>NC_133326.1:101380781-101718995 GCF_042186555.1 Aquarana catesbeiana
AAACACTACACAATTGCTGCAACCAACCCCCCCCCTAAAAAAAACACACCACACAATTGCTGTAACAACCCCCCCCCCAAAAAAAAAAAAAAAAACACCACTCAATTGCTGTAACAACCCCCCCCCCCAAAAAAAAAAAAACACAATTTCTGTAACAACCCCCCCCAAAAAAAAAACACAATTTCTGTAACAAGTTATTATATATTTCCATTTATAGACAAATGTTTTCTCTAGAAGCCTGACATGTTTCATGACGATGTCCCTTCTTCAGAGGCCGTATTGCAGAGAGAAAAATTATATATGTAGAAGATACATTCTGAAAAAACAAATGAAAACAATTTGCATAATGTAGCATTATATGGAAGAAAGAAAAGTTTCACAGCAAAGCACCCAACAGTGTCCACCATACATACCAGTAAAGAGTTCTCTTAAGAATGAAAAGCACGCAGGGCCAAACAACATAATTGTGGGAGGGGGAAAACAACCATCACTATGGCAACTAAGGTTTCTGCGTGACCGTCCCCTTAGTTGCCATAGTGATGGTTGTTTTCCCCCTCCCACAATTATGTTGTTTGGCCCTGTGCTGCGCAGGCATTATCCTGTTAGTACGTCACCGTGCTTTCACGCTATGCGCGATGGACGCAATTATCAGGGATGGTGCAGCCTCTGAGCCTTTTCGGGCCCCTGGTTGTTGGCTTCCTTGTATATGTTGCTCCGTTTGACGCATGCGCGTCATGTAGAGCGGCACTCTTCCTATCCCTGCTGACACTTCTTATGCGATCCTCACTGCGCAGGTGCCGGCGGCTATTTAAGCCACTTCTTGGCGTCCTGCCCAGTGTGTTATTCCATCACCAAGGCTCTCCATGGCTCCAGCTGTCCGTGCGCTATACTTTATCAGAATAAGTAAATCATTTCAAAACCCTTTTCTCTGTGTGAGATATATCTTCATGCATGATACGTCCTCTGAGAGACAGAGGTAAGCAAACCCTGCCACTTTTTCATTTTGTAATTATACTTCCAAGCTGTTTAGCTGCATGATTACTCCATGTCTACATACAGGGAAAATTGAGTACTGTCCGTGATACTTTTTTTATTTGCAAATAAAAAAAGTATCACGGACAGTACTCAATTTTCTCTGTCACAATTGCACTAATACGGCTACAACAAATCAAGTACATACAGGGATAAAGGTTTTTTCTCTTTGCATTTAGAGACGGTGGCATTGTTTATGTCCTGATCTCTGAAGTCCTTTTTAATGACTTTTTTTGAAACTAGGAAGTTCTGAAATGAATGGCTCTGTATATATAGGATAATAGCCAGATAATGCTGTTCAAAACCAAAGAGAAAGCTTTTTATGGTAAACAGTAAATAAAATGCATGTAAATAAGCCCATAAGTTTTGATATTTTACCTAAAAACTTCCTTTTCCTTTCCTTTTAAGGTCACTTTGGGTCCAGCAGGGTCGTCCTCTCATTTGGGGGCCTTTGCGGAGCTATTCCTGAAGCCGGGGGATAACCATTACATACGCTGGCTGGTCAACTGACAGCCAATGTGATTTTATCTAAAATATGTAATTTGTCGTCTCATTAAAAGTTTGTGCATGTGCACATCTTATGCACGTGCTTTTCATTCTTAAGAGAACTCTTTACTGGTATGTATGGTGGACACTGTTGGGTGCTTTGCTGTGAAACTTTCTTTCCTGTCGCATCATGGCAGCATACACTTTGGGTTGTGACTCCGCCCCTCACAACCTGATAGGACCATGTAGCTATAAGTTGTAAAGATGGCCCCGCCCCAGTATTCTCTTATTTTTCCTCACCTGAGAAGGACTGAAGATGTCAGAAGCACCCCTTACCGAACTCGCCCCAGCCAGGTTCTAGCCTCTCCTGGGTGGAAGTCCTTGCCTGTACAGCCTCTAAATGAGCTAGATGGAAGGAACCCCACTCTGGTGGTCTCAGGGGGTATGTGCGGCTCCAGTATAAGCCTTAAATAGGCTTAGTTGTTTGCAACGGTCTCCATCTGTCTTTTCCATTTTTGGTGCAGCTTGCTGGGCATTGTGGTTCTCCTCTGTCTCTCCCTGTGTGCTTGGGTGTCTCAGCGCTTCCGCGCATGCGCAGTAAGCGTTTTTAGGGCGCCCTGGCACGTTTGCCAGGTTCCAAGATGGCGCGGAGCGCGGCTCGGCGCTACTGCGCATGTGCGGGCGGTTCGTGACCCCGGCGGCCATGGCGGTTCATTTTAAAAAGCTCAGAAATGTAATTCTCTGATGTCTCCAGTTTCCTGAGCATATCTGACGCTGCTGTCAACTCTGCTATCAGCTCTGCCTTACCTCTGATGCTCCCTCCTTGGGGTAAGTGTTTCTCTATTCCCCTGGTTCCTCTGTTTGTTTGCTTGCATGTTTATACCTGCCTGTATCCCTCCAGGGTATCACAGTTATCCTTTCTATGGAGACTGCTGCCCCAGCAGATCACCATCAGCCCAATAGGTAAGGTGGGGGATGTTCATGGTAAGTAGTGAAGATTGAAAAAGAGAGCAGGATCGTACTAATGAGGCTAATTGGTCAGCCCTACCAGGTCATCAAGATCGTCTAAGTCAAGGTGAGAGAGACCTCATGCAGGAGAAGCTGCTCCAGCCATAGGCGAAGCCGCTCATGCGGCAGAAGTCGCTCAGCCCACAGGGGAAGCCGTAGGAGGAGCCGTTCCTACTCCAGGCATAGACATTCCCATACAGAAGATCCCCTGCTCGCAGAACGTCTCCTGCACATCCTCCCCGTCCAGTGGGGAATGTTTGCTGGGTATGCGGGGCCACAGCTCTACCAGACAGGCTGGCCTGCCGCAGGTGTATGGATGAAGCCACCAGGGAGAAAGAGCTAGTCACTGTGGTCCCTGCTACGCATATCTCAACTCCAGATGTGGAGGCTACAGCCCTGAGCGCCTCACCATCCCATCCCAGTACATCTAGGGAACAAGAATTCCCGTCAGACGAGGAGAACTGGAGGCGGCAGCAGGCTTTGATTTCTTGCTCATAGGCCCTTTGCAAAATCGATCAAGGAAGCGATTATCTGGGAGGAACCTGAGGAGGTACAGCGGAAACAAAGGAAGTATTTCCCGAATCTCAAGAAGGTACCTGAAGCCTTTCCATTTATAGAGGAACTGGATGAGCTTATTAAGGAAGAATGGCAGAATCCAGAGAAGAAGTTAGTCTTTCTAACAGACTTACTAAGCTATATCCTCTGAAAGAGCCCAGGGTAGCTCCCCTGGTTTCCCCCTCCAGTGGTGGACGCCTCTTTGATGCACCTAGCCAGGCATGTGACGCTTCCCATTGAGACGCAGTGATGTTCAGGGATGTCCTGGACAGGAAGGTGGATACGGACCTTAAGGAGGGCTTACGTTTTTGCAGGAGGCGCCTGCAGACCAGCAGTGGCACTGGACGCAGTCGGGAAAGCTATTTCCGGTTGGTCGTTGAACACCGCGAAGCTCGTTGCTGAAGGCGCAGATCAGGACCAGATCGTTAAAACCCTACAGGAACTCAGTCTTGCAGGAGACTTTGTGGCGGAAGCCTCTGTGGACACCATTAGGTCCGCTTCAAGGTCTATGCTAGCAACGGTAATGGCCAGGAGGGCGTAATGGCTGAAGCCCTGGTCGGCCGACCCGGCCTCAAAGTCCAACTGGTGCAGGATTCCATATGATGGAGTTAACCTCTTTGGTGCAAAGCTGGATACAGCAATATCCAAAGTGACAGGCGGGAAGTCTGGTCTTATCCCCTCAGACAGAAGACCAAAACAACAAAGAGCGCCTCCCTTCAAGCGCAATCTCCCGGCGAGATACAGGGATGCAAAGTCCTATAGGCCTGGGAAGGAGTACAGGAGAACTTGGAAGAACCCTCAGACGTCCTTCCTCAAATTCCAGAAAACCAAAACTCCTGCTTCCAATGAACAGAAACCTTTTTGAAGGTACGTCCGCCCAACCAGCAGTAGTGGGTGCCAGGCTCACAAGATTCGGGTTGGTTTGGGCGGAATTGATAAAAGACCCATGGACAGTATCCACCATCCGGGTTGGACACAGGTGGTCGTTCAAGAACCGCCCCCCAAGGGGTCACTTCTGCGCAACCAAGCTTCCTCCTTCCAGGGAGAAAAGGCTGTCCTTGGTCCAGTACATCCAGGATCTGTTAAGGAAACAGGCAATAGTGGAGGTCGCACCATCCCAAAGAGGTCAGGGTTTCTATTCCCCACTCTTTCTAGTACGAAAAAAGTCAGGGGACTTTCATCCGGTCCTGGACCTAAAGAAACTCAACCGGTCAATCCGGGTAGAAACATTCAGGATGGAAAGCCTCCAATCGATCCTTCAGGCGATAAATCGGGGAGACTGGATGCTCTCGATCGATCTGCAAGACGCATACTTACATATCCCGATCCACTCAGAGTTCCAGAGATTCCTTCGCTTCACGATAAACAGCTGGCACTTCCAATTTCGAAGTCTTCCGTTCGGGATCTCCACCGCACCCAGGACATTCACAAAGGTCCTATTGCCCGTGATAGCCCACTTGAGAGAGAGGGGATTGAGAGTCCCCCATTACCTGGATGACATCCTGCTTCTCTCGAACAACAAGGAGTCTCTCATCCAGCATAGGGAAATCCTGGTCTCCACTTTACAGTCTCTAGGGTGGCTGATAAACTGGAAGAAAAGCAGTATCCATCCCACTCAGAGGATGGTCTTTCTAGGGGCCGAGCTGGACACGAGAGAGAACACGGTGGAACTTCCAGAGGAGAAGATTCCTCCCCTGATTCAGAAAGTGAAGAAGGTCATCTCGGCCAAGAGACTACCAGCCAGAACATGCCTCAGTATCCTGGGCTCCTTGGCATCCACCATTCCGATGGTTCAGTGGGCGCAATGGAACTCGAGGCCTTTCCAGATTTCCTTCCTGCGCCAGTGGAACGGTGTTTCGATGTCTCAGTCGATTCACATCCCTCAAGAGGTGAAGCAATCATTGCTGTGGTGGACATGGCCTCGCAACCTGGGAAGGTGCAAGCACATAATCACCCCTTACCAGGAGACGGTGACCACAGATGCCAGTCTGCAGGGGTGGGGAGCCCACCATCAGCACTTTGCGGCCCAAGGCCGCTGGCCATTCAGGGCACAGGACGCAGTGTCAAATGTGTTAGAAATGAGAGCAGCACTCCAGGCGCTCCTGTCCTTCGGCTCGCTTTTGAGAGGGAAACATGTTCTTCTAAGAATGGACAACAAGGTTGCGGTTGCCTATATCAACAGGCAGGGGGGCACAAGAAGCAGGTCCATGATGCAGGAGGTCCGTCCTGTCCTAGAGTGGGGACAACTGAACCTGTTAAGCTTAAGGGCAGTCTATGTTCCGGGAGTCCAGAATGTGTTGGCCGACTCGCTGAGCAGGAATTTCACCTCCAACCACGAGTGGTCTCTGAACCCACAGGCCTACGCCCTCATATCCCGGACTTGGGGTCCTCCAGAGATAGACCTGGCGGCAACCCCAGAGAATGCGAAATGTCGGAGATTTCTATCAAGAATACCATTCCCTTCGGCAGAGGGGACGGATTGTCTCCTGCACCCCTGGAATTTCCATCTAGGATACATCTTCCCTCCAACTCCACTCATAACGAGGTTTCTCCTGAGACTCAAGGAGTCATCAGCACTGGTGGTGGCAGTAATTCCCTTCTGGCCGAGGAGGCCATGGTTTACCACTCTGATGCAGCTGAATACGGCAGATCCCCTGCCCCTTCCGTTGTCGCCAGACCTACTCTCCCAGGGTCATCTTCTTCACCCGAACCCGGAGAAGCTACATTTGATGGCCTGGAGACTGAAAGGGCTAGGTACCTAGAGCAAGGATGCTCCCAGAGAGTAGTGGATACCCTACTCCAGGCCAGGAGGCCTACCACGAATATTACTTACAGGCGAGTCTGGGAGAAGTTTACTGCCTTCGCTCAACAGCAAGGTTGGGACTCATCCTCACCATCGGTACCCCAGGTCCTGGAGTTCCTTCAACTAGGCCTAGAGAAGGGTCTTAGATCAAGTACCCTAAAGGTTCAAGTCTCGGCCCTGTCCGCCTTGACAGGAGTCAGATGGGCACAAGATCCCCTTGTGGTTCAGTTCCAACGGGCCTGTCTAAAGCTGAGACCGCCTAGGAAACCTTCCTTCCCAGTCTGGGACCTCTCAGTTGTACTGGAAGCTCTATCTAAGGATCCCTTCTTTCCGAATGAGAACATATCCTTATGGGATCTGACGCTAAAAGTCTCATTCCTGATAGCCATAACATCGGCTAAGCGGGTGTCGGAGATACAAGCCTTAATGGTCAGTGATCCATATTTGGTGGTATTGCCAGACAGATTAGTCTTAAAACCTTCAGACCGGTTCATACCCAAGGTATCCTCATCCTTTCACTTCAACCAAGAGATTAACCTTCCGGCACTCACCACGGAACAGGGCGATCCTAACCCACTGGACGTCAAGGGTAATGTCCTGGAGTATCTCTCAGCTACCAGATCCATCAGGAAAACGGAAAGTCTCCTAATCATTCTGCATGGATTCAGGAGAGGTCAAGCGGCATCCTCACGCACTATTGCGTCATGGCTGGTGAAGACCATCAAAAAGGCCTATTCACTGAGTAGTCATCAAGTACCTGAGGGCTTAAGGGCACACTCTACCAGGGCAGTGGAAACCTCCTGGGAGGCATATTGTAGGGTCTCGGCGGAGACAATTTGCAGAGCGGCTACCTGGTCTTCCAGGAACACCTTTATGTCCCATTACAAGGTGGATTCCGCCTGCTTATCCACAGTGGATTTCGGAAGATCCGTTATTCAGGCCAATTCTTCTATTCTTTGTTAATAAACTTAGTTTGAATTCCCACCCAGTCTTTGCGAGTTACTCCCCAAAGTGTATGCTGCCATGATGCGACAGGAAAACGGAAAATTGTATACTCACCTTTCCGTAATTTTCCTTTCCTGACGTATCTTCATGGCAGCATACAATCTCCCACCCGTCTAAGGTGATATATATACGGAGAATACTGGGGCGGGGGCCATCTTTACAACTTATAGCTACATGGTCCTATCAGGTTGTGAGGGGCGGAGTCACAACCCAAAGTGTATGCTGCCATGAAGATACGACAGGAAAGGAAAATTACGGAAAGGTGAGTATACAATTTTCCGTTTTCTTCCATATAATGCTACATTACGCAAATTGTTTTCATTTGTTTTTTCAGAATGTATCTTCTACATATATAATTTTTCTCTCTGCAATATGCCTGTGAAGAAGGGACATCGTCCTGAAACATGTCAGGCTTCTAGAGAAAACATTTGTCTATAAATGGAAGTATATAATAACTATATGAAAGAAAATCCACTGCATAAGCACTTTTGTTGAGATTTATGTTCAGTGTATTCTGTTTTTATGCTTTTTCTAAATAAATAAAATATTTTTTACTTAATATAATCGCATTGTTCACCTATAAAGCCCCACTGTACTGGGGGGTACATAAGTTCCCTTATTTTAGGGTCTTATCCTATGCATCTATTCGGGATGTTGGCAACATGTTGAAGGCAATATAGTTGACCTTCGGTGGCTCACCTCACTATATATAAACTTGGCAAATCAAGACAGGCAGAAAGAGCAGGTGTCCTCCTTGTCCAATAGAGGACAAAATTAGGCAAGGGGGGAGGACACAGAGGCTGCGGCGATGCTGAAATGAACACTTTATTGCCCAAAAATTTACAATCCTCGGGACAAGCTCCAAAATTCAGGACAAATCGCGGTAAATAATACAATCGAGATGAGGCTCCAGAATTCGTGAATGTCCCGGGAAATTCGGGACTATTGGCAAGTATGATTTTATTGAGGGATTTGAATTTAAATAGGGATAGGAGTGTATGTGAAGGCCAGTAGAACGAACAAATTGGTTGACTGTATTTGCAGTCAGTTGGGACACTATATACATTTTACAGCTCCAGTCTCCTAGAGTACAACACTTGCTTGCAGTCTCTCTCTCTCTCTCTCCTTCACTTCTAGGTACAGCTAGCACATGGTTAGACCCAACACTGACTCAGTCAGGCCCTAGAAATTGCCATTTGCAGGCTGGGATTGCAGGTCCCTTTAATGTAGCAAAAGAATAGGAAGTCTTTAGTGTTAGCTGACCTATGGTGGACTAGTGCTCCCAGCAATTCCTCTTCAGGCCCTGCCAGCCCTCCTGGCTGCAGCTGCCAAACTTCACTGCCCATGACATTGCAATACTCACTGGCTCCACACCCAGCTCTGACTGTTTCCTCTCAGTCCTCTCTGGCATGGCTCTCCAGTCCTCCCGATAGCACATGTCACTCACCCTCCTGGCTGCACACACCGGTGGTTCCCTCCTGAAGACTTGCCCGGCAGTACTTGCCCCCGCTGTCCTCTCTGACTCCTTTTTGTGCCTCCAGTTCAGATCCTTCATGAGTTCTTGAAGGGATCCATCCTGCATCTGAGTCCCAGACCCAAGGTCACCCCCCCAGAATGGGGAGCACCCTCAAAGGCCCAGACAGACTAGTACTGCATCCTCAGTTCTTCCACCAACAACAACCCCCCCAGCTGGGCTGACCCTGGGTATATCAAGGAGGCCTGCCCCCTGCTGATCCTAGTTGTGGATTGGTCAAGGCTCCTTGAGACACACCTCAGACAGCTCCACCTCTCTTCCCTTCCTCCCTTCTAGAATCCTCTAGAAGTAAGAGGGAGATGACAGAAAAGTGATTCTATCTGTGAGTCATCAGCCTACTCTGAGCCACTCCCAGCCCACACAGATCAAAGCTAGGCCTGCCTAAATTTACCTGCACTCACAAAAAATTTCACCTCTAGCACCTACCTAAGTAGAGGGTGCTACACCGGTTTATATGCTGGATTAAACTACTGGATTCTGCTCTACGAGCAGTGCTGTATTCTGGCCTAGGCCGACAAGGCCCCGGCCAAGGGCGGCACTTTGCAGGGGTGGCCCCCTGCATAAAAAAAGCCCCCCATCTCCTCCTGAGTCAGTCCATTCACTGCCGCTTTCTTGTTGCAGCGTCTCTCACATAGAGCACAGGGTGTGGTGACAGTTCCCCCCTCCCCTCTGCACAGACAGGTGAGCAGAGAGAGAGAACTGGTCAGCCTCCTGTGTTGTGATTCCAGGTGCAGGTGGAGCCTCTAGATCGATCGGATTGCGGCTTCAGCTGGCAGACCCAGCTACATTCTGCATGTCCTGGAGGAAGTAAAAGTAAGATACCTCCTCACTGTCTCTCTTTGCAAACCTCACACCTCTGCTTTCACTTTGTTTCTCCTATCTCCTGTTATCTGAAATAGGGATGACTGTCTAATAATGAACCCTCTGAGTCCTTGGTGCTAGGGGAGGACTGTGCTTTTTCTTCTCTGAATCAATGGACACATGTACACTGCTGCTTACATATATGGTTAATTCTTTACAGCTCAGTATCTGCAGGCTGGTGCTTCTGGAATAAATGGCATTTAACACCTTAGGCTACTTTCACACTGAGGCCCTTTACAGGCGCTATATCGCTAAAAATAGCACCTGTAAAGCGCTTCTCCTGTCACTCCAATGTGAAAGCCTGAGTACTTTCACACTGGAGCGGTACGCTGGCAGGAGGCTCAAAAAAGTCCTGCAAGCAGCTTCTTTGAGGTGCTTTAGGAGCAGTATATACACCGTTCCTAAAGCGCCCATTACCCATTGAAATCAATGGGCAGCACCAGCAAAGTGCCACTGCAGTGGCACTTTGCGGGCGCTTTTAACCCTTTTTTGGCCACTAGCAGAGATTAAAAGTGCCTCTCTAGCGACCGAAAAGCGCCGCTATTTTTACCGTCATTTTTGCTGCGTTTTTCGGTCGCTAGAGATGCACTTTTACCTCCGACGCCCCCTACACCCCAGTGTGAAAGTGCCCTTAGTGTTTGCTTGTGTATATGTGGTAACCTTTCATAGCTACCTGTATGGCTAATGCTGCCTTCTGACATGAAGAAAAGTGTCATTTCTGATCATAGATTAGTCTGGATTTTATTACCCATCCTGCTGACTACATTAAGCCCAGGTTCACACTTATGCAGGTTAGAAATTGTGTGGGTTCAGCTGAACTCGCACGATTTCAAACTGGCAATGCAGTTTGACTTCAAGGGGCGATTTGACAGACATCTGGGCGGGTTCATACACAGATGTCTATACAAATCGCACCTAAAGTCACCAAAAGTAATACAGGAAGTACTTTTGGGAATCACTGCAGCGCCGCAAAGTCGGCGTTGCACCAATTCAAACGATGTCATTGCTGCCAAATCGGCCTGATGCGATCAGGTGCTTAAAGAGGAACTGCAGTCTGCTCACATAATTTGGTATGATTAGAAGCAATTGGAGACCCTTATTGGGCACTGGTAAGGCTGCGATGATGGGCACTGGTGAGGCTGCATTGATGGACACTGGTGAGGCTGCACTGATGGGCACTGATGAGGCTGCATTGATGGGCACTGATGAGGCTGCACTGATGAGGCTGCATTGATGGGCACAGATGAGGCTGCGCTGATGAGGCTGCATTGATGGGCACTGATGAGGCTGCACTGATGGGCACTGGTGAGACTGCATTGATGGGCACTGGTGAGGCTGAATTGATGGGCACTGATCAGGCTGCATTGATGGGCACTGATCAAGCTGCATTGATGGGCACTGATCGGGCTGCATTGATGTGCACTGATCTGGCTGTGCTGATGGGCACTGATCAGGCTGCATTGATGGGCACTGATCAGGCTGCGCTGATGGGCACTGGTGATGCTGCATTGATGGGCACTGATGAGGCTGCGCTGATGGGCACTGATGAGGCTGCTTTGATGGGCACCGATGAGGCTGCTTTGATGGGCACTGATGAGGCTTCACTGATGAGGCTGCACTTGGTACCCACTTTCAGTGTTGCCAACCTACCAGATTGAAATTTACTGATGCAACACCCAAACTTTATTGGCACAGCCAAATTTGTACTGGCATTTCCAAAAGTTACAAAATTACAGTTTTAAGTGCATATTTGAGTATTTTGGCTACAAACAAGTACAATGTGCAATTAGCAATGTGATTTAAGGTAGATATTTATTTTATTTTTGATACAGTAAGCAAGTAGCCCAGGGACAGGACTCCTGAGGGCAAAAAATTGGGCGAAGAGTGGGACATAATAGGGTAGGAGAGGGTATATCTTCAATGACTAAATTTTGGGTTTATTAATCCCTTGTGTTAAATAATTTGCTCAAAAGGAAAATACCATGTTCTTATATATGTAACCTGATATGCAAGTTATGAACAATATCAGATGTTGATGTACCTGTCGATTTTTAAATTTTTTTTAAAATCTCAATAAAAATTATTGGAAAAGAAATTAGAATGGGCAGCACGCACACATGAAATTGACTCTCACAGTGACACTGATAGCAGTGTGCAGCAGCACAGATCATGGACACACCCTCTGTCCTCTTCTGAGTCACAGTGACAGTCCCTCTCCTCGCCAGGTGGTCTTTTTTTTACTGGCAATCTTTTCCTGTCACTGGCATTTACTGGAAGGTTGAAAGTGCCTGTTTTTTACTGGCTGCCAGTAAAAATACTGACGGTTGGCAACACTGCCCACTTTTAATGTACAGAGAGGAAGCGGTGGGGCCTAAATAGGAAGGGGTGTGTTTACAGATGGCAGGGCGGGTCTTAAACAGGAATGGGTGTGACATTGATTGGAAGGGGTGGGTCATATTTAAATTAGAGGGTGCATAAGTTCAGTCAGGCCTAGGGCAGCACAAAACCTAAATACACCACTGTCTATGAGCATGTATGCAAATGAATTGCTCAGCCTCAGACTTATTTTCTCTATTTATCTGCACTAGGCAGGGGTGACCCCTATCTCCATTGCTGTTTGTGCTGGCTATAGACCCACTAGTGATAGCAATTAGACAAGCAGATACCATCAGCGAGTTCAGGCAGGGGGGATAGGGAGAAAAAACTCTCCTTTTATGCTGAAGACGCTTTGTTGTTCCTTGGGGATACAGTTCAATCACTAATCTCCCTTATAATCCTGATAGGATCCTTTGGCTCGTTTTCGGGACTAGCTATCAACTGGGATAAACCTGTCCTATTACCATTAGATGTGCCCTCCCCTTCTCTACCGCAGATTGCCCAACAAATTAAATATGTGACATCCTTCAAATATCTAGGCATTTGGGTTTATCTCAAAGTGGATGATTATTTACGTTATAATTTGACTCCTATCCTTAATAAGTTCAGGGCTAAGGGCCAGGTATGGACCAAACTGCCCCTGTCAGTGGCGGGACAAGAAAATCTAATAAAAATGATTTGGGCTCCTCAACTATTTTGCAGGGTGCGGGGTTGAGAACTGGACAGACCCTATTCAGTCATTACTTCTGTGTTTTGCTCAGTTGTATTCTCAAAATGAGAACATTCCAGGACGTACAGGCCCAGTCCAAACATACTAAACTAGATGTACAGCCTGTGCCACTTATAGATTCCCTTGAGGACCTTATCTCTTCCATATACAGTTACCTAATGGGACAGTATCAGAGGGTGGTTGCTTGCCTGGGTAGGAAAGGATGGAAGAAAGATCTGGGAGATATTTCTGATGATGTATGGCAAAATATATTGAAACAAGTGCCTTCTGTGTCTTTATCGCCTCAGCAGCGCTTATCACAACTGTTCATCATTCATATAGGACTCCACTTAAGTTGTTTAACTGGAGATGGCGTGACACACTTGAATGTCCAAGGTGTTCGGAGTTTCCTGTGGATTTACTCCACATGCTGTGGAAATGCCCCAAATTATTCAGGAACTGGCCAAGCCTAATAGACAGCATAAATCTGCATAGACGTAGATCCTAAGATACACTATATTACCAAAAGTAATGGGACGCCTACCTTTAAACACACATGAACTTTAATGGCATCCCAGTCTTATGCCCCGTACACACGGTCGGACTTTGTTTGGACATTCCGACAACAAAATCCTAGGATTTTTTCCGACGGATGTTGGCTCAAACTTGTCTTGCATACACACGGTCACACAAAGTTGTCGGAAAGTCCGATCGTTCTAAACGCGGTGACGTAAAACACGTACGTCGGGACTCTAAACGGGGCAGTGGCCAATAGCTTTCATCTCTTTATTTATTCTGAGCATGCGTGGCACTTTGTCCGTCGGATTTGTGTACACACGATCGGAATTTTCGACAATGGATTTTGTTGTCGGAAAATTTTATATCCTGCTCTCAAACTTTGTGTGTCGGAAAATCCGATGGAAAATGTCCGATGGAGCCCACACACGGACGGAATTTCCGACAACACGCTCCGATCGGACATTTTCCATCGGAAAATCCGACCGTGTGTACGGGGCATTAGTCTGTAGGGTGCAATATTGAGTTGGCCCACCCTTTTCAGCTTTACCAGTTTCAACTATTCTGGGAAGGCTGTCCACAAGGTTTAGGAGTGTGTCTATGGGAATGTTTGACCATTCTTCCAGAAGCACATTCGTGAAGTCAGGCACTGATGTTGGACAAGAAGGCCTCGCTTGCAGTCTCCACCCCAAACACGGCGGGTTGCTGGCGGTGGGCTTGTGCGCCCCAGACCAGGAAGTGCAGAATCACGTACCTGTATGTGATTCTTTACACAGAAGCTGCCGCCCAACAGTAAATGTACGTGGGGCGGTCAGCAAGAGGTTAAATCTGGCCATAGATGGTTAATTTTTTAAAATATTTTTGTTAAGCCCATTGTTCATTTTTTCTTTTGTTCAGCCAACAGGCTGCAAGCGCGGTGGGTGGATGAATATACCAGATGAGATATTGCATTCCAATAGTGCTACTTTCTGATGTGAGAATACACTGATCAGCTGATTGCTGCATTTTCCAGCTTGTACGTACCTCAGAACTCAATCTAGAGGTCAACTTCTGTTGAACAGGGAAGTCCACACATAAATCGAAATGCATCCGGTCTGTGCTCGACTGCACAAATTTCGTTCCTTCAATGGCCAGCCTAAGACTGCAAGAACAGTATTTTAAAATACACAAGCATATATCTCTTATAATTTAACTTTGGGGAGTAAATAACAAGTGTGTAAAATGCAGAAAACTATCCCTAATTTATCTCACATTTTTTGGTGTTAGACACTGTTTTTTATGTATATGATTATAATTTTCCTGTGCGCCTCAGAACTGTATATTCTACCTTCCAGAAGATGAGGAACCTCATCAATCAGACACAATTCTGCCAGCCCAAAATTTCATGCTATTTCAAACAGACCTAATTACCCAGCTCAAGCAAGGCTGGTGCAGTCTACTTTCTCCACTGCAGGTGGCGCTCAACCGCAGCATCATTGCAGTTGGAAAGAAAATTTGGTTTCCTGGGTCATTGGAGGAGGTATCTGATTGAATGCTGCCACCATGTGACTCTGGTGACCATATTGGGTCATACAGAATCTATTTAAGACCTTTGTTTCCAGGCTTGGCACGCATTTTGTGTGTGCTAGTGTAGGGACAGGTCACCCGTCTGTCAGGGACAGTATTAGCAGTAGATCGAGGTTCCAGATGAATAGAGAAAAAGCAAGAACACGCTATCCTTCCTGGAAACCTCCCCGTTTGGGCATGGACCATCCAGGCCACATTCTATCCCTTGAGACAGATGCTGTTGGTGCACCCGAGACCTACTGTTATAACCTTTGCTGCAACATTCTTTGAGTGTGGCTGGTTGGGTTGACTTCCCACTGGGTAGTTGTGCTTTATTGAACTTCAACTATAATACAGTTCCGTTGCTGCTCCATGCTGCACCTCCCCACACTAGCATCAGTAAAAGATGTTTTACCATAGCATGTCTGTCTTCAGGAACAATAAGGACTCATTCCACATAGCTGGAAGATAACTGTGCCCCAAATATCAAATATGTATCACAGAATACTTAGCCTATGTCATGATCATCCTTTGGCGGGACACTTTGGTGTACATAAGACTGTAGAACTTCAGCATTTGTCCTTCTGGTGGCCCAGTCTAAGGTCTAATTTCCAAGATTAAGACTTGTGAAATCTGACAATGAATGACCTTGATTGACAAAACCAAGTCAAGAGGTAAGACCCTTACCCATTGCCTGAACGCCTTGGGAAATGATTAGTATGGACTATATTGTTGCCCTTCTTATATCCAAAAGATTTACTGCCATTTTTGTGGTAATTGACAGATTATCCATGATGTCCCATTTCATATGTAGCAATAACTCACGGTGGAGCTGCTGGTTGAAGCGGGTCTGTTACCTTCACTTTGCTTCCCTCTGTTTCACCGGCACCGGGTCTAGGGGTTCCGTTGAGTTTACTGCTGGACGACACACGCACCAACACTGGAGTACGTTTTCAATGCTTTATTAAACAGTCAAACTTTAGGAAGTAGCAGGAAAGAGACGGAAAAGGAAACCTTCAGGAGAAACTCAAATATCTTCTTACAAGATCTTAGCAACAAATGTCCCGGTAGAATTCAGATAATTATGTGGAATGCATTCCCCTCATGGGATACACTCTTTGCTCGTCTGGATAGGCCTCTCTCACCGGTCTAGCAGCCAGTACGCAGCACGAATCTAAAGTCTCTGCCACAGACTTGTTTGGGGAGGTAAATCTGCACGATCCTCTACCACAGGATGTATCAGATCTTCTGCAGTGAACAGTCGATCACAGTGCCTGAATCTTTAAGCCGAACCGGCGACACTATACTGTAGAATTTCTTCTTTTGGATACGTCCTGCAACCGAGTCACCAGGCCCCTCTATAGACCCGCACGCTGCGCGATCTCTCCAAGACGGGTCCTCCCCTGGGATCTCCTCGGCTGTCCAGCTTCGTCACACAGGACCGACAGCTCAGGACCATTCCTCGGCCGCGGCCTGAAGAAGTCACGTGTGCAGTGATGTCACGCGTAGGGACAGGACAGGCACCGATGCTGATAGAGGCTTACTAGCTCGCCGCCCGTTGGAGAGAAGCGCTGTTTTTTTTGTCTTTATGTGAGTACCTATGCTGTTTATGAATAAAATTTTCTTGCCAAACAATACTACACTATTTTTTTTTTTTTTTATCAAACAAGGTTTTATTGAATATTTAGTGCATACAAAAAGAAAATATAAATGGTTACGTTGTCATGTTGACACTATAACAGTATTATAGTTATTATCACTGAAAAAAAAAACAACGAAAAAATATATGTCATTAAATTTAAACATTTCTGCCGTATCTCGACATTCAAGGTATACATATTTGTTTTTTAATACTGTCTTTCCATACTTATACCTATGTATCACTTTACGGTCATACAATTAAATTAGACACAGGTAGAAGATTCCTGAAGCCATCTGTTCCAGATCTTGCTGTACTTTGCTGGACAACCTCTATTGATATATATACATTTCTTGTATGGTAATGTATTATTTATCTCCACCTTCCATTCCACTATTTTGGGGTCTCTTGTCTCATCCACTTTTTAGCTATAACCTTTCTTGCTGCAAAGAGTGTTTCGTGCAAGAAGGTTTTAGTGTATTTATCGGTTATATCTGGAACTATACCCCAGAGGCACTGTTTACGGTCTAAGGCTAGAGGTGAATCCATCGTGTCGTGTAAAAATGCCACAATTTGTTCCCAGAAGCCTTTTATTTTAGGGCATGCCCATATAAGATGGAAAAAGGTACCTGTTTCTCTCCCACACATCTGACATGTGGTGGTTTGTGTGCGCTTGTATCTTGCAACTCTGAGGGGTGTGAGGTATGCTCTATGAAGAATATAGAGCTGGGTCAGACGATCTGATAGTTTAGGGGATACAGTTTTACAGGCCTCCAATGCTTCCCCCCACTCCTCATCCTCCACCGGTCCCACCTCTCTCTCCCATCTTGGTTTAAGACCATATGCTATTTTAGCAGCTACAGGGGTTAAGAGCAAGTTGTAGAATGCAGAGATCAATTTTTGAGAGTCTGTGCTCTTAATTATGGCAATGAGTACATTAGGTGCAGGACTAGGGCAGGAGTCAGGGAATTGTGATTGTGTTGCGTGACGGATTTGTAAGAATCTATAGAACATCTGGTCCTGTATTGTAAATTCTTCTTTGAGTAAGTCAAAGGTTTTAAGTTGTCCATCTTTTAATATATGATGTAGGTAAAATATTCCCTGTGTGGACCATATAGATGTGTCCTGTATTTTATTAAACTCCTGAAGATTTTTGTTATGCCATAACGGCGTATAGTCGTTAAACTGTGAGATGTCAAGTCTAGAGGTTGCTAAATTCCATATTTTCCTGTAGTGGTATAGTATGGTATGTCTTCTGTCTCCTAGTTCCATCCCTCCCTTGTCTGTCGCTATTGCATATATCGGGTCTTTGGTGTACTGTGCCCATTTAGGACATATGAGCGTAAGAAATCTCTCACTGTCGGTTTTGTCTAGATGAAAAAGCTGAGATAGCTGTGCTGCAATGTAGTATAGATTGAAATCGGGTAGAGCAGTGCCGCCTAGATCAGTCGGATTTTTGAGGGCTTGCCATGTCAATTTATGCCTATTATTTCCCCGCACAAATGTCTTTAAGAGGGACTCTAGAGATTTAAAATGTTTTAAGGGTAAAAAAACAGGGGTGTGCCATAAAATATAGAGTATTTTGGGTAGTAGAATCATTTTGATTAAGTTTATACGTCCCCAGACTCCCAGTGGTAGTTTGGACCAGACCCGTATTTTATTTTTAACTAGGGAAATGAGAGGGGTTATATTCAGAGATATATAGTCTGCAGGGGATCTGGTTATATAAATCCCCAAGTATTTAATGACATCTACTCTCTGAAGTGGGAGCCTGGTTTGGGATTCTGGGGGTGGGAAACTATCAATTGGCAAAATTTGGGATTTGTCCCAATTGATTTTTAGACCTGAAAATATCCCAAATTGTTCTATCGTGTGGAGTGCATTGCGTAATGATGGGCCCGAGTCTGCCAGGTACAATAGCGTGTCATCTGCATACATGCTAATTTTTTCAGTCAGAGAGCCCATTTTAAGTCCCCTGATCTCTGGATTTGCTCGGATGGATATTGCCAGTGGTTCTGCCGCCAGGGCATATAGTAGTGGGGATAGGGGGCAACCCTGTCTCGTGCCTCTACTGAGTTCGAATAACTGAGACGACCATCCATTAGCCACCACTTTGGCCCTGGGTGCCTGGTATAGTAGTCGGACCCATTTAATAAATTTTGGGCCAAATCCATAGCCCTCCAAGCACCTCCAGAGGTACCTCCACTCTACCGAGTCGAAGGCTTTCGCTGTGTCTAAGGTCACAACCACCCGTGTACCAACTTCCTCGAGTGTAGCTTGCAGGTTAATGTATAGTTTCCTAAGATTAAACGAGGTGTTGCGTCTAGGCATGAAACCAGCCTGGTCTGCGTGTATTAATGTTAATATTACCTGATTGAGCCTAATCGATAGAACTTTGGCAAGTATTTTGATATCAACTTGTAGGAGTGATATTGGCCGATAGGATTCTGGAAACCCCAGATCTTTACCAGGTTTAGGGATGAGGACTATTGTAGCCTCTGTCATAGATGGAGATAAAGTCCCAGTTTCAAATAGATAATTATACAGTTTTAATAGTTTAGTGGTTAGTATTTCACTGAATTGGGAATAGAACTCTACTGGAAGTCCATCTGAACCAGGGGATTTAGACCTAGCAAAGCTAGCCATAGCAGTTGATATTTCGTCTAAAGTGAGTGGGGCTTCCAATAGTTCTATTGTTCTTCCGTTAACTGTGGGAAGGACACCTTTTCAAGAAAAAGAGACATGTGATGGGTCTCAGTGGGGGCTGTCGTGGTGTATAAATCTGCGAAGAAGTCCCTAAACATTGAGGTTACTGTAGGTGGGTCTTTTATTTTTTGTCCTCCGGAGCCATGTAGTGTGATAACCACTGGGGGTCTATCTTCGCTGTGGACCAGGTATGCAAGTAACTTGCCTGCCTTTTCCCCATGTTTAAACATTTTTTGCTTAGAAAAAAACATTTTTTGTTTGGCTTTCTGGTACTGTAGCTGATTAACCACTCTAGTCTGTAGTTTAAGTTGGTCTACAGTTACTGATGTCGGGGTGTTGGCATACTCTCTTTCTGCAGCGGACAAGTCCTCCAGCTCCTTACCGAGGGCACTAGAAGAGTCCATCTTGATTTTGTTAATCGCCGTTATCAATGTATGCCTAGCAAATAGCTTAAAAGAGTCCCAGACTGAGGGTGGTGATGCTGACTCGTCATTTTCAATAAAGTATAATTTCCATTTATCTATGAGCTCATCATCTTCTGGTAGAAGAGATAGCCAGAATGGATTCAGACGCCATGCTCGTGGTGGTTTTGCCACTGGAATACTTAATGTAATCCAATAAGGACTATGGTCCGACAGTACTCTAGGGCAAAACATTACCTCCGATAGTCTTGGGATCAATCTGCGGGAGATAAGTATAAAGTCTATACGGGACATAGAGCCTCGAGATGCCGAGAAGCATGAATATGACTTAGCCAGTGGGAATTTATGTCTCCATGTATCTATCAGATGGAAGGTGGAGATAAGCTTAGAGAACTTAGTTTCGGTGGGAGCACCGGGAGCTGTTGATGTCAACTGTAGCCTAGAGCCGGGTTCAAAGTAGCATTAAAATCCCCTAGCCAAACCGATGCTATATTTGGATGACGAGTCATATATGATATGCCTTCCTTGACCTTTAAATGGAGGTGGTATATAAAAAGCCATTATAAGCAAGGGCTCTCCATATACTTTGGCATGAATAAATACATAATGGCCATTCGGGTCGGTAGTTAGCTCGCATAATTCAAAATGTACTGATTTGGCAATTAATACAGAAACTCCCCTAGAGTGTGATGTGTGGGTAGAGTGGTATGCCCAACTAACCCATGGCCTGCGGAGCGCCATCTGAACACTTCCCTCAATATGTGTTTCCACTAGTGCTATTATATCAGCATGTTGCTTCTTCATGAATGTGAAGACTGCTGCGCGCTTGAATTTCTCACGCAGGCCCCTCACATTCCATGTTAGAAATTTCAGAGATGCCATAGGCCAAACTTTTTAACCATTAATATAGCATTTATATAATACAATTTGCTCTTTCTGCATAAGGCATACAGAATCTTAACTTGCAGAGATATCTGACACAAATACCTGTAATATGGCATATAAGTACTTTCCCATAGATCTGGCACATGTAACGTTACCTGTTTTCTATTATAAGTATGCACTTTTAAAATTAACCGAACCAAAAACATTTGAACCCCCTCCCCCCTCCCTGCCCTACACTGACCCCAACTTGTGCGGGCATAATCCCTAAACTGGTTGTTATCTGGGAAACATTCTAACTTCCTTATGAACAGTGGAATGTACAATAATTGGTTCAGTCTCCGGACACTAAATAAAATAAAAAATATTAACCATATCACTTGTAGAACATGCAGTATGGTCTCTCAATCTTCTTGTTTCCATTTAGCTGCAACTGTTAAGTTCCAGATAGAGTTTCAATGTACATGGTGCTGCTTCCCAGAACTGTGTGGGGTAAAGTCTCGCTGCACGATGCATGTTGGCTGTAGGACTTTTTCTCACTCCGGAGCCCCGGAGGGTAATTTGACTCTTGTGCTGTAAGTAATCAGGATTTGTGCTTTAAACTTGCACTGGTTGGAGACATTTCCTGGTCTCAGACACATTATCGATGGGACTTGATCAATCAGCTTGTTGATGGTTAACTCGTCGTTCCAACCAAGAGATTATTTCCTCTGGGTCCTCAAAGAAAATCGCGCTCCCTTCATGCTCCACCCTGAGTCGAGCTGGGAAGAGCATGGAGTACTTGTATTGCAGACTTCTTAGCTTACGTTTGGCCTCCATAAAACTCTGACGACGGCGCTGTACCTCTGCCGAGAAGTCTGGGAAGATAGCTACCTTAACATTCCCAACTGGGATATTGCCCTTCTCTCTTGCCATTCTCAAAGCAGTGTCCCGATCCTTATAGTTAAGGAGTTTTGCTATGAACGTGCGGGGAGGAGCTCCTTGTGGAGGGGGTCTTGCTGGCATGCGATGTGCCCATTCTAACGCAAACATGGGGGAAAAAACTTCTCTTCCATAAGTATTGATCAGTAGTTGTTCCAAAAAAGTGGAAGTGTCCTTCCCTTCAGACCCTTCCGGCAGGCCTATCAGGCGTATATTACATCTTCTCAGCCTATTCTCCATGTCATCTTGCTTTAAAAGGAGTTGCTGTATTTGCCTTTGCACTCGGTCTGAGGATGTTTGTAAGGGTGGGATAGCATCCTCCACCTCGCCCAGCCTGGTCTCAGTTTCTTTCACTCTTTCCCTGAGCTTTGAAAGTCCTGCCTGATAAGGGAAATATCCACCTTGACCTCCTCAATTTGTGCTGTGAGAGAGGTTCTGCAGAAGGTGATTGCTTCAAGAAGTTTGTCAGTGTCACCCGCGGTTCGTTCTCCTGCTCCAGTTTTCTCAGTTGTTCCCTCCTCCTCCATGTCTTCTTTTTCTGTTCGGCGGTACTGATCTAATTTTGCTGCCGCTGCCTTTTGTGCCTTAGTTGGTGACATTTTACGGAGGTCCCAGGTGGAACCCAGAGAACCTCCAAACTTAGTGTAGCAACCTGACTTGCTGGTTAGTTAAAGACAAACACTGTCCCAGGCCCTGTAGCCCACAGTATTTAAGGATAGACGTTATTGTACAATGCAGGTGCATGCAATCTCTCCTCACCTCTTTAGCTGATGGTATTCTGGGATTGTGACCCTCAGGGTATTGGGGATCCCAGTGGAGGCTGTCAGAAGGGAGACAGCAGGGCTGCAGCTTATGTAGAATTTACAGGCAGGAAAGGCAGGTGTGCCAAGATGGCCGCTGTACACCTCATGTAAGCCTAGGCCGCAATCCGGACCGGGTGTATTTGTCTTCTTTCTCAGGGTCCCCACTGGCCAGATAAGCTATAGATGTCTTGTCCCTCTCCCTGGGAGAATTGTCTAGTGACAGAGTACCTTGGATTAGCTTGTATCTCGACTCAGGGCCGGAGGATCGGAGGACCAAGATGGCCGCGGCCTTCAGGAATAGGCCGAAGCCGCGGTCTTGCTTAGATTCGGCCGCCGTTTGGGAGATCGCCACTCCGTTCGGGCCGCCGTGTGACCAATCGGTTCAGGAAGGAGCCCAGGGTGTTGCCAGTGCCTCAGGGATGTGATCCAGCCAGTTTTGCAGGAAAGAGAGTCCAGGATGAAAAGGATTAAGGAGTAATGGACAGAGCTCTCAAGACAAGCGTCCTACTCCATGCTGTGCCAGGCCACGCCCCAACAATACTACACTATTGTGGGACCTTCCTTTTTATATCTCCGTGCCCCTTTACCTGCTGAGGGAATATGGTCCAGGGATGGGATCGTATGGATTGAGGAGGAAGTGAAAGGATGGTACCCCCAGTACTGGCTTCTTGCTGTTACCCCATTACCCTAAGGTAAGGGGCCACTACTTATTAGTGTGTACACACGAAGAGGAGCACTATTGAGTCACATTTTTGAGCACCCCACCTTATTTCTGCATGTTAAGAAGTTGATATCACTCTATGAAGAAGGACTGCTCTTCTTTATGAATACACCCTAATTGAACTGTTTCCCTCTAAGGATCACGTGGATGTGTGCTTTTTGTGTTTTCAGGTTGCACATGGTCACTTTTGAGGATTATATGAATATTACATCTGTGCATTTATATTTTTTATTTTTTATTTCTATATACTATATTTTTTGTATTGCAATTTTGTTCACCTTATATAGGAGCTGATATTGAGTTTTTTTGCCATCAACACCTTTGCACTTAATAAGCATTTGTCACATCACTTAGCACATGTGCACTTTGCATTTATTTAATTTATTATTTATTATCATTCATCTGTGTTGATTGTTACACTTCTATTTATTATTGCTATTTTAGGACTTGAATTTACGTTGTCATTTTTGTAGCACTAGTGCACTTTATAATTTAATTTGGAGCATATGTGGTGTGTAGCGGTTGACCCTGCCTAGGGGACCAGCACTTATTTAATGCACATAGGGTGTATCTACGTATGATTTAGTGTGGAATATCACAGGCATTAGGAGTAGTTTACCCTACCATTTATTGTTTTTCTGCTTGGATGAGCGCGGCACCTTTTTTTATATAGTGTCCACAATTACCAGTAGAACCGAGGATCTGGTAGAGTCACATATTTTCCTTCTTTATCTACAGTGGTGATAAAATACACAGCATCGTCCTTTCCCGGTCTGCAGATTACCACTTTATCAGCATAGATATGCCGACCATAGTTCCAATGAACAAAGCATCCGTCAAAACGTTCATTCATCCGGACAGAACATCCAGTCTTTCTAAAGGACTTAGGCACAGACAAGTAGTCCCAAATAGCTTCATTGTACCAAAGTTCCCGATTAGCTTCAATCTCCTGCATGACATCCTGGGGAACATAGGGGAATTCTAATCCATACTCTGCAGCAACACGCTTGTTTAACATCCTTTGCAAGCGAGCAAGTTTTGGCAAAGATCTGTCTTTTCCCATACCAGGCGGTACACAGGAGTCTAATGACTTTTTCACCATAGACCCAGCCGGTGTTTGTAGCGAATCAATAACTTTTGACAAAGTCCCAGCAACAGCACTGTGCGTCTCCACACAGGGCGACGTCTTCCCAGAACTCATGGCAGTCCATTCAGGAAGGGTCATTGTGGAGGCAACATCTCCGCCTTGTGACCACAATAGCTCTTGAGACATGGTTTTGAACAAGTCATCATCCCAGGAAAGATCCGACGTGGATTCTATCTCCGAGTCTCTCAATTCTTCGGCTGGCAAATACTTATTTACAGTCCCCAACAATGGCTTACCCGTTCCAGACGTAGACTCTGGTAGCTCCGGCTCAGGTAACCTCTGGGGTAGGCCTCGACCACGGCCGCGAGAAGCCTTTACGTAGCCTACTTTCCTCTGAGTAGGCATGACAGGAACAGGTGTAGTGGACTCAGGAATCAAAGTAATGTCTCCTGATGAGACGGCAGCAGCAGTGTCTCTCTCTGAAACATTGTCGGTAGCAACAGGCGGAGTGGCGGCCCATTGCTCTCTCTCTGTATCGATAGCAGCTTCCACTGTAGTGCTACCTGTCACCCAATCCATCCGGTAGGCACAGGGTGGCATAGTAGGTGGCTCCACTACAAACAAATACTCTCCACACTGCGGACATCGGCCGAATGGACGAAGATGTAAGGCCAATCCTCCACATCGATGGCAGGTCATGCCCAGTCCCTCGACATCTCCTGAGGTATACAGGACAAACTTCCCCTGCGGTTTCATTCGAACTCCAGTATCTGTGAGTAGAGTTCCAGATTGCACAGTGTTCATCACGGTGCTTGCAGGGAACACTCTGGGTCCCACAACCGATTGCAACACCAGAAAAGACATGGCCACACTCTGATCTTTTCAGCACGATCACAAGGCTTCTCTTCTGGAGCCAAGCACACTACCCGCGTCCCACGCGGTAGCAAGTAGGTAACTCCTCCCACTTGTTCTTTTAGTCACGTAGCTCCCGTGCCTCTTCTGGTGCCCAGCGTCTACGCACCCATAAGCAAAGTCCTGCAGTTTAACCTTTCCTCTTCCTGAAAAGATATATATTTTTTCAAAGTCCAGCTCTCTCTGTAAACTCCCGGTAAAACACTCCACTGGGTTGCAATAATTGTCGGTCAAATCCCGGACAACGACCCCACATGTAGCAATAACTCACGGTGGAGCTGCTGGTTAAAGTGGGTCTGTTAGGTATTGGATAGAAAGATCTGGATGCCGCAAACTGGATAAAGTAGAAAACTTGTCTTTATTGTAGAGATAGGACCATCAAAAGTACAAGACAATCATGCAGGATGTACAGGATCAGCTGACGCGTTTCACACTCGAAGCTGAGTGCTTACTCATAGCTAAAGCGGGTCTGTTACCTTCACTTTGCTTCCCTCTGTTTCACCGGCACCGGGTCTAGGGGTTCCGTTGAGTTTACTGCTGGACGACACACGCACCAACACTGGAGTACGTTTTCAATGCTTTATTAAACAGTCAAACTTTAGGAAGTAGCAGGAAAGAGACGGAAAAGGAAACTGTGACAGACCTAGCCAGAACAGAGGCTGTTGGAGAGGACTGTATGCAAGCCTGTTGCCTTTTGATTATGGGCCCTGGATTTTCAATGGAACAATACTCTTTGTGAGGTGAATGAGAAATCCAGGCTGAACTGTACTAATCGGACTCAGTCGTGTATATATGTATATATTGTATGGGGACTCCTTACTGTAGATTTGTGTCCCTGAAGAGGGAGGGGGGATTCCTCCAGCAGCCCCCTGCTGATAAGACTGATTCATTCTGTTGGGACACATCCTGTGAGGAGATGCTGGTGTCATCAACCTGTGTTTATGTTAATTGAGAGAGCTGATCACATTAGCCACCAGCACTGGCTAGGAGACGAATGGTCTAGGCTGAGGAGGGGGTAGATTGTTGTTTGTATTGTTAATTGTAATTAGCTCCAGCTATTGTGTTTATATTAATGTGTGAAGCTCGGTGCCCACAAGTCTGTCATCTGGTCTGGGTACATTTTGTAGTAAATTAGCTCATGTTAATTAGGTTAGCTTTGAGTCATCCCTGCTGTATAAATGTCTGTGAGATCTCAAATAAAAAGTTAGTTCTGATGTACTCCAAGACTGGTGTTGTCTAGTTCTTGGGGTTCCTATAGCCAGATCCATAGGACTCGTGTTCCAGAACTTAGGAAGCGGTATATGACGGAAGCACTCAAGCGGAGTGTGGGACGTTCCGTGACATTGGTGGCAAGCAGTGGGAAAGCTTCCTGCAGTCTGGGAAATTTAAACCTCCACCTGGATGCAAGATCAGGATAGCAGACTTCAGTCACCCCAGCGGAGATATGGACCTGACATCAGAGTTCCCGGGGCTGCTGCGGATCATCCTTTCAACATACACCAGGACTGTGTCTGAGGATGAATACCTGGAGCTTAGGCAGCAAATTCGGGTGGAGCTCTGGATTGCAGCCCTCCGTCTCGCTGGTATAAAACAGGGCAAGTGCTTTCCAACCCAAGAGCAACGGGCCAGTGACCAACGGGCATTGCGGATGGCATTCCTGGGAGAGCAGCCCCAGGAGCAATGGGTGACTGAGTTGGACAGGTTGGTCCAGCAGGAGATAGAGCTGGACAATCGTTATTGGGCTCTGCAATGGCACGCAGAGGAGGGATATTTAGGGGAGACGACAGAATGCTCTCCAGAGGGATATGACTTTGGCGGCCCTGGATTGCTGTGGGAGAACCTTACAGATCTTTTTATGTTTGGCGATGAAGGGGAACCTGACCTTGAGGACCTGAGAGAATATAGAGAGTCTATGCTCGGTCTTGCAGGGGTCTCAGAGCTCAAACCTGATCTGGACCATTTGCTAAGGAAGGAACAGCATCTGGAAAGGGCATACAGGAAACTGCTAGAACAAGTTCAGCAGCATGCCAGAGAATCGGCAGTGGAAAATCCGGACATTGCCGTCCCCAAACCTGAAGTGCTGACAACAGGGCAGAGCTCTGCTAACCTCTGCCCAGAAATGATAGCATCTTCTGGGTTCCATGGACAGGAGATGGTGAACCTCTATCCCCAGACATCAGTTGCAGAGATATGGGATTTGATAGACTTTTTTGCTGAGGAAAAACAACCTGATGAGCCTCCAGCAGAAGAGCTGCTATCAGGGCCAAAGTTCACTGTGTTCTGCCCAGCACCAACAGTGGCTTCGGCCTTCTTGAGAGAAGAGGTAGTCGGCCTTTCTCCCACAACACTGACAGGGACATGTGATTTTCTGCCAGCAGCATCTATGGAGTTAAAACAAACTTCTCCAGCTGAAGATCTGGTAACTGAACAGAGGGTCCAAGACCTCTGTCCCACACTTTTACCAATTCCAGAGACTGGGGATTTAATAAACGTTTCTGTAGAGGAGGAACCACCTGGCAAAACCCCAGCAGAAGTGCTGGCAACCGGACAGAGGGTCCAAGACCTCTGCCCCACACCTGCAGCAATTGTGGAGGCCCAAGGTGAGGAGGTGGCAGTCTATCGCGAGCTGCAGATCAGGATCCAAGGAGAGAATGCAGTCATCACCTCACAACTGCAGCTTGATCTGGTGCCAGTTGATGGGGCTTCAGTCCCCACCTGTATACCCCAGGGATGCTGGGCAGTCGGCCCAGATCCTCAACAGCAGGATGGAGTGAGCCCAGTCCCCCTGTCTTCTCTCCAGCGGCAGAAAGGACTCCAGGGAGAAGGGCCAGTCCGGGCCTCTCCCCAGCGGCGGATATGTTCTCTGAGAGAGGCAGAGGATGGCTGGGTGAGTAATACTCTGTTTGGAATTATTTGTTTGGGGTACTGTGTGGGTACAGGCAGTAGAGGACTGGAGCTATGGACTAACTTCGGAGTCAACCCGTCTGGGGTCTCCTCCTGTGTTAGTCTCCTGCCGAAAGGGGAGAAATGTGACAGACCTAGCCAGAACAGAGGCTGTTGGAGAGGACTGTATGCAAGCCTGTTGCCTTTTGATTATGGGCCCTGGATTTTCAATGGAACAATACTCTTTGTGAGGTGAATGAGAAATCCAGGCTGAACTGTACTAATCGGACTCAGTCGTGTATATATGTATATATTGTATGGGGACTCCTTACTGTAGATTTGTGTCCCTGAAGAGGGAGGGGGGATTCCTCCAGCAGCCCCCTGCTGATAAGACTGATTCATTCTGTTGGGACACATCCTGTGAGGAGATGCTGGTGTCATCAACCTGTGTTTATGTTAATTGAGAGAGCTGATCACATTAGCCACCAGCACTGGCTAGGAGACGAATGGTCTAGGCTGAGGAGGGGGTAGATTGTTGTTTGTATTGTTAATTGTAATTAGCTCCAGCTATTGTGTTTATATTAATGTGTGAAGCTCGGTGCCCACAAGTCTGTCATCTGGTCTGGGTACATTTTGTAGTAAATTAGCTCATGTTAATTAGGTTAGCTTTGAGTCATCCCTGCTGTATAAATGTCTGTGAGATCTCAAATAAAAAGTTAGTTCTGATGTACTCCAAGACTGGTGTTGTCTAGTTCTTGGGGTTCCTATAGCCAGATCCATTGGACTCGTGTTCCAGAACTTAGGAAGCGGTATATGACGGAAGCACTCAAGCGGAGTGTGGGACGTTCCGTGACATATCTTCAGGAGAAACTCAAATATCTTCTTACAAGATCTTAGCAACAAATGTCCTGGTAGAATTCAGATAATTATGTGGAATGCATTCCCCTCATGGGATACACTCTTTGCTCGTCTGGATAGGCCTCTCTCACCAGTCTAGCAGCCAGTACGCAGCACAAATCTAAAGTCTCTGCCACAGACTTGTTTGGGGGGGTAAATCTGCACGATCCTCTGCCACAGGATGTATCAGATCTTCTGCAGTGAACAGTCAGTCACAGTGCCTGAACCTTTAAGCCGAACCGGCGACACTATGCTGTAGAATTACTTCTTTTGGATACGTCCTGCAACCGAGTCACCAGGCCCCTCTATAGACCCGCACGCTGCGCGATCTCTCCAAGACGGGTCCTCCCCTGGGATCTCCTCGGCTGTCCAGCTTCGTCACACAGGACCGACAAGCCTCTGGACCCACCCCTGCGCCGCAGCATCGTGGGCCTCCCGATCGGAGGACCACGAGGTAGCTCCTTAACGCATACCTGTCGGCCAGGAGGGCCAGCAGGTGGCTGTAAAACGACCCTAAAACATGGCGTCTGTCCCATAAATACCCCTTTCCCAGAATGCAACTCGGAGGACCACCTCCACAGAGCTTGTCTCCGAGACAGAGGAGCATCTATACACTTCGACACGTTGCCCTTCCAACTCTGACTAATGGTAACAGTGACACCCACCGGTCAGCACGGAAGTACACACAACGTCAACCAAGCTGGAACAGAGGTGAACTTTTAACCTTCCTAACACACAATTTACTAAATTTACCTAATCTGCGGTAGATTGTAAATCTACCAGCGCTACACATACAATGGGGACCTTTTCTGCTATAGAGACTGTACATACACACACATGCATTTATCAAAGAAATAGTAAGACTTCATGGGTACCTACTGTTGTCACTTCAGATCAAGGAGTACCATTTACGTTCAGGTTTTGGAAGGAATTTTGCAGGCACCTGCAAATAAATGGACAGACAAAGCATGCAAACACTAGAACAGTATCTCCAGTGCTTCTCATCATTTTCACAAAATGACTGGGTATTGCTTTTCCCCTTGGAGGAATTTGCCTACAATATTTGCGTTTCACTCTGCCACCAGATAGGCTTCATTCTACTCAAACTTTGGCTTGTTTCCATCCTTATAACCTGACACAATACCTGATTCTTCTGCTCCAGCAGACCAGGAAAGGCTGGAGCTGCAATTCTTACAGTCAAATATCAAGATATCACAAAAAGCTATTACTAAGGCCCAACAAGACAATAAAAAAAAATTTACATGAAAAGCGGAGGTGACCTAACTCTTGAACCTGGAGACAAGATTTGGTTGTTAGCTGCCAACTTAAGACTGGTATGACCATCTGATAAATTAGGGCAAAGATATATTGGCTCAATTGCTGTTAAGAGAAATATTAATCCAGCAGTTTATGAACTTTTGCTATTGGAAATATACAAGGTTCATCTGATCATCTTTCATACTGTATCTACAGTGGGGACGGAAAGTATTCAGACCCCCTTAAATTTTTCACTCTTTGTTATATTGCAGCCATTTGCTAAAATCATTTAAGTTCATTTTTTTCCTCATTAATGTACACACAGCACCCCATATTGACAGAAAAATACAGAATTGTTGACATTTTGAAGATTTATTAAAAAAGAAAAACTGAAATATCACATGGTCCTAAGTATTCAGACCCTCTGCTGTGACACTCATATATTTAACTGAGGTGCTGTCCATTTCTTCTGATCATCCTTGAGATGGTTCTACACCTTCATTTGAGTCCAGCTGTGTTTGATTATACTGATTGGACTTGATTAGGAAAGCCACACACCTATATAAGACCTTACAGCTAACAGTGCATGTCAGAGCAAATGAGAATCATGAGGTCAAAGGAACTGCCTGAAGAGTTCAGAGACAGAATTGTGGCAAGGCACAGATCTGGCGTAGGTTACAAAAAAAATTCTGCTGCACTTAAGGTTCCTAAGAGCACAGTGGCTTCCATAATCCTTAAATGGAAAATGTTTGGGACGACCAGAACCCTTCCTAGAGCTGGCCGTCCGGCCAAACTGAGCTATCGGGGGAGAAGAGCCTTGGTGAGAGAGGTAAAGAAGAACCCAAAGATCACTGTGGCTGAGCTCCAGAGATGCAGTTGGGAGATGGGAGAAAGTTGTAGAAAGTCAACCATCACTGCAGCCCTCCACCAGTCGGGGCTTTATGGCAGAGTGGCCCGACGGAAGCCTCTCCTCAGTGCGAGACACATGAAAGCCCTTATGGAGTTTGCTAAAAAACACCCAAAGGACTCCAAGATGGTGAGAAATAAGATTCTCTGGTCTGATGAGACCAAGATAGAACTTTTTGGCCTTAATTCTAAACGGTATGTGTGGAGAAAACCAGGCACTGCTCATCACCTGTCCAATACAGTCCCAACAGTGAAGCATGGTGGTGGCAGCATCATGCTGTGGGGGTGTTTTTCAGCTGCAGGGACAGGACGACTGGTTGCAATTGAGGGAAAGATTAATGCGGCCAAGTACAGGGATATCCTGGACAAAAACCTTCTCCATAGTGCTCAGGACCTCAGGACCTCAGACTGGGCTGAAGGTTTACCTTCCAACAAGACAATGACCCTAAGCACACAGCTAAAATAACGAAGGAGTAACACTTCCGGTTCCAGGGCCACATGAGGAGGAGGTAGTGAGCTCCAGCTCCCGCAGCGCTCCTCACTAATCTGCCTCTCAAACCGGCTATTGCTCCGAGGAGACCCCCCATCGCAGTGCGGATAAACAGCGGGCTCCCATGGATCGCTTTGTGGAGCGATCGTACGCTCGGGTGGTCACATCCACGATCCCCACCGGAGGAGATACAGCGGTGGACACAGCCAAGATGGCGGCCGCCCCAGGCATGATGGAGCAGGCACACACACTGCCCCAGCCGCAACCACAGCTCCCCTCAGCTCCTGACATGACAGGTACGGACCCCACCTCCCCTGCTGGAATTGCACAGGCTGTAGTCACGCTGCTGGGCCCCACTCTCACAGCCACAGTGGATGCAGCAGTTCATAGAGGGTTAGAGCAGCTACATATTGACCTACAAGCACAGGCACAGAGAATCAATCAGGTAGAGGATAGGATTTCCTCCCTGGAAGATGAACTCACAGCCTCATCTGCAGCAGTAGCACGTCTCACAGCTACTAATAGGGACATATGGGACAAACTCGATGATTTGGAAAATCGTTCGAGGAGAAACAATTTACGCATCATTGGTCAGTCTGAATCAGTCTCCACACCACAGCTAACCAATATATGTGCAAAAATCATCCCAGAACAACTGGGCCTTCGCATTCCCTGCACTATTGAACGCGCGCACCGCATAGGTCAATTCTCAGAATCACGCGCCAAACCCCGCCACGTTATTGTAAAGTACCTCAACTACGCGGACAAGAATGCCATAATGCAAAAGTTTCGTCGTTCACGGTCTTTAATGGTTGATGGCGCAAAACTCCTACTTTTTGCAGATTATTCCATAGAGGTAATGAAGCAGCGTAAAGCGTTTTCACCGATTTGCTCCACCCTTCATCATAACCAAATCCGGTTCTCCTTAGCCTATCCGGCTGTCCTCCGCATCCAAACACATGAAGGAGAACACCTCACATTTCATACCCCTGAGGAGGCGGAACATTTTCTAGCCACCCGAGGCACAGAAATGGAGCATAGCAACATTGAGGAGAATTCACCGTCATCATCACCGTCGACAGCAAAGGTACCACCTAAACATCAACGCAGCCCCACAAAACCTCCATACAAGCGCAGCCGCTTCACTAACCAAGACGACCGCTCTGCAAATCGATGAAGGACTCCAGGAACCTTATCTAACCATTTACACTTCCTAGGATGGGTAATATTACCCCCCATTGTCTCTAACCTGATTTTTTTTTTTTTTCCTATTTTTTTTTTTTTCCTATTTTATATGTTAGCCTGTTTTAGGTGTAATGTCTTACACGGTTGCTATTACTTGTTAGCTAAAGGTCCTGTTATAATGCCTCCCAGCCTGGTTTACCACTACCCACCGCCCACACTCTGTTTACCCAAAAGGTCAACATAATAACTCAGGTGATCTCCATGGCTATAGACCCCTCACGGGGCAGACCCTTTGACTAAGCCCCCCCCCCTTTTTTGTACTTTATTATCTTAGCTGAGCCTATTCTTTGACACAGATACAACCAGCCACTTCCCTTAACCCCATACCCTGATCCTACCCCTATACCAACTCCTACCTACCACCCCCCCCTCCCCCCCTCCCCCCTTTCCCTCATCTCTTCCTCCCTTATCCCACTCCTCTTAGCCAAAATCATGCTCATATGTGAGGAGCTAGCGGGTCGCTGAGAGGCATTATGGGTAGTTTTATCCCATGTGGAAAAAAGTGAAGTACACTGTTTGTAGTTTGTTACGCTATAACCGTAACCCTGCTTTGTTACAGCTCAATACCTATTGCTTTATACATTTGCAATTCATGTTTGCCCTATTAGTACCTTTTCTCTTATGTGACCTACAACTTTTGGGTGATTCCTGTATGGCTGACACTGTACATATCAGGAGGCTCCCTAATCAGCCTCCCATTCATCACAACTATCATATCCAATCATGTCTTTTTCAGCCGATGGGAGTCACCTGAAATTTATATCATGGAATGTTAAGGGGCTCCGATCCCCGAATAAACGTATGTCCATCCTTAGACATCTACGACATCTTCGGGCAGATGTGGCCCTATTACAGGAGACACATCTCTCCGCAGACGATTTAACACGCCTTCAAAAAATGTGGGTAGGTTCTGTTTACGGGTCCCCTGCATTAGGCCGCAAGGCTGGTGTAGCTATTTTAATTCATAAAAACCTACGACACTCTGTCAGAGAAGTGAGGGCTGACGCCCTAGGCCGCAAACTGACCTTACATATGACCATAGGCGACAAAGCCGTAGCTATCACTAATATCTATGCTCCCAACTCTCCAGACACTTCATTCTTTCAGGACATGGTTCAATGGGTCCTCACTGCCCCTGAGGTATTGCATTTAGTGGGCGGGGACTTTAACTCGGCCATGTCCACACTGGCAGACCGCACTTATCTCCCTAAGCAAAAGACAAGGCCCGGTCCCTCCCATACACCAGACTTGACTCCCTTAGCGCACTCCATTGAATCTATGCAATTTGTAGACATCTGGCGCCTGGCACATCCAACGGACAGAGAATATACTTTCTTCTCGCCCCCACATAATACCTTCTCTCGTATAGACTACTTCTTTGCCTCCCCGGCCCTAGTATCTGTAATAAACACCCCAGACATTTACAATGCCAGAATCTCAGATCACAGCCCCATGGCAGTCCATATGACTCAATCCACACCCTCAACTCCTTCCCCTACCTGGCGTTTCCCTTCATATTTGGCGGATAATGAAGACTTCCGACAAGTATTGCACCAAACATGGGAAGAATATATCTCCACAAATGGAGCACATATCTCTGACCCAAACCTCTTCTGGGAAGCAGGCAAAGCCTTCCTTCGGGGTAAAATCATCTCGTACACCGTACAATTTAAAAAACACACCCGACAACAATATATGCAAGCAAGTGAATCCCTACGTCTAGCTCACGACAAGCTGACACTAGACCGCACCTTAGCTAATATACAGGAATGGAAGCGGGCCAAGTGTGCCTTTGATCTCTGGGCAGAACAACACAAAGCTGCTAAAACTTTGTACACTACTCTTCACTTTCACAAATTTGGCAACAAGGCAGGCAGATTGCTTGCCAGACTATGTTCAGGACCAAGACGTCCTACACATATCCCAACCTTGAGAAATGTTTTCCCGGCTCGCTAGTTACCTCGCCTACCGAAGTCAGCAAACTACTTGCAGATTATTATACTGATCTGTACCGAGCAGACCCAGCAGATCAACCTGCCGTGGAAGCTCTGCTAGACAAGATACGCCTGCCCAGGCTTCAAACGTCACACTTGGAGGCACTTAATGCGCCTATTACCTTAGAAGACATACAACACACGATCAAATCTATGGCCTCTGCTAAAGCTCCGGGCCCCGACGGGTACACTGCGGAATTCTTCAAATTAACGGCCGATTTAATTTCCAACACACTGAAGCATGTATATGCAGCCATGTGGACGGAGGTCCATACCTCCCCACAGGAACACAAGCTCATATTAAATTAATCTCCAAGAAAGGAAAGGATCCCTTACTTCCAGGCTCCTATCATCCAATTTCATTAATAAATGTAGACGTAGAAATCCTGTCTAAAATCGTAGCATCACGTTTAGCTCTCTTACTTACGTCCCTCTTACACCCAGCCCAATCAGGTTTTGTCTCAGGACGATCAGCCACACTAAACATACGTAAGGTCTTAATGGCGCTAGAATATGCTAAAACACACCCCGATCAAGATGTAGCAATCATGTCCCTAGACGCCGAAAAAGCCTTTGACAATATTGTTTTTTCATGGCTTTTTACGGTAATGGAGAAATTCGGCTTTTCAGGTCAAATCACAAGGTTCCTCTCACAAATGTACGCCTCACCAACGGCACGCCTTGTCACCCCGAACTTTATTTCAGACACCATCCCCTTAGCGAAAGGAACGAGACAGGGATGCCCCCTATCCCCGTTGTTATTCAACATTGCGATTGAACCCTTATCTAGAATCCTCAATTCAACCGAAGGGGTTAGTGGCATTACCTTGGGAAACCAAATACTCCGCTCTGCACTATTTGCGGACGATATTTTATTGTTCTCTACTGACCCCGTATCAGACTTTGACAGACTTAAACAAATATTTACGACCTTCCGACTCTGCTCTGGTTTTCGTATAAACTTTGATAAAAGTGAAATCCTAACACTACACCCTCGACTATCCACTAAATGGATACATTTGTCACCGCTGTCCATTGCACCTCAACATATAACATACTTAGGAATACATATAGGCCGAGACCCATCTTCCTTATATATACTCAACTATCCTCCCTTGGTAGCCAAAATTGTTCGGGAATTGGAGGCTTGGGGTGCCCTTCCCCTCTCGCTTTTTGGGAGAGCCCATCTTTTTAAAATGGTATCATTTGCACGCCTACTGTATCCCATGCAAACCATATCTCTAGTATTGAGGCATTCAGACGTGCAAAAACTTCAGAAGGCTGTAACAGCTTTCCTATGGTCTAGCAAAAAACCACGCATCGCGCTTCAAAAACTATGTCTCCCGAAGGGCGAGGGCGGGGCGGGGCTCCCCAACGTTCGTTTTTATAATTTAGCCTGCTTACTTAGACAGGGCCTAGACTGGTTAACAGGAGGGTCCAAATATTCCAACTTTGCCCTAGAGGACTCTATGGCTTCACCATATGACCTTGCAGGCATCCTCCACTCCAATCCTAACAACCTGCCACATCACCTCAAAACCAGCATACTATTCAGGGACACTGTCATCGCCTGGAGGGAGGTCAGAAAACTACTTAGACTGCCCTCTAACATCTCGAAACATCTCAAAATACAAGGCAACCCTATGTTCTTACCTTCCACTTTACATAAAGCTTATACCCAATGGCAATCCAGAGGACTGATAAAGATAACCCCGTTATACCAAAATAATACAAGTAAGCTCAAACCATACCAAAACTTGATGCGGGAATTCTCCCTGCCACCAACTCACAGCTTCTTCCATTACCAACTCACAAATTATCTGAGATCCTGCTGTGGTCCCGAGACTGATCCTTTTAAACCATCCTTTATTGATAACTTACTGCAAAGCAAAGAATACTCTATCTCTAACATCTATTTTCACCTCATTCAACACCAGTCACGGAAGTACCGCTTCACGCCTTTCCAAAAATGGTCTCATATACTGGGAGATGAGGACCTACCCGACAAAATCCTTGAGGGATATAGGCTCACCCGGAAACTTACGATCTCTGAAACATGGCGTGAAACTCAATTTAAGATTATCCACAGAGCATACTTCCCATTTCGTTTCAACAAAGAAGACCCGTCTCAAGCTCTATGTCCATGGTGTTTACTGCCACGTCCCACGCTACTCCATAGGCTTTGGGAGTGCTCTGCTATTAACAGCTACTGGAACGATGTGATAGCCTACATTAATAAAATCTGCAATATCAGATTACATAGTGACTTCCTGCTATGCCTGTTTAGCATCACACCTTCAGCATCCTCCTCGTCCGCACTGGACTTTCCAAACATACAGCACTGGGCCCATATCTGCCTTCTTGTAGCCCGCAGGACTATTATGTCCCACTGGATAAGGACATCGCCGCCCAGTCTACCTGCGGTTATAAAAGCCTTGACTTCATTATTCTATCTAGAAAGATTGGACCTCATCAAGTCAAATCTCTGCTTTACCCCACGATTTTTCAAACGCTGGAGAAGATTCCTGGAAGCCACATTTCCTCAACAAACCATCCAAGACATAATGCACCCATTTAGATATACAGAATGGTACCTGACGAGAGACATCACCAACTCACTCGGCAAACTTAAAATTCCTCCAGCCTCTGATCCTTCTTCATTTAAACCACCATAAGCGGCCTACAATCACTTGAGCTCCTTGGCATCCATCAACTTCAGCTATTACACTCTGGGACTATATTCACCCAAACAAAATGTATTAACCAGATCCTATTGTAGGTTATCTAGCTAGATATGCTCATAAGTCGCCTCCATTCCCTAAAGGTACAAAAATGTAGGATAAACCCTTTTGGCAACTTCTTGCCCAATGTTAGTGACAAGCTGGCAAACGTGAATTGCTTACCCCCCTCTCCCTCCCCTCTCCCCTCCTTCTCCCCAGTGCTCCTTATAAATATGTTTATGTTTAGATAGAACGTGCATTCTGTATAAAGAATAATTGTGTATATTCATGCCTTACAATTGTTCTGTACAATGTCTTCTATGAATATATTTTGAAAAAATCAATAAATATTTTTCAAAAAAAAAAAAATAACGAAGGAGTGGCTTCACAACAACTCCGTGACTGTTCTTGAATGGCCCAGCCAGAGCCCTGACTTAAACCCAATTGAGCATCTCTGGAGAGACCTAAAAATGGCTGTCCACCAACGTTTACCATCCAACCTGACAGAACTGGAGAGGATCTGCAAGGAGGAATGGCAGAGGATTCCCAAATCCAGGTGTGAAAAACTTGTTGCATCTTTCCCAAAAAGACTCATGGCTGTATTAGACCAAAAGGGTGCTTCTACTAAATACTGAGCAAAGGATCTGAATACTTAGGACCATGTGATATTTCAGTTTTTCTTTTTAATAAATCTGCAAAAATGTCAACAATTCTGTGTTTTTCTGTCAATATGGGGTGCTGTGTGTACATTAATGAGGAAAAAAAAACAACTTAAATGATTTTAGCAAATGGCTGCAATATAACAAAGAGTGAAAAATGTAAGGGGGTCTGAATACTTTCCGTCCCCACTGTATATTAAAGCATGCAGTTTCAGACCAATTTCCTGAGTGTAATTCAGGACCATCAGTACCTACAGTGATCAGCAGCTATAAAGGAATATGCAATCAAGAACATTTTGGACTACTGGAGGAGAAGAATTCTTATTTAGTATTTAAGTAAATAGAAAGGCTATGTTACAGGAGAGAATTCCTGGGAGCTGGAAACCAATGTATATGCCCTGAGTCTGATACAAATATTTATTCAGGCCCACCCTGAAAAGATGTCTCAGGTGGGAATCCAGAAGCTGCCCACTGGGGTGGGGGGTGGGGGGGCATTTTAAAGAATGTTCAGTGTGTTCAAGCATGAGAAGACCATGTGTGTGGTCCTGTGCATAGGGTCACTTCCTGACATGCATTAACATGTGCACATGTATTAGTGTGCACACTAAGCTTAGTATGTGCTAGCACATTTGCATCTGGTATTGGTGCCAAATGGCCTATATATAATGGAATGGGACAGTTTTTTGAGGGGTCTACAGCTAGTTCCTAAATAACCTGTGACCCGACCTGCTACTTCTGCCTTACCATGTACGACCCAGCTTGCCCTTGACCTTTCACTGGATCCATGTCAGCCAGTTGTATCCTTGGCCTGTATTTTGGGCTCTGTTTCCCTCCTTCTGATTTGATACTGTGCCGCCTGGATGCTAACTGACCTTAGGGTATCCTCATACTGCTCCTGCTTTATGTTCCTCTACTTCTCTGCCCAGCTGTTGCTGACATTGACTTGTATAATGACACTGTGCCTGTCTTCTGTTTTAGTTTTTTTATTACCTCCCTGCCTGGCTGTTGACAACCATTGGGTTGTGTCCTGCCTTCTGATTGGATGCTGTCGTGGTCCACAGCATCTGGTTCTTACTCTATGGTCTACAGTCATCTGACCTCTATATCCGACAGCCAGTAATACCTGCAACATTAGCCATTATGTCCTCATACACCTGTCACCACTACCAGGGCTGTTGTATAAAAGGAGCAAGAGAAGCCCTTTCTTCAGCTCAATTTCCCACCAATTATGTTACAACTTCTTTACCATATTCAGCAAGCTAAGTGAATATTCCCTTTGCAAAGTGAAAATACACTTTTTTTTATTTCAATAGATTTTTATAAAATTTTTAGATAATGTTCAAAGCATTAAACTACAAAGAAAAACTAACATAGACTATTCTTAACTGTTTCAAAGTTCCCCACACTGGACGAGAACAGAACCTCGTACGAACCATGAGTGTGGGTTGTTTGAATAACTTCTGCAACCTCTGGGGTATGTGGGTCTTTCCAGTGTCTGAGAATAGTTAAGCGTGCTGAAAGTAGTACGTTTGAGACTATAGTTTGAAAATATACTTTTTAAAGTGAACAGTCTATTCTTTAGTAAACCACCACCATGTGGATTGTGCTGTTTTTTCTTCATTTTCCCTCTGTGGGATGGCCTTTAGCACACAATCGCTGTGGTCAACCAGAGTAATTTCTCTCTGTCATTATCCATAGCCAAGTACATGACCAAGTACATGACTCAGGTTTATCGCTATTTACTTTTACACAACTTGCCGCCTGGTTATTTGCAATGCAAACATCAAACTTCCGATTATTCCGTTCTTTGCTGGCAGTTGGTGACAGACTTATAGTATTAGAAAGATGGTAAAAAAAAAAAAAGCTAAAGTGGACCTGCCAATTTCTATATTTCCCCCAACCTACTTCTTGTAAAACACCAAAACAGCTTCAAAAGAAGGTATTCTATATTGCAGAGCTTGTCATAAAGTTACTTACACTTTCACAATTATTTCACATTTTTTTTATGATTCCTCTTCCACATTTTTGAAGATAGATATAGACAGTTTATAGCAAACAATTTCTCTGTTTCTCTTTTAATAACCATTAGGCCTGATTCACACCTACGGTATGCATTTTTAGTGCTTTTTGCATTTTGCAGATTTGCAAAATTTGCAGATTTGCACTACAGTCAATTTAACTTGGTTTAACTTGGTTTCCTATGGAACAAGTTCTATAGTGCAAATCTGCAAAATGCAAAAAGCTCTAAAAATGCATTGGTGTGATTCAGGCCCGAGGCTCGATTCACACAATTTGTGATTTATGATGCATTTTGCAGAAATGCAGGGAAATTTTTTAACATGGCTTCCTATGGAACATGTTCACATCAATGCATTTTTGTGCCTCTGCGTTTTTGGAAAGGGTCGGGGACTCTTTTTCCCGCAAAATGCAGCATTTTACATGTAATAGAATTCAATGGACCCGCATCCAAAACGCCATTACCGCGTTTTTACTGCGATTTTGCCACGATTTGCGTTTTTTTAATTTCTTTTTTCTACACTGTATATAGCTGGTTGCTAAGGAAGCTGGTCGCCGCGTCCTTAACAACCGATGAATCATCAGCTGTCAGCTGGCTTCCCGGGGTTCTTCTTCCTCTGCCGCTGCTCAAACCGACGACCCTTCTCCGATGCTGCGTCCTGCTGTCGGCACCAATGTCCTGCATTTCTTAATCACTTCAATACAGGGCACTTAGACAACTTCCTGCCCAGACCAATTTTCAGCTTTCAGCGCTGTCACAGTTTGAATGACAATTGCGCGGTCATGCTACACTGTACCCAAACTAAATTTTTATCATTTTGTTCCCACAAATGGAGTTTTCTTTTGGTGGTATTTGATCACCTCTGTGGTTTTTATTTTTTGCTAAACAAATAAAAAAAGACTGAAAATTTTGAAAAAAATAAAAGTTTTGCTTTTGTTTCTGTTAAAAAAATTTGTAAATAAGTAAGTTTTCTCTTTCACTGATGGGCACTGATAAGGCGGCACTGACAGGCACTAATATGGTGGCACCGATGAGGTGGCACCAATGAGCGGGCACTGACGGGCACTGATATGTGGCACTGATGGGCACTGGTAGGTGGCATTGATGGGTGGCACTGATATGCAGCACTGATGGGCATTGATAGGTGGCACTGATGGGCACTTATGGGTGGCACTGGTTGGCACTGATGGGCACTGATAGGTGACGCTGATGGGCACTGAAAGGCGGCACTGCTGGGCACTGATAGGGTGGCACTGATAGACGGCACTGATAGGCGGCACTGCTGAGCACTGATGGGCACTGATAGGCGGCACTGCTGGGCACTGATGGGCACTGATACGTGGCACTGATGGGCACTGATACACGGCACTGATATGAGGCACTGATGGGCATCCCTGGTGGCACTGGCAGTGGTAGGCATTGGAGTGGGCACTGATTGGCAGCTGCCTGGGCACAGATTGGCAGTTGCCTGGGCACAGATTGGCATTTCCCTGGGGGTCTAGGGGCATACCTGGTGGTCCAGTGTGGCTGGCTTCCCTGGTGGTCCTGGGCGGCTTCCCTGGTGGTCCTGGGCGGGATCCGAGGGGAGGCTGTGCGGATAAACAATCAGCGCAGACCCCCCCGTCAGGCGTCTGTCAGACGCGAGTGAGGAAAAGCCGATCACCGGCTCTTTCTATTTACATTGTGATCAGCCGTGATTGGACACGGCTGATCACGTGGTAAAGAGTCTTCGTCAGAGACTCTTTACCTAGATCGTTGTTGCAGAGTGTCAGACTGACACCCCGCAACAACGATCGCCGTGATGCGCGCCCCCGGGGGCGCGCAGCGGCTCGATATTCCTGATCACGTCATATGACGTCCGGTCAGGAGTATCAAACCACTTTGCTGCAGTCATTTGGTAATAGAGCGGGCAGCAAGTGGTTAAATAACGATGGGGGCGTGGCGAATTACGTCAACCTGAGGCCATGCCCCCTTGTGACATCGCGGACCCATCATGCCCCGGGCGGTGACGTCACAAGGGGGTGTGGCCTCCAGTTGACGTAATCCGATTGTCACGCCCCCATCGTTATTTAACCACTTGCCGCCCGCCATATAGCAGAATGACGTCGGCAAAGTGGTTTCAATATCCTGACTGGACGTCATATGACGTCCTCAGGATATTGAGCCGCTGCGCGCCCCTGGGGGCACGCATCACGGCAATCGTTGTTGCGGGGTGTCAGTCTGACACCCCACAGCACCGATCTAGGTAAAGAGTCTCTGACGGAGACTCTTTACCACGTGATCAGCCGTGTCCAATCACGGCTGATCACGATGTAAATAGGAAGAGCTGGTGTTCGGCTTTTCCTCACTCGCGTCTGACAGACGCGAGTAGAGGAGAGCCGATCAGCTGCTCTCCTGACAGGGGGGGTCTGTGCTGATTGTTTATCAGCACAGCCCCCCCTCGGATCCTACCCAGGACCACCAGGGAAGCCGCCCAGGACCACCAGGGAAGCCGCCCAGGACCACCAGGGAAACCAGCCACACTGGACCACCAGGTATGCCCCCTAGACCCCCAGGGAAATACTGATCTGTGCAAAGGCAGCTGCCAATCAATGCCCAGGCAGCTGCCAATTAGTGCCCACTCCCATGCCTACCACTGCCAGTGCCACCAGGAATGCCCATCAGTGCCGCGTATCAGTGCCCATCAGTGCCACGTATCAGTGTCCATCAGTGCCACGTATCAGTGCCCATCAGTGCCGCCTATCAGTGCCCAGCAGTGCTGCCTATCAGTGCCCATCAGTGCCACCCATAAGAACCCATCTGTGCAGCCTTTCAGTGCCCATAGGTGTTGCCTAACAGTGCCCATCAGTGCCCACCAGTGCCACACAGTGCCACCCATAAGTGCCCATCAGTGCCACCTATCAATGCCCATCAGTGCTGCATATCAGTGCCACCCATCAGTGCCGCCTACCAGTGCCCATCAGTGCCGCATATCAGTGCCCATCGTCAGTGCCCATCAGTGCCCGCTCATTGGTGCCACCTCATCGCTGCCGCCTTATCAGTGCCCGTCAGTGCCGCCTTATCAGTGCCCATCAGTGAAGGAGAAAACTTACTTTTTTACAAATTTTTTAAACAAAAACAAAAGCAAAACTTTTATTTTTTTCAGAATTTTCGGTCTTTTTTTATCTGTTTCGCAAAAAATAAAAACTGCAGAGGTGATCAAATACCACCAAAAGAAAGCTCTATTTGTGGGAACAAAATGATAAAAATTTAGTTTGGGTACAGTGTTGGATGACCGCGCAATTGTCATTCAAACTGCGACAGCACTGAAAGCTGAAAATTGGTCTGGGCAGGAAGGTGTCTAAGTGCCCTGTATTGAAGTGGTTAAGAAAGGCAGCGACAGATCAGCGGGACGCAGCATAGGAGGAGGGTCGTCGTCTGGAGCGGCGACAGAGGAAGAAGAACACCGGACAAAGAAGACAGAAGAAAAGCAGAAGAAAAAGCAGGGGGAGAAGGAGAAGAGCGGAGAATGAAGATGCGGGAGAAGATGGAGGAAGACCGGAGGAAGAAGCGGAAAAGAAGAAGAAGATTTTTAATAAAAGACTTGTCAAAAACTGTCTACTGTATTTTTTAACACTACACTACTTTTTTTTAGTGAATGGGTAAGGGTACAATACCCCAAACTCATTCACATAGGGGGGCAGGATCTGGAGGCCCCCTTGTTAAAGTTGGCTTCCAGATTCCGATAAGCCCCCTGCCCGCAGACCCCAACAACCACCGGGCAAGGGTTGTCGGGAAGAGGCCCTTGTCCCCATCAACATGGGGGTAAGGTGCTTTGGGGTGGGGGGGCGTAGAGCCCCCCCTGCCCCAAAGCACCCATCCCCCATGCTGAGGGCATGCAGCCTGGTATGGTTCAGGAGTGGGGGTGCGCTCGCTCGTCCCCTCCTTTTCCTGACCCACTGGGCTGCATGCTCGGATAAAGGTCTGGTATGGATTTTGGGGGGACCCTCATGCCATTTAAAAAAAAATTTTGGCATGGGGGTCCCCTCCGAATCCATACTAGACCCAAGGGCCTGGCATTGACCCGGGGGGGGGGGGAACCCAATGCTGTTTTTCTCTCAATTTTTTTTTAGCCGGCAATTCAGTCTTTTTTACATTCAGCGGGAAGCCCGCTGACAACTGATGACTCATCGGTTGTTAAGAGCGCGGCAGCCGGCTTCCCGGCCCCCTCCTTAGCAACCAGCTATATACAGTGTAAAAAAAAAAACACAAAACGCAAATCGTGGCAAAAACGCGTGTCCAAAAACGCGGCAAGCACCGCAAAAAGCACTACAGAAACGCTCAAAAGCAACATGCATAGATGTGAATCGAGTGTGAGACATGATTTGAATTCTGTGTGAAGAATAGCTGGTTATTCAGGAGCAGGCTGGGAAGCCAGCCACCACGTCCTTAAAGTGATTGTAAAGCTTTGATTATTAACAAAAAAAAATAACAAACACGTCATACTTTCCTCCACTGTGCAGCTCGTTTTGCACAGAGTGGCTGGGAACCGCAGCTCGTTTTGCACAGAGTGGCTTCGACCCTCGTCTTCTGGGGTCCCTCAGCAGCTTTCGCGGCTCCTCCTCACATCAGATAACCCCCTAGGAGAAGCGCTCTTCCGGGGGGTTACCTTGCAGGCGCGCTCTCGAGCCGTCCATAGAACACGAATGTAGGATTCTGACCCGCCTCCCAGCGCCCGTGTCATTGGATTTGATTCACAGCAGCGGGAGCCAATGGCTGCGCTGCTATCAACCTATCCAATCAAGAGCTGAGAACCCCGGGCAAAGGGACAGCCAGTCCCCGCCGGGTGATGTTCCAGGGCTCTGGTAAGTAAAACGGGGGGGCTGGGGGGCCTGTCACTGCCAGGTGTTTTTGCACTGCCTGAGGCCCCCCCCAGCCATTCCAAATAAATGGCATGGGGTACCCCTCAAAATCCCCATGCTGTTTTTTTTTAAATTTTCTATTGCAGGCATCCTTTTGTTCACATTTCAGTTCTCCATGGGGAATCCCATGTTAAGGACGTGGCGGCTGTCTTCCCAGCCCACTCCTTAACAACCAGCTATACTTCACACAGAATTCGAATTGGTCAATTATTTTTCAAACAATCTGAATTTGAATCATTTTTTAAATGTGGAATTTGTTGGAAAACAAATAAACTAAATTAAATTAAACTAATTTCAGCTAAATTTATTACTATTTCATTCAGAGATTCGGATACATCTCAATCTCTGAATAACCAAAAATGTGTCTGAATTTATATTCGGACATAAACATGTCTAATAACCATTGACACTGACACTGAGGAAATCCTGTCTGCTGTGTCTTTATATTCTGACAGTGGAACTTCCCAGCCATCAGCGCACACTGATCAGCACTGCAGCCCATTGGCTGTATGCACTGATCATTTTCCAGCAAGACTTTTAATTACCACTTAACCACTGGGCACTTAAACCCCGTCCCTAACCAGACCAATTTTCAGCTTTCGGTGCTCTTACACTTTGAATGACAATTACTCAATCATGCAACACTGTACCCATATGACATTTTTGTCCTTTTTTTCACACAAATAGAGCTTTCTTTTGGTGGTATTTAATCACTGCTGTTTTTTTATTTTTGCGCTATAAATCAAAAAAGACTGAAAATTTGGTAAAAAAAAAAAAAAAAAAAATTTCTTTGTTTCTGTTAAAATTTATTGCAGAGTATTGGCGAGTATTGGCAGAGTATTGCAGAGTATTGGCAAGTATTGGCAAAGTATTGGCAGAGTATTGGCGATTATTGGCGAGTATTGGCAGAGTATTGCAGAGTATTGCAGAGTATTGGCAGAATATTGCAAAGTATTGCAGAGTATTGCAGAGTATTGCAGATTACTGCAGAGTATTGCAGATTTGAAGAAGCGATCACGTAGTAAACGGCCGCTACCAGCGACCATTTACCGTGATCCATGATGCTCCGGGTCTTCCGGACCCAGCGGTCACGGATGTTTCCAGGAGCACTCCGGCTCACAGCAGAAGTCCAGTGTGTTTCCATCCACCATTTCAGGTCCGATTTCAGCCGGAATTTTTTGGCTGTATTCGGACCTGAAATGGACAAAAAGACGCACAGGTTCCTATGCAATTCACACCAGAGTGGCTGCGAAAATGTGTGAACTGGCTTCATAGAGAGCCGGCCACAATCTCCTGCTATGCAAATTGGATGCGGAGAAACCTGCATCCAATTCGAAATAGTGTGAACCCAGCCTAAAACAGCTTTGTATTTATTAATACATTGTTAATAGTGCTTTTTTTAATGTGGGTACCCAGATTCGGCCTAAAAGCAGCCTCTAACAATCCCCTATACAAAGCTTAAAAAGGGAAAGAGTAAGAGCCAGTCAGTTGTACTGCCGTACTCATGCACTAACAAGGAACATGCTGCAAGGAGGAGAGAGTAGATTGACAGTGCCTGCTCATAAGTCTGCTGCTTCTCCTTTGACTGTCCTGTCACAGGCTGGGGAGGGACAATACCTTTAAGTGTTTCTTAACATGGTTGTAAAGGCAAAAGGTTTTTTATCTTAATGCATTCTATGCGTTAAGATAAAAATAATTCTGTGTGCAGCAGTCCCCCTCAGCCCCCCTAATACTTACCTGAGGCCATCTCTATCCAGCCATATTGCACCAGAGACACGAAGACCGATTTGCTTCCGCTGCTGTCAATCAAAGTCGGTGAGCCAATGAGGAGAGAGAAGGGGCGGGGCCAGTCCATGGCTCCGCGTCTGAATGGACACACAGAGCTGCAGCTCGGCTCGGCTGCCTCATGGGAAGCTGCTTGCTGTGGGAGGCACTCAACAGGAGGGAGGGGCCAGGAGTGCCGGCAAAGGACCAGAGAAGAGGAGGATCTGGGCTCCTCTGTGCAAAACCACTGCACAGAGCAGGTGAGTATAACATGTTTGTTATTTTTAAGGGGAAAAAAATAGACTTTAGTATCACTTTGTAGCGATATGAACTTAGATCAGAAAGCTTCGTACCTTCTAGTGTTCTAAACATTGTTTGTCCCAATGATTATTCGTGCAGCCAGTGACTTCATTACTGTGTACCAGTGGAGAGAGTTATGGGGCGTGTAGTCTGCTTTGAATCTGGTCATCCATGTACCCTATGACTACAAATCCCAGGGACCCTTGCAGTGGCCTGAAGGTTGCTGGGAGGGATGATAAAAGGAGCTTAGAAGTACACGCACGCTCTCTTCCTCCTGGGCCTGAAGCAAGATAGACCTCTCTGTGTGTGACAGAGAGAGAGAGAGGTCGCGGCCTACCACGTGGAACGCTACTTCCACCCCGAGGCCTCAGGGGCCTAGTCCTGCTACCCGCTGTTGGAAATCCTGTCACTAGCATCATTTACAGCACCTACCCATTGGTGCCAACATGTGTAGAAAGTCACTACAGAAGGCCGAGACAGCGGATCCCTTGTCGGAGTGTTGCCGTCCATGTTCCTGTCTAGAAGACTGCATATCGATTTGGGTTGTTGGTGAGAGAGCAACCTGCACAATCTCTATCTAGTCACTACCACCATTACAGAACACAGTGTGCACACATCTCTACCCAAGAACACTTTACTGCATTGCTGGAACACTGTACTCAGATGCCTTAGGCCTTCACCACTTGGAATCTCTTGCTTTCCTCTGCAACCAAATGGATTACAGTTAATGAGCTCCAACTAGCTAGCGAAGAACAACAGGCCTGCCATGTGGAACTTTATCGCCATTACTCATATGAAGTACAGTGGGGTAAAAAAGTATTTAGTCAGCCACCAATTGTGCAAGTTCTCCCACTTAAAAAGATGAGAGAGGCCTGTAAATGTCATCATAGGTATACCTCAACTATGAGAGACAAAATGTGGAAACAAATCCAGACAATCACATTTTTGATTTTTGAAAGAATTTATTTGCAAATTATGATGGAAAATAAGCATTTTGTCAATATCAAAAGTTCATCTGACTAAAATTTTTTTTGCCCCACTGTATATATATATATATATATATATATATATATATATATATATATATATATATATATATAACACCAGCTGGATATTAGCTCTTCCACTAAAATAGGATAGGCTGTCTAGATTACATCTATCAAAGTGTGGCCACTTGTGTAGTTAACTGGAACATCCACTAGGAGGTGACACTTGCAGTGCTTCCTTGTGTACATAGCATCATTCATTGTTTAAACATTGTTGTGTCTTTGGAAGGAGCCTGTTTGCTGAGTTGATGCTGTTATCACGGCTTAGCGGATTTACTCCTCTCTTTGTAAAATAACTATTTCTATTTGGTTCAAGTAAAACATTTTAGAACCTTATACCACTGAGTTGCTTGATTCTTGCTCTATAGTATTAACAGGATGTCTGAACCCAGAGTGTCAGATGGGTTGGAAAGTTCACTTGGTCATGACTGTGCAGTTGAGCAGGTAATTCTCAGCAGTACCCAAGGGGGCCGTGCTACAACTTTAACTACAGCAGAGAAATATTAAGGTGGTAGTTAAGCCACTTTGTAAACTACACACAATCCCCTCTGTTATAAAACGTCCTATGCCGCAGTGTAGGATCTTTGTAAAAAAGATGGCCATTACCACCTGATATCAGAGCGCCGCTCGGCGCTCACCTAACTCCTCGCTTCTCCCTCTCCCGATCTGACAGCTAGAGAGGGAGGGGCCGAGAATCCCCTGCTGATTTCAGTCAAGAGGAGGAGAGGAGGAGAGAACCCGAGATGTCAGCCAGGAAGGACGATAGCAGTGGGGAGTCACGTGAGCGCTGAGCGGCGCTCTGAAATCAGGTAGTAATGGGAATATTTTTTACAAAAAACAGACATTGCAGCATAGAACGCTTTATTATAACAGAGGGGCTTGTGTGTAATGTCTACAGTTATTTCAGCAGCAGAAGGGGAGGGGGGGCGGTCACTGGTAAGAGATGACAGGCAGGGAGGGGAGGGGAGAGGACAGGGGGGGCAGAGAGGAGAGCTGCGGAAGACAGAAGGACATAAACTGACCACGGTGCCAGGGCTGGGGGGGGGGCAGAACCAGGCAGGATCAGCCGGGTATTTCAGGTGATAAAGGGGGCCAAATTACACAGCAAAAGCACTGTGCTGTATAGCATGCTTTAAAGTAACAGGATCCAATTTTTTTATTTTTAGGGTTACAAACACTTTAAGTCTTCTTTCCTGCCAGACAGGGCTGTTCTGTGTGCCAAGATTACATCTTAATACTGAATGGACAGAAATACAAATTGAAGTCAACATTTTATTTTTAAATTATTTTTATTCTGTAGTTCAGAACATGACGAATATAGACCCTGAATATAATTCAAAATCTACTGCAGCTCTGCATGGAAACCAATCAGCTTCCAGATTTTATTGTCAAAGCTTCATTAAATAAGCTGAAGTTAGAAGCTGATTGGCTACCATTCACGGCTACACTAGATCGTGGACTCTCCAGTTTTACTAAATCAACCCCAATATGTAATTTCTTTGCAAGTAAGACAGAAACTACTGTACCTGTATAGTAATGGGACCAAAGTTCAAATTTCAGGTTAACAATCCGTTCTCAGAACAATACAAGTTTCCTTATTCAATTCAGCATTGCCTCTGGAGCATTACTAATCAGCTCTGACCACACTGCATATTATTATCTACATCTTTTGTCTTGAGTCCTGTCCCAGCTCTCTGTCTCCCTTGACAACCTTTGTTTCTCTCTTTCTTTCTGTCATGCTTATTTTTCAGGTTTTTTTTTTCCACAAAACTTGTAATTAATTCCATGGTTATTTCTCTACTCGACTACTGCAAACTTCCTCCTCATTGGCTTACCTTTACTTAGACTATCCCCCCTTCAGTCCAAGTGCTGGCAACAGGACAGAGTGCTACCAACCTCTACCCAGCACCGGCAACAACTGTGGAGATCCAGGGAGGTGGGGCAGTCGGCCCCTCTCTTCAGCGACAAGCTGAGGTAGTAAAGCTGCTACTCCCAGCTGAATTGCTGGCAACAGGGCAGAGCGCCGCTGGCCTCTGCCTAGCACCTACAATGTCTCTACAGCTTCAGGAAGCTGGGGCGATTGGCCCCTCTGCCCAGCAGCAGACCGAGCCTCGGAATGTTAAAAACCACCCAGCTGAAGCGCTGGCAGCTGGACAGAGAGTAAATAACCTCTGCCACACACCTACTGAGGTCAACTATTCCTTGCAGCCAAGAAAGGAGATCATGCGGACAGACTATGTGAGTTCACTCTGCCTGAATAACGCATGTCCAGACCAGGTGGGGGTCTGGGACCTTGTTAGTCAACCTTTGATGGGGGAGAAATGTGAGAGAATCGTACGGGACAGAGGCTTTTGGAGGGGACTAAATGCCAGCCTCTTGCCTACCGATTATGGGCCCTGGCATTTGGGGGAATGGTGTGCTTTGTGAGCTGCATGCCTGGGGACCCTTGAGGTGGTGTTACTTTGGATTTGGGTCCTTGTCCCTCAGAACACACAGACTCTGGGAACCCTGTGTATGCCATATTGGAAATGGTCACTGGGAGGGTATGTCTTCGATTGCTTAAAATGGGACAGTAATATTTATCCACAATATCTCCCAGGATATATTTAAAGACTATTCTTGGTTTGTTTTATTCTGAACTCCACAAGTTATTTGAGAGAGCTGATCACATTGGCCTCTAGAACTGGGTAGGGGTCAGACAGTCTACTCATACTATAGTTTGTTTCCCACTAGGCTGAGAAGGGGGGAGATCACTGTTTGTATTGTTAATTGTAATTAGCTCCTGCTATTGTGTTTATACTACTGTGTGAAGCTCTGTGACCACAAGTCTGTCCTAAATCTCTGAGTCACCTAGTCTGGGTAAATGATTTAGTAAACTAGCTCATGTTAATTAGGTTAATTAGGTTACAGTTGTTAGAGTAATATGAGCAGGAGGGGGGAACCTCCTCTTTAATGGTATATAAAGACTTGTAAATTTGGTTCCAATATATGAGTCTATGTTAGCAGCTAAGCAAGTGTTGTCTTGTTTTGTGCTTATGAGCGGTTGGAATATCTGATATCTAGATTCAGACTGGAAGGAAGTGGTATACTGATGGAAGCACTTAAGCGGAGTGTAGGGACGTTCCTTTACAAGATGGACTTGTGTCTTTTCTCAACCTGCCCAACTATGTACTATGATCCCGATGAGGAGCTTGGAGATCACCGAGTCTGGTGGCTATATAGGCTAACCTGCCAACCCAGCTGGATGTTAGTAGATCCACTGCTTCCACTTCGGGAAAGCTCCTCTTTCAGGAATAACTGACCTTCCTGACCATTGAGTTTACTGCCAAGTTGAGATTCATTGAACCGCTTGTTGGTCTAGGGACTCACCCTTAACATCCAAGTCTTTGTATTTTACTGTATCTGACAAGAAGTTTTGGGAAGACAGAACACAGAGCGATAAGAAGAGACAGGTTTTACTGTTGGCAAACCTGAATGGGAGATACCTCCTGCCATGATGATAGGAGATTACCTATTGCCGTCTGTTTGGAGCATAACTGAAGCCTCCTAGGCTGTGTTTCCCAAACGACTTTCCCACTTGGGAATTACTGTACCCCTGATGTTAGACACTTCATCCTCCATTGGCCTATGTAATTGACCTAGAGCTAGGAGGTCACTGAGGTGAATACCAAGAAAGTGAATAGACTGATGCTTGGTATGCCTGGAAGTTGATAAGATTAACTATCCTTATCCACCATCAATGGGACCAGTCCCATACGTGGGGTAATCTTCCCTGGAATAGGAAGCAAATCTTTCATTACCTTAGAAGGCCAGTTTATGATGTTCTCAATCTTCCAGTGCATCCAACCGACTGCATGGATTACTGCAGACTACTTCTCGACCATTTGAGATCATGTGATACAAACAGATGGGATAGAGCAGGACTTGCCTCTACATAAGACCTAATACTGTCACCCTCTGTGAGGGCAACTACAGTATTCTCCTGAACATTTAAAATGTAATTGTTATAATGAGATTAGTTGGCCAGGACCTGGAGAATATTGAGCCACCCGCAGCTGTTTGCATAAGGAACCTGCAGCCCGTGCCTCTGCAAGATGGCTACTACTGGAAGCAATGTTCTGGAAAAATGTCTTGAGTATGTGGAAAGGTCAAAAGGTTGTTGAACAAACCCAAAGTGAAAATCCCAGAAGCCTGGGTGTACCGAAGTGCGTATGTACATATCAGCTAGATCTAGAGAAACTGTAGCTGCTTTATCTGATGGTTTGAGTGATTGTTCTCAATGACTCCATATTACTTTTTTTTTTTTGGATCTTGATCCTTCCTTCCATATCCTGCCTAAATCTGCTTTCCGACTAAGAACAATGGACCAATGTTTCCTGTTGGACAAGATTTGGTAACATTAGCTTAAAGCCTTGATATCTCTAAAGAACCATAGTGGTAATTAGAGGAGTTGGAAGAGTGGAAAGAAATTCTTTTGACTTTCTTACTGCACAAAGTTCAACTCGCCAGTACACCAGGAATCTTCCGTTGTTGTCCCAAGGTTTTCTTGCAGACAGATTACATCACAAAGATGAGTGCTGCACAGGCCCCACTGATTCTGAGCCTCCTGCCCAAATTTGCATTATTTCTGCAATATAACACCTACTGAGCACATTTGAATGAAAAGGATCTTTGCTGCTCCTCGAGAGGAGCAGCCTTGGGCTTAGGCGATCAAAGACGATTATGGATCTTCCAATCTCTTCTCAGGCCCTGTTAACACTCTTTGTTCTTGGCCTAGGTGACTAGCCTAAGGGATCAGTCCCTGATCTGGACATCACTGATTCCATCTTAAATAACATTCCATTTGGGGGCGTGGCCAAGATGGCGGACTGAACAGACGTGTGTTCTGAGCTCTCCTGGAGTGTACTCCGATAAATAAATCCGCACTGTTCCGCTGCACCCACTAAAGGAATCCTGGCCTTGCTGGATGTCTTCCAGGACTCCTGGCTACAAAAAGAGGGGTAAGAAGCTAAAGTTCCCCCCCAAATATCCCAGAAGAGGACGGATCAACCCCCCACTCTACGGAATCTCCTGCGCGCCATAGTAATATGGCGTTGCAGACAGACCACGAGGAGGATCCTGCTTTGACCCCTCGGGGACTGACGGAGCTCATGGCGGCCATCACCTCCTGCCAGTCTGCAGTAACTTCTTGTCAATCCACCTTGGCCTCCAAGATAGAAGAGGTCCAGCTGAATGTGGACATAGTTAGGCAAGATTTAGATAAAATCCACTCTAGGGTATCGGAGGCTGAACGGAGGATAGGAGAGGCAGAGGACACAATCACTGACCATGATGCCTCTATCCGCACCCTCCAGACGAAGGTGTGGGCCCTGGAGTACCGTGCGTAAGACGCCGAGAACCGGAGCAGGAGGAACAACCTCAGGATCGTGGGTCTCCCGGAGGGGGTAGAGGGCCGAGCCCCAGCCCAGTTTGCGGAGAAGTTATTGTGCTCCATGCTCCCAGCTGCCCAGCTTTCCCCGTACTTTGTAGTGGAGAGGGCCCATCGAGTGCTGCCCCGGCCGGGGCCTGAGGGATCTCCCCCTCACACTTTCATCCTCCGTTTATTAAACTTTCGAGACAGGGATGAGTTGCTTAGAGCTTCGCGTGTTGCTGGTGAGCTGCCCTACAAAAATGTCAAGCTCCTGCTGTTCCCGGACTATACCATGGAAACGCAACGCCAACGCCGCTCTTTTGGTTCAGTTAAAGCTGCACTGCGAAGGAGAGGAATAAAGAACAGCATCCTATTCCCTGCTAAACTGCGAGTGGTTGACGGTGAGACGGTTCGATTTTTCACTAACCCTAAAGATGCATCCGCCTGGCTGGAGACTCTCCCCCCGTAAGTTTAACTTTCGTATTCTGCAACTATGGGCGCGCTGATTGAAATTGCTTACTTTGCATATCTGGGAATAGATGAACATGCATATCTCCCCTTGTGTACTGTGGCTGCACTCCAATCCTTTCTCCTATCTTCCTCCACGGATTCCTATGGATTATTGCCATGCTTAGGGACTCCTGCCAGAGGAGAGGATTGGCTGTTCCAGCAGCTCTGGCCTTAACTGTTCCTAGAGGATACTTGCCCCTCTTGCAACTTTTCCCTAAATGCTCCTTTCAGGTTGTCCTGGGGGATCGTTTTATTTTTCATGTTTGTTTTCTTTTCTTTTTCATCCCCCTCATTCATTTTTTCCTTTTTCTTTTGTAACGAACCAGGAAGAAGGTGCCCCTGCTTAGTCAGGTGATGAACAGAACATTTTATCCTCTCCTACTTATCACTCCACCGGCTCTGGGGTAGGAACTGATACACAAACACCTAGATCCCATACTCAATGATGGTGCTGTGATGTCCCGTTTTGGCTACACGACCTCAACTTAAGGTATCGGTTTTTCTGGGGTTCATGGGACTTAAGTGCTCCTCAATGTTTTGGGGGGTGCGGGGTGGGGTTGTTCATTGGTGGTTATGGTTGGTTATCTATACTAACCCTTTTTTATTTTCAGGTTTGAGTTGGTCTAATAAGGCATGTATTTTTTTGCACATTTATGAGTAATATATGTAGTGTGGTTCTGCATTGTGACGGGTGCGTGTCCCCGGTGTAACCGGATGTGGGGTTTCCCCCCCCCGGGGGACTGGAGACGGGCATCCTCATCAAGAAAGGGCCCTTCTGGTATTGAAGATTTGTTGTCATGGCTGGATGTCTAGTGGTGTCGTGGAATGTATGAGGCTTAAATTCCGCTGTGTTTAATTACTTGCGCAAGCTCCGCCCACAGGTGTGCATCCTGCAGGAGACGCATCTCGTGGGCTCCCACATTCTTAGTTTAAAGCGGGCATGGGTTGGTACTCATTACCATTAGTAAGCGACATACTCCAATTATGCCAGGGGGGTCAGTGTACTAGCCCACAAATCCCTGCATTTTCAACTGTTGGATGTTCGTCTAGACCCAGGGGGTAGGTATGTTCTCCTACATTCTCTGATTGAGGAGATTCCTGTTGTTATTGTGGGAGTCTACCTGCCTCCTCCGGTGGACGTAGGGTTGCTTCATGACCTGATGCAGCAAGCCACGTTATATAATGTAGAAAATGTCCTATTTCTAGGTGATTTTAATATGACCCCAAATAGGGAACTGGACAGGATGCAGGCGGTTGGTCCCCAGCAACAGGACCTTTCCCGCTGGGCGTCCGCCTTTCATATGACAGATGCTTGGCGCCATTTCCATCCCACTGATAGAGAGTTCACTTGCCTCTCCACCACACACCGAACCATGTCTCGCATTGACTTAGCATATGCCTCCTCCAGCCTTATGAGGAGGTTGGTCTCGGCAGAAATTCTCTCCCGTGGAATTTCAGATCATGCTCAGGTGTCTGTGACCATCCAACTTTCTCCGATGGTGGGTGAGAGGATGTGGAGGTTATCCAAGTACTGGATTATGGAGCCGGAGATCCAGGTGGAGATACCGGAGACATTATGCGGTTTTTGGATTAATAATGCAGACTCTACTGGACCTCTGGTACAGTGGGATGAGTTTAAGGCCTGGCTTAGGGGTGAATATATGACCCGCATATCTGCGAAAAAGAGGGGATCTGCAAAGTCTCTGAGGCTATTAGAGGACCAGGCTAGGCTGAAGGAGGCGGAATATGTCCGATTTCCTGACCAGGCCCTTTATGTGCTCTGGCAGGATGTCCTCAGGGAGTTGTCTCTTTGTAGGATCGAGCTCACTAAGAAGTCGATGCTGGATAGCGCCCAAAGGGTATTCGAGTTTGGAGACAAGAACAGTAGGCTGTTGGCTTGGCTTGCCAGGGGACAGCACACTGTTACTCGCATTGGTAGATTGAAAGACCTGGATGGCAGTCTATTGACGGCTCCGGTGGATATTAGTACAAGATTTCTTGACTTCTACAAAACTCTTTATTCCTCTAGAGCTGATTTTGATCATTCCCAGTTGATTGAATATCTTAACCAGGTCACCCTCCCCTCTTTAGAGCCTGAAAAATGTGTAGAAATGGAGAAGGATATTTCTTTAGAAGAGGTTCAGGAGGCCCTGGGTTCTATGCAGCAGGGAAAGGCCCCGGGACCAGATGGGATACCCATTGAATTTTATGCTATATACCAAGAACTCCTCGCACCTAGATTTACTTCGTTACTACAGCAATCTTTTACTTTGAATGCTCTCCCTGAATCTTTCTCTGAAGCAGTGGTGGTGTTGGTGCCCAAACCCCGGTAAGGACCCTGAAGAATGTGCCTCTTATCGACCTATTTCCCTCATCAACACAGATGCCAAACTACTGGCAAAAATTTTGGCCAGGAGACTTGGGAAGGTGATAGAGGACCTCGTACATGTAGATCAAACCGGGTTCATGCCGGGGAAGGGCACCGATATCAACATACGCCGTCTGTTCCTAAACCTGGCTGCCACCCATGATAACGACGGAACACGAGTCATAGCCTCTCTGGACACGGAGAAGGCTTTTGACTCCGTGGAGTGGGAATATTTATGGGAAGTGCTGAAGAGATTTGGGGTGGGTCCTAAGTTTCTTCACTGGTTAGGTTTGTTATATAGGGCCCCCAGAGCAAGGATTAGCATAAATAACTCCCTTTCCGATGTTTTTCTCCTCCGGAGGGGGACCAGGCAGGGGTGCCAACTGTCCCCCACTCTGTTTGCCTTGGCCTTAGAGCCCCTGGCGACACTGGTTCGTGAATCTAGCCGCATTGTGGGATTGCGGATTGCCCTCTGGAGGAGAAGATATCCCTGTATGCTGATGACGCACTACTCTATTTACAGGATGCGGATACTTCACTGCAGGCGGCTTGGAAATTTTTGATGAGTTCGGACGTTTTTCAGGAGTCCGTATTAATTGGTCTAAATCGGTACTTTTTCCTCTAGATGCTTCACGCCTCAGAGACTGCACAGAATTTACCCGCTGAGATCCCTGAACTGTCCAAGATGTCAGTCTTCAGATAGTGATTATATGCACATGTTTTGGCTATGTCCTAGACTCAATCATTATTGGACTGATATTTTCGAGTTTATTAATGTATGGCTCCAGCTGGAGCTGCCCCTGACGGCGGAACTGGCCCTACTGGGTATACAGGATGATGACCAAAGGCCTTGGTATACTAAACTTCTGCTTTCATTGCTACTCTTTTATGCCAAAAAGGAGATCCTCCTTAGATGGACGTCCCCCTTACCACCTACAATAAGGTCATGGGAAAACTCAATTAATGCTATTCTGCCAATGTATAAACTTACCTATATAAGCAGAGGTTGTCCTCGGAAATTTGAGAGGGTCTGGCAGCCATGGACCGACCCCCTGTGATCTGTATTATCCTCTTTTGACGTCCTTACCCTATAGGCCTATGATGCACTGTATTTGACTGCGCTCTATTGTTTGATGTTCCCTTCCTCCCGCCCCTCCCCCCCCCCCTCCTCTTTTTTCTTTTTTTTCTGACGACAGCGGAGGGATAAATCCCTGTGCTCCTGTCCTGTGTGATGTTTATCTGCCATGTCCTATGACTACACTGCATACTGTGTACTGCATATATACTGTTTTCCCATTGTTGTGTTCACTGCAATGATTTCATGTCTTATAATGTACTGCAATTCAATTTTTCAAATAAAGACCAACCTTGTTGTTAAAAAAAAAAAAAATAACATTCCATTTGACTTAGAAGAGGTATATGCAGTCAGTAGGTTAAGCCACTGTGAAAATGTGTGAACTGGCTTCATAGAGAGCCGGCCACAATCTCCTGCTATGCGAATTGGATGCGGAGAAACCTGCATCCAATTCGCAATAGTGTGAACCCAGCCTAAAACAGCCTTGTATTTATTAATACATTGTTAATAGTGCTTTTTTTAATGTGGGTACCCAGATTCGGCCTAAAAGCAGCCTCTAACAATCCCCTATACAAAGCTTAAAAAGGGAAAGAGTAAGAGCCATAGGGCTTGACTACCCTCACAGAATAGGAGGAGGAACAGCCTGCTGCCTCCATAGTGGAGGTACTGTCTCGCTGGTTACTCCAATTTCACTCATGGATCAAGCACCACAGAGGCATGTTACTGGCCAAGTTTGCCTTCAACTCGTCTGCTGAGAACCAAAAAGCTTTGGCTACTGAAGTGAACCCCAATGCAGACCACACCATATTCCCTAATGGTAGTATAAACCTTCATTTCCAAATCCATATTGCTGTTCCCATGCCTCTGAGAAGGCTATTGCATCATCCGCTGGCAGACTGGCACTTCTGGCTAGTTTGATGAAGATTACTTGGCTTGGCTAACTGCCTCTGCGGTAAAAGTTGGGCTTTACAGAGGGGATCTTGCATCCTCTGTTAGCATGAAGAGACATCTGGCCAATCTGATGAACGCTCATTGGCCTGCTGTTTTTGAGGCAGAAGGTACCCTTTAACCGGTTCTGGACCAGCCGCTGCCGGTATACTGCGGCAGGTTGGCCCGGATGTGCAAAGCGTCGTAGATATACGTCGCGTGTGCGGCCGCCGGGGGGGGTGCGCACGCCTCCGACGATTGGATTAGATCCAGAACCAATCAATCCCCAGGCCAATGGTATCTGGCCTGGACCTGGTGATCACTCCTGGCAAATGAGATCCTTCCTCTGCATGTGTAAGTGTAAACACTACAGGGTAAGTGATGTCTCCTCTCTCCTCGTGCATCAACACTACACTGACACCAGTTCATGTAGGTACACTTGCCACCCCCCGATCACCCCCCCAGTTAACCCCTTCACCCCCTGTCACTGTGTCACCCAGTGCAGTGTTCATATTTTTTTGATCACTGTACTGGTGTCATTAGTGACAAATCAGCATTATGGTACTTAGTGTAGGCCCAGATAGGTCTAGGGACCCCCCCCCCAATAAAGATCTAACACTTTGATCACCCCATCACCAATGATCACTGTATAAGTGTTATACTGGTTAGCTATAGCGTTAGGTTTTAGTGTCAGATAGGGTCTACGTCGCCCCAGGCAGCTTCAGATTAGTGCCAGTAGCGCTAACACCCACGCACACACCATACAACTCCCTTAGTAGTATAGTGTCTGATCGGATCGATATCTGATCAGATCTATACTAGTGTCCCCAGCAGTTTAGGGTTCCCAAAAATGCAGTGTTAGCGGGATCATCCCAGATACCTGCTAGCACCTGCGTTTAGCCCCTCACGTTTAACACACATAACTGCAGCGTTTGCAGGGTCAGGCCTGACTCTGCGAACGCTAACAGTTTTTTTTGTAGCAGTCGCTGACAGTCAGGAGCTTTTTCCTGTGAGTCTCACTATTGTACCAGTAAATTTAGAGACCAAAATGTCAAAGTAGACAGCAGCGGCACCCTGCCAGATGGCAGGGACCACTACTCCATCGTCAGAGCTAAGGTCAGGCGTACCCGACCCTGTTCTTCTGCTGTCGTTGAGGTGCAACGAACCGCAGGCCTCTCGTTTGGAGCAGAGAGCCAGTACTAGTGCCATTCATCCTTCTGGTGAACTGGCAAGCACCAGCAGCCTAGTACATCCTGGTTGTACATCCAGCACTGTAGTAACACTTGGTGATGTGGCAAATCCCATAAGTGCTGTTCAAGATGGCGAAGTGGCAAGCACGAGTAGTGTCCCGCTGCCACCAAGAAGACAAACACAGGCCCGTCGAGCCCAAAGTGCCCTTCCTGCTGCATTCGCCAATCCCAATTGGGAGCCCACCACTTCTGCAGCACCCGTACTTCCCCCATTCACTGGCCAACCCAGAATTCAGGTGGAAACAATTGATTTTACGTCACTTGATTTTTATTCACTGTTTTTCACGTAAGATCTCTATAGGTCTATTGTGGACCAAAGCAATTTGTATGCTGGTCAATTCATCACCGCTAATCCTCAGTTGACCCTTGCCAGAGATTGTAGACATATTACGGTCTCCGAATTTAAGACCTTCCTGGGCCTATCCCTCCTCATGGGCATAACTAAGAAGAGTGAGTTGCGGTCATAGTGGTCCACTGATCCAATTCACCACATGCCCGTGTTCTCTGCCTCCATGACCAGGACACGATACAAGCAGATCTTGTGGTTCATGCACTTCAATGATAATGAATTCTGTCGTCCTCGGGGTGACCCTGGATACGATCGGCTCTACAAAATTCGGCCCCTCGTAAACCACTTCAACCAACAGTTTGCAGCCTTGTTTACTCCTGATCAAGTTGTCTGTGTTGATGAGTCCCTGATCAAGTTTTCTCGCCGCTTGTCTATCAAACAGTATCTTCCCAGCAAGCGTGCCAGATATGGGTCAAGATGTATAAGCTCTGTGACAGGGCAACAGGCTATACATATAGGTTTACGAGGGAAAAGATAGTCACGTAGAGCCGGAGAACTGCCCAGACTACATAGGGAGCGCTGGTAAGATTGTGTGAGACTTGGTGTCACCCTTATTCGGAAAGGGGTATGTGGACAATTAGTACCCGGTCGTGCCACTTTTTAGTCACCTTTATGATTATGGAATTGGCGCATGTGGCACTGTGCGATATAATCGCCGGGGCTTCTCCCAACGGCTTGTAGAATCCCGACTTAGACAGAGGGAGAGAGCCTGATTGAAGTGTAATAATTTGTTAGCAGTGAAGTGGAGGGATTCATGGAATGTTTTCATTCTGTCCTCCCTTCACACAGATATGACAGTCCAAATTTCTACGGCGACTGGTGTTGTGGAGAAACCCCTCTGTGTCCACGAATATAACCTTAATATGGGAGGGGTGGACCTCAACAACCAGTTGTTCGCGCCGTACCCAATTGCCCGTAAGGCCAAGCGCTGGTACACAAAAGTGTCTGTATATTTATTTCAATTGGCTCTGCTGAACACTTTTGTGCTGTACAAAGCTTCAGGACGGACTGGATCCTACCTTAAATTCCAGGAAGAGATCATCACAGCCCTTCTGTTTGCTATGGCCCACTTTCCCAATGCAAATGCAGTGAGCCGGCTGCATGAGAGGCATTTTCCGCATGTCCTCCCTGGTACCCCTACCCAAAGAACACCCCAAAGAAGATGTTATGTCTCCAGAAAACATGGATTTAGGCATGACACTCACTTTTATTGTCCCTCCTGACCTGACCAACCTGGTCTCTGCATCGGTGACTGTTTCAAACACTACCACACACTAGTTGAGTATTAGCATAGGGTACAGCACTACACAGTCCTAGGGCACACTAACACAGGGTCTGGAAATATGTGATGGCCATCACATTTTGAGAGACCCTAATGTGCAACGTTCAGTTTACATAAAAGTGAAAAAAACACACACACAAGAATATAAAATAAAAAAGCCAAAAGTAGTTGTGGTTTTATTATTATTATTTATATTATCTTCTCTCTCTATTGTTCTCTCTTATGTTCGCTCTCTACTGTCCACTCTACTGTTCATTCATTATTGTTCTATTTTTTATTCTATTTGCTTTGCAGGTATGGTATGTTATACTGTAATGTGTGTTTTATTGTTAACCATCATTTGCTTAGCAGGTACGCCATTCAGCTGCAGCATGGGTTTATTTATCTTGACAGCAACAGTGTTTGTTCCCACGATGCGCAAATCAGTGACTCCAGCGCTGTAGATGGTGATTTCACCACAGTTAATAAAAAAAATGGTGCATGTATGCCCATCATTAGAAGTGGGTGGAGGAAGGGTGGTATTCTAATGGTGGGCATACCCACCGATCAATCTTTTTTTCGTTCAGCCCACAGACTGCATGAAAAAAAGAACATTACAATGTATGCACAAAAACCAACGATGTACTGGTATGTATCTGGACTTTGAGTGGTTATACCAGAATGATGCCTGCAGGTTTAGATATCATCTTGATATCATTCTTTTCAGCCAGCGGCCGGCTTTCATGTAAAAGTAATCCTATCGGCTAATTAGCCTCTTGACTGCTTTTACAAGCAGTGGGAGGGAACGTCCCCCCTCCCACCGTCTTCCATGGTTTTCTCGGGCTCTCCTGTACCAACAGTTACCCCAACCTCATCTTGCTGCTGCCTGCTGACTGAAAGCGCAGTCCAGCCACAGGAAGCAGACAAGGAGCAATCTTGGAAGGGGGCAGCCCTGACAAAAATATTCGAACATCTTTGCAAGGGAAACCAACATACCCAAAGCCAGACTAACAAAAATGTGTGTGTGGGCCACAACTCACCAGGGAGGAGAGACTAGATCAGTCCCAATATCAACCACAAGGCAGAACGGTTTTACCTGCATCCAGAGACCAGTATCCCAGCCCCCTGCTATCCGGACCTGGGGGGGGTCTCCCTCGTATAGAAGTTTTACAACCAAACAGATGGTGGCTTGCATGTGGATTTTGTGAACATAAGTGGAATTTTGAACGAAAGTGGAGAGTTAATAACCAGGAGCTTTTGACTGCTTCTGATTGCAAGTGTTGTTTTTGGGTTTTTTTTCCTCCTTTATTTGATAAATTTGCTATCAGTTTTTAAAATACTTTTTTCCCTCCTTTTTTCTGACACTTTTTAAACAGCTTTTTTCTTTTTTTTTTCCTCCTGCTAATTAACCTCTTCAGATCTGGGCTATTGCCAAATGATGGCAACAGCACGGATCTACATTACCGGGACTACTCTTGGGCGCCTCAGGGAAAATCTGTGTTGGCCGTGTCCCTTGGACACAGCCAATCACAGATCGCTGTAAACGGCAAAACACAGCGGCTGTTTACAGCGCGATCGCCGTGGCCAATGAGAGATGATCTCAAATGTAAACAATTGAGATCATCTCTCATTGCCGGCTCTCTCTCCTCACACAGAGACAGCGTGTTAGGAGAGAGAGATTCTGTGAGTAAATTTTTACAGTATAAAAGAGAAAGTGTGCCCAAAAAGTGCCCAACAGTGCCCACAGTGACATCTATCTAGTGCCATCTGTGCCCACCTGTGCGCATCAGTGCCCATTTGTGCCATCAGTGCATCATCCGTGCCATCAGTGCCCATCTGTGCCATCCGTGCCCGTCTGTGGCCATCAGTGCCCGTCTGTGCCCATCTGTGCCCATCTGCAATCAGTGCGCATCTGTGCAATCAGTGTGCATCTGTGCCACCTCATCAGTGCCCATCTGTGCCACCTCATCAGTGCCCATCTGTGCCATCTCATCAGTGCCCATCTGTGCCACCTCATCAGTGCCCATCTGTACCAATTAGTGCCCATCTGTGCCGCCTCAGTGCACATCTGTGCAATCAGTGCACATCTGTGCCACCTCATCAGTGCCCATCTGTGCCGCCTCAACAGTGCCCATTTGTGCCACTTCAACAGTGCCCATCTGTGCCACCTCAACAGTGCACATCTGTACCAATCAATCAGTGCACATCTATGCCGCCTCATCAGTGCCCATCTGCACCGCCTCATCAGTGCCCATCTGTGCTGCCTCATCAGTGCCCATCTGTGCCACCTCATCAGTGCCCATCTGTGCCACCTCACCAGTGCCACATCAGTGCATATCCGTGCCCACCTGTGCCGCCTCATTAGTGCACATCTGTGCAATCAGTGCACATCTGTGCTGCTTCCTCAGTGCCCATCTGTGCTGCCTCAGTGCCCATCTGTGCCACCTCATCAGTGCCCATCTGTGCCACCTCACCAGTGCCACATCAGTGCATATCTGTGCCCACCTGTGCCGCCTCTGTGCACATTTGTGAAATCAATCAGTGCACATCTGTGCTGCTTCCTCAGTGCCCATCTGTGCTGCCTCAGTGCCCATCTGTGCCACCTCATCAGTGCCCATCTGTGCCACCTCATCAGTGCCCATCTGTGCCACCTCACCAGTGCCACATCAGTGCATATCTGTGCCCACCTGTGCCGCCTCATTAGTGCACATCTGTGCAATCAATCAGTGCACATCTGTGCTGCTTCCTCAGTGCCCATCTGTGCTGCCTCAGTGCCCATCTGTGCCACCTCATCAGTGCCCATCTGTGCCACCTCACCAGTGCCACATCAGTGCATATCTGTGCCCACCTGTGCCGCCTCAGTGCACATCTATGCAATCAATCAGTGCACATCTGTGCTGCTTCCTCAGTGCCCATCTGTGCTGCTTCAGTGCCCATCCGTGCCAACTCATCAGTGCCCATCTGTGCCGCCTCATCAGTGCCTATCTGTGCCGCCTCATCAGTGCCCATCGGTGCGATCAGTGCAAATCTGTGCCGCCTCATCAGTGCACATTTGTGCCATCAATCAGTGCACATCAGTGCACATCTGTGCTCATCAGTGCCAACTCATCAGTGCAGGCTTAGCACACACCTGTGCAATCTCATAACCACCAGCAGCCATGTCCAAAAAAAGCTTTTCCGCCGAGGAGGCATACCAAATTCTTTCCACGGCCGATGAGATCAACGGGGAGCTCTCTTTTTCGGATTCCCTTTCCAATCCAGATTTTGAGTCTGACGTAAATTGCGAGCCAGTCCTACACTAACAGACTCAAAGGAGGAAGAAACTCGGCCCGCCAAACGAAGGCAGTCTGGTGAGGAGGCAGTGGCATCCACCAGCACCACAGTGGCATCCACTAGCACTGCAGTGCCATCCACCAGCACTGCAGTGCCATTCACCAGCACTGCAGTGCCATCCACCAGCACTGCAGTACCTCGGCAAGAAAGGCCAAGTACCAGTGGGGTGTCACCTCAGCCCCAAGGGGTTAGGTCCCATGCCAGCCTTCCCTATGCCCTTCAGAACCCCTTGTGGCTTCCTCCTAATTCAGGAGAAGCTAGCGTTCCCCCTTTCACTGCCCAGCCAGGAGTCCAGGTGGACACAGAGAATTTTACCCCAATTAATTTTTTTAATTTAATTTTTACGGAGGACATGTTGGCGTCAATTGTGGCCCAGTGCAACCTGTATGCACAGCAATTTATTTAGCAAAATCCCACATCATATTATGCCCGTCCCTACGAGTGGAGAGACCTGACAGTGGAGGAGTTCAAGGTTTTTTTGGGCCTCACATTTAATATGGGACTCACCCAAAAAAATTAATTCCGTTCCTATTGGTCAACTCACCCCATCCACCACATGCCGCTCTTCTCCGCGGTAATGCCCAGAACCAGGTATCTGATGATAATGAGGTTCCTACATTTCAGTGACAATACCCAGTGCCCTCCCCGAAATGATCCAAATTATGACAGGCTTTACAAAATTCGGCCAATATTAAATTATTTTTCTGAAGTATTCCCCCAGCTGTTCACCCCGGACAAACACATATGTGTGGATGAGTCCCTTGTTAAATTTAGCGGCAGGCTTAAAATTAAGCAATTTATCCCCAGCAAAAGGGCCCGCTATGGGGTTAAGGTGTACAAATTATGTGACCGAGCCACAGAGTACACATATTCCTTCATAGTGTACGAAGGGAAGGACACCCAGCTGCTGCCCCCTAATTGCCCGGACTACTTGGGATCCAGCAGGAAAGTTGTTTGGGACCTCATATACCCCCCTACTGGAGAAAGGCTACCACCTGTATGTAGACAACTTTTACACATCTCTGCCCCTGTTCCACAACCTTCACCGGAAGAAGACGCCAGCATGTGGCACCGTAAAAATGAATCGGAAGGGCTTTCCTCAAAGTCTTGTTAATAAGAAGTTGAAAAAAGGAGAAACGGCAAGTCTGCGTAACAAAGAGATTCTGGCAGTGAAGTGGAGGGACAGAAGGGATGTGTACATGTTGTCTTCCATCCACAATAACACCTATGTGGACATCCCCAGAAGGAATGGCCCCATCCAAAAACCAACATGCATCCATGAATACAATTTGTTTATGGTGGGAGTCGACTTCAAAGATCAAATGTTGGAACCATACCTTGCCACAAGACGGACATACCATTGGTACAAAAAAGTAGCAATTTATTTTTTTCAACTGGCCATATTCAATTCCTATATCATTTACCGCAACTCCACCCAAAACCCCCAACCCTTCCTTGGCTACCAGGAGGAAATTTACACTGCCCTTATATTCCCGAACGGCCATACCGTTTGTACAAAAAAGTAGCAATTTATTTTTTTCAACTGGCCATATTCAATTCCTATATCATTTACCGCAACTCCACCCAAAACCCCCAACCCTTCCTTGGCTACCAGGAGGAAATTTACACTGCCCTTATATTCCCGAACGGCCCACCAGAAAACATCCGATCAGATGTTGTTAGTCGACTCTCTGAACGCCACTTTCCAGATAAACTCCCTCCCAAACCAACAGGCCAAAGATGTCAAAAAAGATGTAAGGTGTGTACCAGAGCAGAGTCAGAAGAGACACATCTTATTATTGTGCACAATGTCCTTCCCAACCAGGCCTCTGCATAGGTGAATGTTTCCGCCGTTACCATACTTCACTAAATTATTAGTGAAGTATGGTAAACGTAATCCTCAGTTCCTGCCTTCACACCCCTTATGCCACTGCCTGCTCTGTAACTGACCCTGGCTTGTTATTCGAGCACGCTTCTGCCTGCCGATTTTGTACATACCGCTGCCTGATCTGGAATTGACCTTGGACTGTTTGACCATGCCTCTTGCCTGCCTCTTGGACTGATCTTGTACCCTGCAACTGGACTAGTGGGATTCAACACAGGGGTCTCACATATATGAGGGGCTCCAGAATATTTTTTCTGGATGAAGAAAACAATTTTCTTTGTTTTCTCATTCCTAGATTAGGGTCTGGAGACTCAGAGGCTTCAAAGAGATTTGGGTGGGAGAAGCCTCTACCCCTGTCCCCATTCTGTCCTGAAGGAGGCCCTACTTCTGCCTGCTGCCTGTAGGACTAATGCCCTGTACACACGGTCGGATTTTCCGACGGAAAATGTGTGATAGGACCTTGTTGTCGGAAATTCCGACCGTGTTTGGGCTCCATCACACATTTTCCATCGGATTTTCCAACACACAAAGTTTGAGAGCAGGCTATAAAATTTTCTGACAAGAAAATCCATTGTCGGAAATTCCGATCGTGTGTACACAAATCCGTAGCACAAAGTGCCACGCATGCTCAGAATAAATAAAGAGATGAAAGCTATTGGCTACTGCCCCATTTATAGTCCCGACGTACGTGTTTTACGTCACCGTGTTCAGAATGATCGGATTTCCTGACAACTTTGTGTGACCGTGTGTATGCAAGACAAGTTTGAGCCAACATCCGTCGGAAAAAATCCTAGGATTTTGTTGTCGGAATGTCGGATCGATGTCCGACCGTGTGTACGGGGCATGACTGCCGTCATGCCTCTATTTGTCGCACTGACCACAGCACATGGATCATGTTCCTGCCTACTACCAAGACCAATATTTTGGCACTGCTGACAATCTCTGCCTGCACTGACCCTGGACTGTATATGGACAGTATCCCTGCCTGCTGCCTGTAAAATTGTGTTCGCTGTTGCTGACAAAGTCCCTGCCTGCTGCCTGGACCAGTGCTATCCTCCTGTGGACTACTGTACTACTAAAACAACAGGTAATCTTTTGTTTACCCTTTGCTCAGCATAATGTATTTTGGTGTGTAATTCTTGGTATGTGCATGCTATGTGTCCCTGCAACAGCTGACGGTGTTCCTTGCATGTTGGATCTTTGTATGTGGCCAGGCTGTGTAAAGGTCTCACACATGTGGTATTGCCATACTCAGAACGAATGGCAGAATGTATTTTGGGGTGTCATTTTTGCTATGTAAATGCTATGTGTTGGAAATATCTTATAAACGGACAACTTTGTGTAAAAAAAAAAAATGCGTTTTCATTTTTTTCCACATTTTCCAAAAACTTCTGGAAAAAAAATGAACCGTTCAAAAGACTCATTATGCCTCATAGATTATACGTTGGGGCGTGTGCTTTCCAAAATGGGGTCATTTTGTGGGCGTTTCCATTGTCCTGGTGCTCCAGGGCCTTCAAATTGTAATAGGTGGGTGAGAAATGAAATGTGTAATTTATGCTCGTAGAACGCCTGAAGGTGCTACTTCAATGTTAGGCCTCTGTATGTGGTCAGGCTGTGTAAAAGTCTCACACATGTGGTATCGTTTTACTCAGGAGGAGTAGCAGAATGTATTTTGGGGTGTTATTTTTGCTATGTAAATGCTATGTGTTGGAAATATCTTATAAACGGACAACTTTGTGTAAAAAAAAAAAAATGCGTTTTCATTTTTTTCCACATTTTCCAAAAACTTCTGGAAAAAAATGAACTGTTAAAAAGACTCATTATGCCTCATAGATTATATGTTGGGGTGTGTGCTTTCCAAAATGGGGTCATTTTGTGGGCGTTTCCATTGTCCTGGTGCTCCAGGGCCTTCAAATTGTAATAGGTGGGTGAGAAATGAAATGTGTAATTTATGCTCGTAGAACGCCTGAAGGTGCTACTTCAATGTTAGGCCTCTGTATGTGATCAGGCTGTGTAAAAGTTTCACACATGTGGTATCATTATACTCAAGAGGAGTAGCAGAATGTATTTTGGGGTGTTATTTTTGCTATGTAAATGCTATGTGTTGGAAATATCTTATAAACGGAAAACTTTGTGTAAAAATAAAAAATGCGTTTTCATTTTTTTCCACATTTTCCAAAAACTTCTGGAAAAAAATGAACCGTTCAAAAGACTCATCATGCCTCGTAGATTATACGTTGGGGTGTGTGATTTCCAAAATGGGGTCATTTTGTGGACGTTTCCACTGTCCTGGTGCTCCAGGACCTTCAAAAATGTAATAGGTGGGTGAGAAATGAGATGTGTAATTTATGCTCCTAGAACACCTGAAGGTGCTACTTCAATGTTAGGCCTCTGTATGTGGTCAGGCTGTGTAAAAGTCTCACACGTGTGGTATTGTTTTACTCAGGAGGAGTAGCAGAATGTATTTTGGGGTGTTATTTTTGCTATGTAAATGCTATGTGTTGGAAATATCTTATAAACGGACAACTTTGTGTAAAAAAAAAATGCGTTTTCATTTTTTTCCACATTTTCCAAAAACTTCTGGAAAAAAATGAACTGTTAAAAAGACTCATTATGCCTCATAGATTATATGTTGGGGTGTGTGCTTTCCAAAATGGGGTCATTTTGTGGGCGTTTCCATTGTCCTGGGGCTCCAGGGCCTTCAAATTGTAATAGGTGGGTGAGAAATTAAATGTGTAATTTATGCTCGTAGAACGCCTGAAGGTGCTACTTCAATGTTAGGCCTCTGTATGTGGTCAGGCTGTGTAAAAGTCTCACAGATGTGGTATCGTTATACTCAAGAGGAGTAGCAGAATGTATTTTGGGGTGTTATTTTTGCTATGTAAATGCTATGTGTTGGAAATATCTTATAAACGGACACATTTTTGTTAAAAAAAATGCGTTTTCATTTTTTTCCACATTTTCCAAAAACTTCTGGAAGAAAATGAACCGTTCAAAAGACTCATTATGCCTCATAGATTATACGTTGGGGTGTTAACTTTCCAAAATGGGGTCATTTTGTGGGAGTTTCCATTGTCCTGGTGCTCCAGGGCCTTCAAAAGTGTAATAGTTGGGTGAGAAATGAGATGTGTAATTTATGCTCCTAGAACACCTGAAGGTGCTACTTCAATGTTAGGCCTCTGTATGTGGTCAGGCTGAGTAAAAGTCTCACACATGTGGTATCGTTTTACTCAGGAGGAGTAGCAGAATGTATTTTGGGGTGTTATTTTTGCTATGTAAATGCTATGTGTTGGAAATATCTTATAAACGGAAAACTTTGTGTAAAAATAAAAAATGCGTTTTCATTTTTTTCCACATTTTCCAAAAACTTCTGGAAAAAAATGAACCGTTCAAAAGACTCATTATGCCTCATAGATTATATGTTGGGGTGTGTGATTTCCAAAATGGGGTCATTTTGTGGACGTTTCCACTGTCCTGGTGCTCCAGGACCTTCAAAAATGTAATAGGTGGGTGAGAAATGAGATGTGTAATTTATGCTCCTAGAACACCTGAAGGTGCTACTTCAATGTTAGGCCTCTGTATGTGGTCAGGCTGTGTAAAAGTCTCACACGTGTGGTATTGTTTTACTCAGGAGGAGTAGCAGAATGTATTTTGGGGTGTTATTTTTGCTATGTAAATGCTATGTGTTGGAAATATCTTATAAACGGACAACTTTGTGTAAAAAAAAAATGCGTTTTCATTTTTTTCCACATTTTCCAAAAACTTCTGGAAAAAAATGAACTGTTAAAAAGACTCATTATGCCTCATAGATTATATGTTGGGGTGTGTGCTTTCCAAAATGGGGTCATTTTGTGGGCGTTTCCATTGTCCTGGGGCTCCAGGGCCTTCAAATTGTAATAGGTGGGTGAGAAATTAAATGTGTAATTTATGCTCGTAGAACGCCTGAAGGTGCTACTTCAATGTTAGGCCTCTGTATGTGGTCAGGCTGTGTAAAAGTCTCACAGATGTGGTATCGTTATACTCAAGAGGAGTAGCAGAATGTATTTTGGGGTGTTATTTTTGCTATGTAAATGCTATGTGTTGGAAATATCTTATAAACGGACACATTTTTGTTAAAAAAAATGCGTTTTCATTTTTTTCCACATTTTCCAAAAACTTCTGGAAGAAAATGAACCGTTCAAAAGACTCATTATGCCTCATAGATTATACGTTGGGGTGTTAACTTTCCAAAATGGGGTCATTTTGTGGGAGTTTCCATTGTCCTGGTGCTCCAGGGCCTTCAAAAGTGTAATAGTTGGGTGAGAAATGAGATGTGTAATTTATGCTCCTAGAACACCTGAAGGTGCTACTTCAATGTTAGGCCTCTGTATGTGGTCAGGCTGAGTAAAAGTCTCACACATGTGGTATCGTTTTACTCAGGAGGAGTAGCAGAATGTATTTTGGGGTGTTATTTTTGCTATGTAAATGCTATGTGTTGGAAATATCTTATAAACGGAAAACTTTGTGTAAAAATAAAAAATGCGTTTTCATTTTTTTCCACATTTTCCAAAAACTTCTGGAAAAAAATGAACCGTTCAAAAGACTCATTATGCCTCATAGATTATATGTTGGGGTGTGTGCTTTCCAAAATGGGGTCATTTTGTGGGCGTTTCCATTGTCCTGGTGCTTCAGGGTCTTCAAAAGTGTAATAGGTGGGTGAGAAATGAGATGTGTGATTTATGCTCCTAGAACACCTGATGGTGCTACTTCAATGTTTGGCCTCTGTATGTGGTCAGGCTGTGTAAAAGTCTCACACATGTGGTATCGTTTTACTCAGGAGGAGTAGCAGAATGTATTTCGGGGTGTTATTTTTGCTATGTAAATGCTATGTGTTGGAAATATCTTATAAACGGACAACTTTGTGTAAAAAAAAATGCGTTTTCATTTTTTTCCACATTTTCCAAAAACTTCTGGAAAAAAATGAACCGTTCAAAAGACTCATTATGCCTCATAGATTATACACTGGGGTGTTAGCTTTCCAAAATGGGGTCATTTTGTGGGCGTTTCCATTGTCCTGGTGCTCTAGGGCCTTCAAACTTGTAATAGGTAGTCAACAAGTTAGATGAGTAATTTATGCTCCTTGAACACCTGATGATGCTCCCTGCATGTTGGGCCTCTGTATGTGGCCAGTTAGTGAAAATGGTATTGTAATACTCAGGAGGAGTAGCCGAATGTATTTTGGGGTGTCATTTGTGATATGCACATTGCATGTGAGAGAAATAAGCTATTACAATGACAATTTTCTGAAAAAAATATAAAAAATTAAATAAAATCTTAATTTGCAAAGAATTGTGGGAAAAAATGAAAACTTCAAATAACTCACCATGCCTCTGTCTAAATACCCTGGAATGTCTACTTTCCAAAAAGGGGTCATATGGGGGGCATTTGTACTTTCCTGGCTTGTTAGGGTCTCAAGAAATGAGATGGGCCTCAGTACATCAGATGTGATCATTTTTTTATGATTTGCACCATAGCTTGTAGACTCTATAAATTTCACACAGACCACATAATATCCACTAATTTGGGTTATTTTATAAAGCAGTATAAATTGTGGCCAACATTTATGAAGAAAAATTGCTAATTTGCAAAATTTTATTGCAGAAACAAAGAAAAAAGCATTTTGTTTCAAAATGTTCGGTCTTTTTTCATTTATAGCGCAAAAAATAAAAAAAACAAAGAGTTGATCAAATACCACCAAATGAAAGCTCTATTTGTATGAAAAAAAGGACAAAAAAATCTTTTGGGTACAGTGTTGCATGACTGAGTAATTGTCATTCAAAGTGTGAGAGCACTGAAAGCTGAAAATTGGTCTGGGCAGGAGGGGGGTTTAAGTGCCCAGTAAGCAAGTGGTTAAGACGAGTGGTTAATTGTTTACAGGTGTATAAAAGTGTCTATACAAACTCCCCTAGGAGCTTTCGCCCTGCTGATGGTGGCTTGCATGTGGATTTTGTGAACATAAGAGGAATTTGGAAACTAAAGTGGAGAGTTAATAACCAGGAGTTAAGACAGGAGTCTTCTAACCTGTAAGTAACATCTTAAACTTCCTTTAAGTAATTGTATTGTAACTGGGAAATGAGTGCTAGCAGGGTTGAAGGTTTTGCTCAGTGCACAGTGTGCCACATGCATGAAAAATGGTGCAACAGCTCCAGGATGGATACCGCTGTGACAGATGTGAGTAGGTTGCCCCTTCTGGAAGCTCGCATTAGAGATCTGGAGGAGCAAGTTGCAACACTGGGCAGAAAGGACAACCTTGAAAGGGGTCCTCTGCTTGTTGAGAAGATGGTCAGTAGGGTTGATGTGGAGGGTGGAGGGGCAAGTCAGGATTATCAGATAGGAAGATGGGTTAATGTAGTTAGAGGGAGTGAAAGGGGCTTGCAGAAAAGGAAGGCCAGTCCTGTATTTGTGCATCAAAACAAATTTGCCAAGTTGGGTGAAGACGTGGAGGTGGCAAACACAGAGGTGGAAGCCCTAGATGTCACTGCTATCCCTAACAGCCGGGAGAGCAGCCCATCTAGTAGAGGTGGTGAGGGGAGTGCAGGTAGGCCTAGACAGTTGGTGGTAATAGGGGATTCTATAATCAGAAGGACTGATAGAATAATTTGTCACCAGGATCGCCTCAACCGAATGGTTTGCTGTCTCCCTGGTGCTAGGGTTTGGCATGTGGTGGACCGGGTGGATAAATTACTAGGAGGGGCTGGGCATGACCCAGCTGTCTTGTTCCACGTTGGAACCAATGACAGTATACATGGAAGGTGGAGGCTCCTTAAGAATCAATTTAAAGAACTAGGCTGCAAGTTGAAGGGAAGGACCTCCAAGGTGATATTCTCTGAAATATTGCCTGTGCCATGTGCAACACAGGAAAGGCAGGGGGTGATTAGAGAGCTGAATGCATGGCTAAAGACCTGGTGTAGGGAGGAGGGATTTGGGTTTTTAGAGCACTGGGTTGACCTTTCATTGGGGTGCAACCTATATGCTAAAGACGGTTTGCACTGGAATGGAACGGGGTCTGCTGTGCTGGGGGAGAGGTTTATGGGAAGGCTGGAGGATTATTTAAACTAGCATTGAGGGGGGAGGGTGAACTAGAATTAGCAGACAGGTCAGTTAGGGGTCAGACATTAATGGAGGGTGGAATGGGGATAGATGGGGGGAGGGTTATGGCAGGTGACAAGAAGTTCCCATGTTGCAAACAGCCATTGGAAACTATAGTGTTATTTGTACTACTAAAAATGATATGAAAAACACCAGAGCAAAATGTAATAATGCATTAAAGTGTTTGTTCACCAATGCCAGAAGTCTGCTAAGCAAAATAGGTGAGTTGGAAGCTCTGGTGCATGAGGAGAGCTATGATCTAATCGGTATTGCTGAAACTTGGCGTCAATGCTCACATGACTGGGCTTTAATTATTCCTGGCTATGCACTCTTTTGGAGAGACAGGGTAAAAAGGAAAGGTGGGGGGGGGGTCTGTCTCTATGTGAGAAGTGATCTCAAATCAAGTGTGAAAGAGGACCTGGTTGATGGAGAGTGTGATGAGTCTGAAGCATTATGGGTGGAACTGCATATAGATGTGCGTAGTTCAAAGTTAATCATTGGCGTTTGTTATAGACCACCCAATGTTAATGAGGAGGTGGAGACTCAGCTCCTTGCACAGATGGAAAGGGCTGCAAGGGCTGGGACAGTGATAATAATGGGGGATTTTAACTACCCAGAAATTGACTGGAGTAATGGCACTGCTGGGACAGTTAAAGGGCAAAAATGTATAAACCTATTATAGGACAATTTTTGGCCCAGTTTATTGAAGCCCCAACTAGGAATGAAGCTCTGTTGGACCTGGTAATCTCAAACCATGCAGAGCTTATTACTAATGTTCAGATAAAGGAACACCTGGGTAGCAGTGATCATAACATGATTTCATATGATGTTAGCTGTATACATACGGGAAAGATAAAAAACACAAAGCAAATTTTCCAAGGATGAGGGCTGCTCTCTAGGATTTAGACTGGGAGGGAATATTGGCATTGATAAACACAGAACAGAAATGGGAATTCTTCAAAAAGACTGTTTGGGACCTCACTGCAAAGTATATTCCCATGGGCAATAATTTTAAAAGGCTAAAAATAAAACCTATGTGGCTCACGGTCAAAGTTAAAAAAGCTATAAACAATAAGAAAAGAGCTTTTAAAAAATAGAAAAATGAAGGAACACTAGTGTCATTTAAATGTTACAAAGAATTAAACAGAATATGTAAAAAGGAAATCAAGGGTGCAAAAATTCTAAACGAACGACAGATTGCAAAAGATAGTAGGACAAACCCCCAAAAAATCTTCAAATATATTAATAGTAAAAAGGTCAGATCTGAGCATGTAGGCCCTTTACAAAATAATCTAAAGTGGGTGACTGGGGACAAAGAGAAGGCTAATTTATTAAATATTTTCTAATGGAGGTGGTATTGACACAGCCCCGAATGATCCACATGGCTCAATAGTGATATGGTCCAGAAATATCTAGACAGAATAAAAGTGGATAAAGCACCTGGACCTGATGGCATCCACCCACGGATCCTAAAAGCATTGAGCTCTGTAATTTCAAAGCTATTGTATCTAATTTTTAGGGACTCATTAATGATGGGAATAGTACCACTGGATTGGTGCAGGGCGAACGTGGTGCCTATATTTAAAAAGGGATCAAAGTCTTTACCAAGTAACTATAGACCTGTTAGTTTAACTTCTATAGTCGGGAAGATACTGGAGCATTTAATAAAAGACCACATAGACGAGTTCTTGCTGGAAAAAAACATTTTAAGCAACAGACAGCATGGATTCATGAAAGAAAGAAGTTGCCAGACAAACCTGATTTCTTTTTATGAAGAGGTAAGAAAAACCTTGGACAGAGGGGTGGCTGTGGACATGGTATACTTGGATTTTGCAAAAGCGTTCGATACAGTTCCGCACACACGGCTCATGTGTAAGGTAAAGTCTACAGGCTTGGAAATATCCGTTTGTAAATGGATAGAAAACTGGCTAAAAGACAGAATTCAGAGAGTAGTGGTTAATGATTCTTACTAAGGTCTAAGGTTATCAGTGGTGTACCCCAAGGTTCAGTGCTGGGACCCTTACTTTTTAATATCTTTATAAATGATATTGGGTCTGGGATCAAAAGTAACATTTCTGTCTTTGCAGATGACACCAAGCTATGCAGTGGAATAACGTCCTTACAGGATGTCTCCAATTTACAAGCCGACCTCAATGCACTGTATAATTGGACGACTATGTGGCAGATGAGGTTTAATGTTGTGGAATGTAAAGTTATGCACTTGGGGGCTAAGAATATGCATGCATCATACATGCTAGGGGGAGTACAACTGGGGGAATCTGTAGTGGAGAAGGATCTGGGGGCTTTGGTAGATCATAAGCTCAATAATAGCATGCAATGCCAAGCTGCGGTTTCCAAAGCGAGCAAAGTCCTTTCTTGTATTAAGAGAGGTATGGACTCCAGAGAGAGAGATATAATTTTGCCCCTGTTCAAATCATTAGTAAGACCTCATCTGGAATATGCAGTTCAGTTTTGGGCACCAGTTCTCAAAAAGGATATCAGGGAACTGGAGAAAGTGCAGAGAAGGGCAACCAAACTGGTAAGAGGCATGGAGGAGCTCAGCTATGAGGAAAGATTAGAGGAACTGAATTTATTCACTCTTGAGAAGAGAAAAAGGGGTGATATGATCAACATGCTCAAATATATAAGGGGTCCATATAGTGAACTTGGTGTTGAGTTATTCTCTTTATGGTCAACACAGAGGACACGGGGGCACTCTTTACGTCTAGAGGAAAAGAGTTTTAATCTCCAAATATGGAAAGGTTTCTTCACAGTAAGAGCTGTGAAAATGTGGAATAGACTCCCGCCAGAGGTGGTTCTGGCCAGCTCAGTAGATTGCTTTAAGAAAAGCCTGGATACTTTCCTAATTGTACATAATATAACTGGGTACTAACATTTAAAGTTGATCCAGGGAAAATCCGATTGCCTCTCGGGGGATTAGGAAGGAATTTTTTCCCCTGCTTTAGCAAATTGGAGCATGCTGTGCTGGGGCTTTTTGCCTTCCTCTGGATCAACTGTGGGTATAGAATTGGGTAGATTGGATTGTACGATATTTTTAATTTATTTTTTTTTTATGGTTGAACTGGATGGACTTGTGTCTTTTTTCAACCTGACTAACTATGTAACTATGTCACAGGAAAGAGGCTGAACCTGTACGGCTGGCCAGATGAATCCGGCAAGGTGAGGCCAAAAATAAAAATCTTCTTTGATTCATAGCTATAACCATTTGAGGAACAAAAAGAGAATGCCGCCTGGGGTGAGGCAACTCATTTATATATAGCATAACCAGTCCTGATTGGGCGAGGGGCGGAGCCTATCCCATTCGTGTATGCTATCATGCTTGTGTCAGGAAATTTTTTTTGACCTTAGGTCTTTTACAGTTAATTTTGTTTGGGCAGCAGAAAGAGGACCTCCAGTTTGCATAGAAGGTCCTATAGAAACAGAAATCATAAAATGTCTTATGATCTAGTATTAACATTTACAGAAAGGCCTGCAGAGGACATTAGAAAGTTGATGCGTGTAGCTTGCAGATGAAAGCTACTAGTACTGCAATGTTATGCTTCTTGGAAGTGGAGGGTAGCAGTACGCATACATACAGCAGGATTCTTTGAGCTGCTGAGAGGTTCAGCTGGAGCTAGATGAGACTATTTTTTTTGTGCTCCCCAGTTCTCACTACAATGGTGTCTTTTGTGATAGCTTAGGCTGCAGCAAATCAGCTATGGAGCTGTTTGTTTTGTAGTCTATCCATCAATAGGAAATGTTAACCAGATGATATTGTCACTCCTTCAGTTCATTCAGCTGTATAGAACATGGAACCAAACATTGAATTGGAATGGATTTCCGTAGAGTGGGGAGTGAGCTTCTGCCATATTGTGCAACTTATAATGGCACACTTCCTCATCTTCCAGCAATGATAAGTCTAGGCTCCAGTTACCTCTCCATCTGATGTTCCTCTTCTGTAGGGATGAGCCGAACACCCCCCCAGTTCGGTTCGCGGCAGAACATGCGAACAGGCAAAAAATTTATGCGAACACACAAACACCGTTAAAGTCTATGGGACTCGAATGTGAAAAATCAAAAGTGCTAATTTGAAAGGCTAATCTGCAAGTTATTGTCATAAAAAGTGTTTGGGAGACCCGGGCCTGCCCCAGGGGACATGTATCAATGCAAAAAAAAGTTTAAAAAAAAGGACGTTTTTTTAGGAGCAGTGATTTTAATAATGCTTAAAGTGAAACAATAAAAGTGAAATATTCCTTTAAATATCGTGTCTGTGGGGTGACTATAGTATGCCTGTATGGTAATATGGTAATATGTTATCACAGTGTCATAACACTTTGCCATAAAACCAGAACAGCGCCGCACCCACACCTAATTTCTTCTCAGTTCAGCTTTTTCCACTTCAGTGGTGATTGCATTTGTGGAGGCAGCAGTTCTGAACCACTTTTTTACCTACCCCCATTGCGCGGATTCATCATTATTTTCCTATAGATTTCCTCTCACTTCCTGTTGTCTCCCTCCGCTTGTAAGCAGGAGTTGTTTGTAAGTCGGATGTTTGAAAATAAGGGACTGCCTTATATACTATACGGCCTGCCCTATACACGATGCAGAAAATTGGGCCTTAGGTGTTGGTGGTACCAGAACACTTTAAGCCCTCACAGTTACTCTTGGTGGGCGCTGGAACGGGCCCTGCTGTGAAATATTATATCAAAAATTGTAATTACATGCCCCTGTTAAACAGGGGCAGAAAAATTGGGCCTTAGGCGGTGGTGGCACACCACTGTAAAGCCTCACAGATACTCTTGTTGAGCGCAGGAATGGGCCCTGCTGTGAAATTTTAGAGCAAAAATTGTAATTACATGGCCCTGTTAAACAGGGGCAGAAAAATTGGGCCTTAGGCGGTGGTGGTGGCACAACACTGTAAAGCCTCACAGATACTCTTGTTGAGCGCAGGAACGGGCCCTACTGTGAAATATTAGATCAAAAATTCTTAGAAGCTATCATCATGAAGATTGAGGAGGAATAGGATAGTCACTCAGCATAATAGGACAGTCACTCAGCATATGCAGTCTTCAAGGGATCCCACATCCATAGAAAAATCAATCGGTTACATCAGCATCAGGTGCTTGGTAGCTGGTGATCCAAGACTTCTTTTTTATGAATGTGAGCCGATCAACAGAGTCTGTGGACAGGCGCACTCTGTGATTGGTTCCAACAGCACTGAATGTGCGTTCAGAAAGAACGCTGGATGCAGGACAGGCCAATAGCTCAATTGCATATTGAGCAAGCTTTGGCCAGTGGTCCATCCTCAAGACTCAGTAACCCAGTGAATGTTCTGTTGGAAAGGTCTCCAAGTCTGATCTTGCCCCTAGATATTCCTGCACCATGTAATTCAGATTCTGGCGATGGTTGCTGGAACTGATCAGACCATGGCGCTGAGGACTGAAGAATTGTCTGAAGGCATCGGTCAGCCGGCCACCTTCTCCACCACTCTTTCTGTGACTGAACGAAGCCTTAGCAACACATTATCCAGCACCAGGAAAATGTAATCTCCCAGGCTCTGGAAACGCATTGCACAAACCTTTCTGCAAGGCCTCCCGAAGATGTTTCATCCTCTGCTTCCTCTGCGAAGGCTGGATAAATTCTGCAACCTTACCCTTGTAACGTGGATCAAGAAGGGTTGCCAGCCAGTAATGATCCTTCTCCTTGATACCACGAATCCTAGGGTCCTTTAGCAGGCTTTGCAGGATCAGGGCGGCCATGCAGCCTAAGTCCTCTGGGTCACTAAGGATCACATGATCCTCAACCACCTCCTCCCAGCCATGTACAACTCCATGGGTTTCTGGGGACTGAAAACGATCCCTTGAAGACTGCTGCTGCTGCTGAGTGTTATCCTGCACCTCCACGCTGACACAATCCTCCTCCTCCTCCTTTTCTTCTTCCTGTGTGATCGGCGGGCCCGCAGGAATGCTATCTGGATAAAGGGGGCCTTGAGAGGTAAGGAATTCCTCCTCTTCCTCCTGCTGTTCTGCCTCAAGTGCCCTGTCCATTATTCCACGAAGCATGTGCTCCAACAGAAAGACAAGAGGGACAGTATCACTGATGCATGCACTGTCACTGCTCACCATCCTCGTGGCCTCCTCAAATGGTGACAGGACAGTGCGTGCATCCTTGATCAGTAGCCATTGGCGTGGTGAAAAAAAGCCAAGCTCCCCTGACCCTGTCCTGGTGCCATACTCACACAGGTACTGATTGATGGCCCTCTGCTGCGTGTGCAGCCGCTGCAGCATTGCCAAAGTTGAGTTCCACCTGGTGGGCATGTCACAAATGAGGAGGCTCTTGGGCAGGTTGCATTCTATTTGAATGTCAGCCGGCCGAGCACTGGCATTATATGACCGGTGGAAATGACCACAGACTTTCCAGGCCTGCCTCAGGAGATCCTGTAAGCCTGGGTACCTGCTCAAGAACCGCTGCACCACCAAATTCAGGACGTGAAAACATGGTTCAAGTGTCCCTGTCGGAGGGCGGAGAGGAGGTTGGTGCCATTGTCGCATACAACCATTCCTGGCTGAAGCTGGCGTGGTGTCAACCACCTCTGAGCCTGCCCCTGAAGAGCTGCCAGCTGTGTGGCTCCTGTCCCCTAAGCAGACCAACTCAAGCACCACATGTCATCTTTTTGCCTGAGTGCTTGCGTAGCCCTTTAAACGCCTATGGAGCACCGCTGGTTCAGAGGACAAATCTGCAGAAAGGCCATAGAGGAAGAAGAGGAGGGGGTGGAGGAGAGAGCTGTGGTAGAATCACCACTACTAGCATTTTGGAGGCGTGGTGGCGGAAAAAGCTCCAACAATACTGAACCCTGTCCTGCATCCTTCCCAGCTGCCAGCAGAGTTACCCAGTGCGCCGTGAAAGAAAGGTAACGTCCCTGTCCATGCCTGCTGGACCATGAGTCAGCGGTAATATGCACCTTACTGCTGACCGCCCTGTCCAACGAGGCCAAGACATTGCCTTCCACATGCTGGTAGAGAGCCGGGATGGCCTTCTGTGGAAAGAAATGGTGTTTGGGAACCTGCCACTGAGGTACCGCACATTCCACAAATTCACAAAAGGGGGCAGAGTCTACCAGCTGAAAAGGCAGCAGTTGTAGTGCTAGCAATTTGGCCAAGCTAGCATTCAGACTCTGAGCATGTGGATGGCTGGGACCGAATTTCTTTTGACGGTTTAGCAACTGGGGTAGGGAAATTTGCCTGCTAAAGTCGAATGTTGGTGTACTGCTAGCAGATTGGCCGCAAGTACTTGGGACACCTATTTCTATACCTTCATTCCTCTCAGTGCAGGTTTCTGAGAGGACTGGAGGTATAATGGGGTTGGAGATCCCAGCTGATGAGGAGCAAGGAGATGTGGGTCATTTAAGTGCTGTTGCCAACGGACTGCATGGGAGGTCATCATATGTCTGGTCAAGCATGTGGTGCCCAAGCGGCTGCTGTTTCGGCCACGCTTGATACGCTTCAGACATATGTTGCAAACAGCAACGGTGCGATCTGCTGCACACGTATCAAAAAAGGCCCACACCAAAGAACTTTTCAAAATATGCGGGGAGTCAGCAGCGCCCTGCACCTGCTTAGATCTGCAGTGTGATGAAATAGGGTGGCTGCCCTTAAGCTGCCCCCTGGAGGGCATCCTGCCTCATTGGAGATGTGCCTCTTCTCCTCCTCTTGTCTATCAGGCACCCAAGTAAAGTGAGTGACCTCATCATCCCCTCCCTTCTCGTCACTGCAGCAAACTTGGCAGTATGTTGCAGCTGGGGGTACATGACTGCCAGTTTCTGACCTTCTTGGGCACCCCCTCTCTCTAGGCTCACGTTACTCCCTTCCTCAACTTGGGTACCATCATCAGAGCCTTCAAATCGCTGCACATCCTCCTGCAGCATGTACCCGACACTGTGGTCGAATAGTTTGGGGGACTCCTCCGTGCATGATGGTGGGGCTAGGGAAGGAGTGACTGTTGACATGGAGCCGATGGAATAGGCCGCTTTGGCAGCTGCATTGGCAGGCCAACTACTCTGAGCCTGGGTGACAGAGGATGAGGAAGATGAGAACTGCTTTGTTATCCATTCCACCAACTCTTCTGCATGTTGTGACTTAGTGGACTTAGTCGCCCTGAGCCATGATTGGCCAAAGGCACCCTGCCTTTGGCCAATTATGGCTCTCTTAGCTGAGGGCGCTGGGATTGGACAAAGCATGCAGGTCATGGTGCATGCTTTGGCCAATCATCATACAGCAATGCACTGTGCTCCCGCAGTGTATTATGGGGCGTTGCGCGGTGCTCGAATTTGGCACGAACGCCCCATAATGTTTTGTTTTCGACGAACGGGCAAACAGCAAATGTTCGAGTCAAACTCATGTTCAACCGGAACATAAAGCTCATCCCTACTCTTCTGTTATTGGATGTCCACTGATGACATAGCTCCTGCGCATGTGCACAGGAGTTACATTGTCACTGACATCCAATTTGATTCTCATCAGCTTGGGAATGCACCATACAGTCTACATCCAAAAAGCTTGCAGGAGCATGGGACACATTTTATTCAATCTCTTTTGCCTGCATCTGCAGCTAGATTGTTGAGTAGAGGGACTCCCCTAAATCTGCATGTCACTAGGCACTCACTTATGTTTCCTTATGATAAATCTTTCTTCTTTTCTATATACCTTCCACCCTCCCCACCTTAGCCCTGACACATCTTAATAGCAAAATACAAAATGCAGTTTAAAGTTGGTTTAAACCCATACATATACACAGTGAGGTGACTGGCATCAGGTGATACACAGAGATGAAAAAAATCCTCCTAAGTTGTACCTGTTTATCTGCAGTCTTCGCTTCTCTATATCCATTGAAAGTACTGCATTTATAAAACTTGTCTGAGAGTTCAGAAAAAGGGGGCGGAAAGCTGATGTTGCACTCTGCAGAGCTCAGTGAGGAGAGCTCTGGAAGCTGATTGGAGGGGAGAGATGCTCAGCAAACAGGTACAGAACTCATGATGGAGCTTTCTCCTCTGTCACCTTTGTTCGCTTGGTGTCAGGACAACCTGTCAGATGTGATTCATGCTGATAGAAGAATGAAGAAGCAGAGAAACACTTAGTACCCTTAAAGAGCTGCTCCAGTCTCCCCCCAAATAATTAAAAGTCAGCAGCTACAGATACTTCAATCGCCTTTGGGTGCAGGCACCAGGTGGCTTAGGTCTTTGGGCCTCACAGCTGGTTTCCTACTGTGCAGAGAGTTGTGCTGCGCTTTCTGAATAGTCCCGCAGGAGGGGCTGGACACTGTCCTGGAAGTGGGAGCGAGTACCTGTCAAAACCAGCTACCGGCTACCCCACAAAGTGACAAATATGGCAGGGGAGGGTGCAAACAAGTGGAGCTTCCCCTTTTGAGTGGAGCTCTGCTTTAACTGAGACAAGTACACACTATAGAGGGGTATGCTTTGTTCATATTTCATATCTGAAGTTCAACCACTTTTAGTATTTGCATTCCAGCCTGATAATAAACAGGAAACTCCTCCTGGGCTGCCATTTGTAGGAGGAGCCAGTCACTCTTCTGTTTCCAGACTGCATACACTCATTAGGGCATTTGTCCTGAGTGTAGGTAGGTGGGGCTTTTGAGATTACATAGTTTGATATATTGATTGGGTGATGCAGCCCAGTTGAGGATTCTAGGAAGGTTGCTATATGTCTGGATCTGAATGCTTATTAGATAAGGTCCAGAACCACGAGAGGCAGAGCCCATTGGAAGATTAAATATTAAAGTAGTCGTTAAGACACTTTGTAAACTACACACAATCCCCTCTGTTATAAAGCGTCCTATGCTGCAGTGTAGGTTCTTTGTAAAAAACATGCCCATTACTACCTGACTCCTCGCTGCTCCCTCTCCCAATCTGACAGCTAGAGAGGGAGGAGCTGAGAACCCCCCCACTGATTTCATTCAGGAGGAGGAGAGGAGGATAGAGCCGAGAGAGACGTCAGCCAGGGAGGACAAAAGCAGCGGGGAGTCACGTGAGTGCTGTGCGGCGCTCTCAAATCAGATAAAAATGGAAATCTTTTTTACAAAGTACAGACACTGCAGCATAGAAAGCTTTATGACAGAGAGGATTGTGTGTAATGTCTACAGTTATTTCAGAAGCAGGAGGGGGGGGGCACTGGTAAGAGCTGACAGGCAGGGAGGGGGAGAGGATGGGGGAGCAGAGAGGAGAGCTGCAAATGTCGGAGGCACATAAACTGAACACGGTGCCAGGGCTCAGCAGCCATGATAAACCGTGGTCAGTTTACAGGGGGCAGAACCAGGCAGGATCAGCCAGGTATTTCAGGTGATACAGGGGGCCAAATTACACAGCAAAAGCACTGTGCTGTATAACATGCTTTAAAGTTACAGGATCCAATTTTTTTTTTAGGTTTACAAACTCTTTAAGTCTTCTTTCCTACCATACAGGGCTGTGCCAAGATTACATCTTAATACTGAATGGACAGAAACTCAAATTCAAGTCAACATTTTATTTTTAAATAATTTTTACTCTGTAGTTCAGAACAGAAAGAATATAGACCCTGAATATAATTCAAAATCTACTGCAGCTCTGCATAGAAACCAATCAGCTTCCAGATTTTATTGTCAAAGCTTAATTAAATAAGCTGGAGTTAGAAGTTGATTGTCTACCATGCACGGCTACACTAGATCATGCACTCTCCAGTTTTAGTAAATCAACCCCAATATGTCATTTGTTTGCAAGTAATGCCGCGTACACACGAGCAGACTTTTCTACGGACTTTGACGGAGTTCCAATGAAACGGACTTGCCTGTACACAATCACACCAAAGTCCGACTGATTTGAACGTGATGACGTATGACCGGACTAGAATAGGGTGGTTCATAGCCAGTAGCCAATAGCTGCCCTTGCGTCGTTTTTGGTCCGTCGGACTAGCATACAGACGAACTGATTTTTCGATAGGACTCGAGTCCGTCCGAAAGATTTGAAACATGTTCTATTTCTAAAGTCCGTCAGATTTTTCGACAGAAAAGGTGAGATGAAGCCCACACACGATCGGATTTGTTCCATCGGACCTTTACTGACGAAAAGTCCGGTCGTGTGTACACGGCATAAGACTTACAGAAAGTACTGTACCTGTACAGTAAAGGGACCAAAGTTCAAATTTTAGGTTAACAATCCGTTCTCAGAACAATACAAGTTCCCTCATTCAATTCAGCATTGCCTCTGGAGCTTTACCAATCAGCTCTGACCACACTGCATATTATTACCTACATCTTTTGTCTTGAGTCCTGTCCCAGCTCTCTGTCTCCCTTGACAACCTTTGTTTCTCACTCTTTTCTGCCATGCTTATTTTTCAGGGTTTTTTTTCCACAAAACTTGTAATTAATTCCATGGTTATTTCTCTACTCGACTACTGCAACTCCCTCCTCACTGGCTTACCTTTACTTAGGCTATCCCCCCTTCAGTCCATCAGTAATGATGCCAAACTCATCCACCTTGGCAACTGTTCAGTGTCTTCTATCCCTCTGCCAGTCCCTCCATTGGCTGCCACTCACCCAACTAAATAAATTTAAAATACTAACCTAAAATACTAACAGCTACAAAGCCATCAACGACTCTGCCTCAAGCTACAACACTAACCTAGTAAACGATTTTACCTTCTTCTCCCCTGTGCACGGGACGTACTCAAGACTGGATTACATTCTGACGTACCATAGCTTATTGGACTATGTAGTGGATACTAGAATAGAAATTACATCGTTATCAGATCATTCCCCAGTTTCAATGAGGGTCAGGTTTCCGGAGCTTCAAAGACAACCATTCTCGTGGAAGTTGAATGAAAATTTACTTAAAGTTAACCAAATATCAGAAAAGGTGCAGGAAGAAATTGATTTCTTTTTCAAGGTCAATGACACAGGGGATATTTCCCCACCCATCCTCTGGGAAGCTCACAAAGCATACATTAGGGGGGTTCTTATTTCCATTGGGGCTGGGGTGAAAAAAAAGAAAAAAGAAGAAAGGGGAAAACTTCTTGAAGAAATGCCTTACTAGAACAGAACCATAAAAGGCTCAAAGGACAAAACCAGGAAAGTTTCCGCCTGTTAGCTTCAAAAAGGGAGGAGTTAAAGGATAGTATGGAGCAGGACTCAAAAAGGGCTTTACTTAAAATAACAAAAGATAGATATTTTTGGGGTAATAAACCAAGTAAACATCTGGCGAGGTTATATGAAAAGAAGAGAGACCGTAATTTTATTGAAAAAATACAAAATAAAAAAGGTGAAGTAGTAGCCACAACCAAAGGGATAGCGGAAGAGTTCAGGAAGTTCTATGAGGCTTTGTATTTCATTAGACAAAAGGGAGCGGAGGATCAACTAGAGAACAGGAAGTTGGAAGAATTTCTCAAAGGAGCTGGGATAGCTGGATTGTCAGATGAGGACAAATTAGTTCTTGATAGACCCTTAACCAAAGATGAAATCTATGCAGGCTTGATTAATTCACCCAAGGGGAAAAGCCCGGGCCCCGATGGGTTTACCACCCTTTATTTGAAACAATTCAAACATACATTGGTGCCTAAGCTCTGCCACTATTGGAATGAACTGGGCTCCAACTGTATAATGGGGGGAGACGCCCTATCAGCAACCATATCGTTGATTTAAAAAGAAGGAAAAAACAACATGCTCTGCTCCAGCTATAGACCTATCGCATTGTTAAATGCAGACGTTAAACTCTACGCAAAGGTGCTGGCTAATAGATTGAAGGATAAAATGAACACCTTGGTGCACCCAGATCAGTTAGGATTGGTCCCGGGTAGACAGGGTATGGACAATGGAGTGTGATCATTGCTCTTGCTAGAGTCCACTAAATCGGGGGGGGGCCCAGCTCTATTCCTGTCAATGGATGCTGAAAAAGCGTTTGACAGGGTAGACTGGGGGTTCATGATTAAAACATTGGAAGCGATGGGGGTAGGCTCAAGGTTTATTTCTTGGGTGAAAATATTATATAATCACCCTTCGGCGTCGGTCAAGGTGAATGGGGTTTTATCCAGGGAGTTTAGGATGGAGAATGGGACTAGGCAGGGGTGTCCCCTGTCCCCCCTTTTATTTGTTTTGTCCTTAGAGCCCTTGTTGGCAACCATCCGTAATAATCCAGATTGCAGAGGGATGATGGTAGGGCGAGAAGAACACAAACTGGCGGCATTTGCCGACGACGTTATGTTCTATATTACGAACCCTAGGATCACAATCCCGAATTTGCTCCAGATTTTGAGGATGTATGGAGACATTTCAAACTTCAAAATAAATCTGAGCAAATCGGAGATACTAAATTTAAATGTGGGCAAACAGGAAGAAGAGAGTCTGTCGGAGGCCTTTCCCTTCCCCTGGAGGAAGGAAATTAAGTATCTGGGAATTAAATTAGCTAACACACTGGAAAAAATGTTTCTAATGAATTATATTCCCTTGTTGGACGAAATTAGGCAGGAAACAAGAAGTATGTCAATGCAGCCCCTTTCTTGGTTCGGACGCATTAATGCAGCCAAAATGATGTTAACCCCTAAAATACTGTATAAATTCCAGATGCTTCCAATCCCACTCCCACACTATTATTTGAGAGCTTTACGAGGCCTAATCGCGAGGTTTGTCTGGCGCAGCAAAAAGCCACAAATTGCTCACTCAGTCCTGATTAGAGGAAAAAAAAAAGGAGGACTTGCTCTTCCAGATTTCAATAAATATTACACTTCAGTAATTCTTTCACGGGTAATAGAATGGTCAAAGGAGGTATCAGATAGGAGGTGGGTTAATATTGAACACAGTTTAAGTAGCACAGATTTAGGTCACATTATCTGGAACCCTCCAAAATATAGATTACTAAGCACCCAGACAACGTCACTAACGCGAAACACTCTTAAATTATGGGATCAGGTACACGCACATGATAAATGGAATTATAACTCTCCTCTGATATATATTAAAGATAATACATTTTTTGAGCCGGGGATGAGGGAGGTGGGAGGGAATTGGATAAAAAATAGTAGCACACAAATAAAAGACATAATTAGTAAAGGGGAAATTGCGCCCGTACCTCGACTTGACCGATCTTATGGTGGTTGATGCATGGCGGTACACCCAGTTGACGCTCTTTATTGAGAAGCTTCCGAAAACTATTAGAGGTGAGGATGAGTACAGGCTGTTAGAGCAGCTATGTAAGAGAGACAAATTGGGTAATACTATCTCCCATCTCTATAAAATTCTGACATTGAAGGAAGAACTGGATGAACCTCCATACATCAAGAAATGGGAAAGGGAATTAGGGTCACAGTGTAGTAAATTCACAGTAGAGAAGATTCTGAGAATGTTACATGGTTCTTCAATTGATATTATGCGGACTGAGATTAACTTTAAATGCCTTGCAAGATGGTATGCCACGCCGGACAGACTTAGCAAACTTTACCCGGATATAACGGATAGATGTTGGAGAGGGTGTATAAACATAGGCACGATGGCTCGCATATGGTGGGAGTGCCCTGTTATTAGAGCATATTGGAAGAAAATTATACAACTAACCAAGGAAAAAACTAATGAATCTTTAGTAGAAGACTCATGGATATGTTTATTCCATGGTACTGAGAAGCCTATTAAGCATTACCAATCATCCATTGTCCCTATATTATTGGACGCGGCTAAGAAGCAGATATCAAAGAAGTGGTTGCAGCCAGAGAGTCCAAATACCCGTGACTGGCTTCTCTATATAAACTAAATCTATAATATAGAGTATATGGTCAACCCTGGAGTGGTGTCAGACGAGGGGGATGCGGGAATAGATAAATGGGTAGGTGGCGAAGCTTCAAGAGTACTTGGAGTTACCTAGCGGAGATTACAAGTTAAATTAACGGGTTTGGGCTTAGGGAAAGTACGGAAGGATATACGGAGGTTTGCTAGTTTTATTGTAACCACTTGCAGGAAGGGGGAGGGGTGGGTGGGTTCGGGCGGCAGGGTGGGTATTAATTATGAGGGAGATTTTTGTATTTTTCCATGACAATGTTGTGTAATCATACTTTTTATTGTATGGCTTTAGTTTTGTACTTATAAAATATAAATAAAGAATAAAAAAAAAAAAGAACCGGACACTCCCAGAAGATATGGAGTATTGTGCCAGTCTGTGTACCACATCTCCAGCACAGAGGACTGTGTCCTGGGAATATGGACGCTAAAACAGATAGATGGAGTCCTATACCAGCGCGTCAAGATTTTGTAAGTGATTTCTTGGTATTTGCTACACAGGGAGGACTTATGTGCAAAAAAGAGTATACGATTCTTTTGGTCCTCAGTGAACATAGTGTTAAGATCTCTTTCCCACTTCTTCAGGTATGGAGGATCATTTTGAGATGTATGGGCAACTAAAATGTTGTAAGAATAAGAAAGGGATTTCCGTATCGGCCCATCTCCCAGGCACAAGTCCTCAAAAGATGAAGGCTTTCTGCGGAAACCACTGACTTCCGGGAGGGATCTAAGGAAGTGGGAGAGTTGCAGGATCTTCCATCTGCCCAAGAAGGAAGTATTAAAGCTAGGATACATTTCTGAGGGGTCGCTCCAATCAGAGGGTCCTAGGAAAGAAGAGGCTCTGACTAGGCTCTGATCCAGGTGGAGTCGGAAAGATCTATCCGAGATACCTGGTAAAAAGTCCGGATGTTCAATAATGGGAGTCAGAGGGGAGGGAAAACTGGGTGTCTCCGCCACCCTAAAGTATCTGTGCAGTTCCTTCGGGGTGGGTTCGATTAGTGGGTGGGAAAAAGCCTGTCCAAAAAAACGTGTTCCACTCCACGGTAGACCCGAAAGTGGGAACGGCACTGCTTCCTGTTCTATGCAGACCCATAACTTATGGTGCGAGTGTCTGCACCAGTCTACCACTCTGTTCATGTGGACTGCCGTATAATATAAGGCTGAGTCAGGGAGGCCGACCTCTCCACTGAGCTTCGGTCTCTGTAGTAGGGATCTCCTAAGTTTCGAGGGCTTGCCTTGCCATACGTAATTGATAAAGATCATACGTAGTTTACAGAAAAACTTCTGTGGAATCCCAACTGGCAGAGCTTGCAGAAGATAGAGCAGTCTCGGCATGATGTTCATCTTCAAGACATTACATCTGCCAAACCAGGAAACTGCTAGGTTCTTCCACCTGTCTAAATCTGAGGAGAAAGTGCTTAGGAGTGGCTGAAAGTTAATATGGTAAATGAGGTGTAAATCAGAAGGAATTTTTGTGCCTAAGTATTGGATAGCCCGAGGGGTCCACCGGAAGGGAAAATTGCCACTAAGTCGAATTTGAGCTTTGGGAGTGAGTGTTACATTAAGTGCCTCTGATTTTTGCAGATTAATTTTAAAATTCGAAAGTTCACCATACTGGTTTATTGCCGATAGGAGTATTGGGAGAGAAGTATGCGGTTCTGAAATGTAGAACAGCAGATCATCCGCATATGCTGCAATTTTATGGTGGTATGTGCTCGTTTCAAGTCCTCTGATGTCAGGATTGAGCCTGATGTGTTGTAAAAGGGGTTCTAATGAAATTATAAAAAGAAGCGGGGAAAGTGGACACCCCTGTCTCGTGCTATTACTAATTTTAAATGAGTTGGAGGTCATTCCGTTTACTCTGACCGGAGCCATGGGGGAGGAATAGATGGCGGAGATCCAAGATAAAATGGAGGTCAGCATTCCAAGGCGTCGCAGGGTAGCCTGGAGGAACATCCAGACTACCCTGTCAAATGCCTTTTCAGCGTCTGTGGACAACAGGATGAACGGGGTATTAAGGCATTTGCCCCTAGCCACCACATCTATCGTCCTTATAGTGTTGTCCCGTGCCTCTCTGTGCCGGATGAAACCGACCTGGTCTAATGGGATTATTCGTTGAAGGATGTGCCCTATTCGCTCAGCCAAAATTTTTGTGAACAGCTTCAGGTCACAATTAAGTAAGGAGATTGGCCTGTAACTTGCGCAGAGGAGCGGGTCTTTCTCCGGCTTAGGTATGACAGAGATGCTAGCTTGTAGAAGGTCTGAAGGCATGGCATGGTTATCAAGAATTGCGTTGAAGGTGGTAACAAAATGGTTTCCTAGTTGGGCTTGGAAGATTTTATAATAGGAAGTTGTGAACCCGTCAGGGCCGGGCGCTTTCCCCCCTGAAGAACCTGCCAAGGCACCCATGAGTTCATCCACGGTTACAGGCTGTGAAAGCAGATCCACCTCCTCATCATTGAGAGCAGGCAGGTTTGCCGCTGCAAGGTAAGCCTCTATGGCCTCTGACCTGTCCTGTGGCCGCTCCCCCAGAGGTCTGGAATGCAAATTGTAGAGACCCTCATAGAAAGCACGGAAAGATTCCGCCATTTCCTTGGAGTCATAAATTCTGGCTCCTGAGGGGGGCAGATAAAGCAGGGATGTAAGATAGATTGCGTTGGGTTTGGATAGCGTTCGCTAAAGTTCTACATTTGTCCCCATACTCATAGAAGATTCCACGCACCTTCAACAGGTTGTTCTTAGATTGAAAAAGGGAGTGCTCCATGATTTGCTCTCTGAGGCTAGTTACTTCTGCTTCCAGGGCCCTGTCTGGGTGGGCTTTATGGCGTTTTTCACAGTCATGAAGTTTTGCAAGTAATTCCGATAACATTTTCGCTCTGGCCACCTTGAGTCTATGGCCATGTTTGATCAGTATTCCTCTTATGTAGCATTTATGTGCGGACCAAATTGTGAGAGGATTAGGGACCGAGTCTCAAAGAAAAGTTCCAAATCTCTTATAATATCGGCTTTAACCTCTGGGTCTTGAATAAGGGATACGTTTAGTCGCCATGTTGCTGATCTAGGTGTCGATTGTTGTAGGGCTAACGCAGGGCCGGACTGGGTATGAAAACCAGCCCTGGAAAAAATGTCATACCAGCCCCATAGCATTATTATACCAGCCCAACAGCATAATGTCATTATTTTCTTGTTCATAAAATGGAAAACCATGCATTTTAAAGCACATTTAAAGAGTGCATTATATATAGATAAGACACATATAAAAGCACATAGGGCTTTATATATAAATATACACTGCTGTGTGTTCGCTGCTTACACAGTGGTGTGTTAAGAAATCAAATAAATCGCTTCCCTAACACTGACCCGCCTCTCAGCCAATCAGGTGCACTGGGTCTGGTTACCTGTCACCTGATTGGCTGAAGCGACAGGCGCTGTGATTGGATGCCTATCGGAGGGTGCGTGGAGCAACGCGCTGACCTGAGACAGGTAAGTGCCGAGCGGGGGGGGGGGACACTGGCAGGATTTGATGGGCAATTGATGGGGCAAACTGGCGGCAATTGATGGGGCAAACTGGAACTGGCGGCAATTGATGGTTACAGTGGCTGCGTTTGATGGCATAGTGGCTGCTTTTGATGGGCACAGTGGCAGCGTTTAATGGGCACAGTGGTGGCGCTTGATGGGCACAGTGGTGGTGCTTGATGGCACAGTGGCTGTGTTTAATGGGCACAGTGGCTGCAATTGATGGGTACAGTGGCTGCGTTTGATGGCACAGTGGCTGTGTTTGATGGGCACAGTGGCGGGAATTTATGGGCACAGTGGCTGCGTTTAATGGGCACAGTGGTGGCAATTTATGGGTACAGTGGCTGCGTTTGATGGGCACAGTGGCGGGAATTTATGGGCACAGTGGCTGCGTTTAATGGGCACAGTGGTGGCAATTTATGGGTACAGTGGCTGCGCTTGATGGCACAGTGGCTGTGTTTAATGGGCACAGTGGCTGCAATTGATGGGTACAGTGGCTGCGTTTGATGGCACAGTGGCTGTGTTTGATGGGCACAGTGGCGGGAATTTATGGGCACAGTGGCTGCGTTTATTGGGCACAGTGGTGGCAATTTATGGGTACAGTGGCTGGGCTTGATGGCACAGTGGCTGCGTTTAATGGGCACAGTGGCTGTAATCGATGGGTACAACAGTTCTTGATGATAAAAGATAAAAATGAATATCCCTTGCCTGCATGTAACAATATTATGGACCCCATTGCCTGGTTTGGACACACCTCAGCCACCTGGTTTTGCCACTTGACACGTCCATCTATAGCCAAAACTTTTTTTAGTTTTGGGTAAAATAGCAATGGATTGAAACGTTTCTCAGGTTTTATTGAAGTTGAAGGCCCAATTAGAAAGATTTCTTCACTTCCTGTCAGGTAAAAAAAAAAATTGTCTCTAGAATAGGAAGTGATGACAAATCTCTCAGAACTCGACCAGAAATAAAAATGTTGAATTTTTTTTTTTAATGTAGAGCAATGAGAGCCTCCGTCAGTATTTTATGTTATTCATTCCCCTGCTGCAGATTTTCCTTTAGTTACTGTCTCATAAAAGGTTGTCCCAGAACAGAAAGGGGAATCTCTTGAATACAGGCTTAGATCATCAAATTCTGATGATTGTGCTCTCCTACATACTCCTGACCACCGCACATTGTAAGCAGCTGTGCTGTAAACTATATAGTCTTGACCACAGCAACGTCTACATTTCTTTTCTGACCGTCATAATTATTTGTTTCATTTCATGATTACTTAAAAAAAAATAAAAAATTGCAGAGTAAAAAAGTAAAAATAGGAGGGAGAGGGAGAGAGAGAGAGAGAGAGAGAGAGAGAGAGAGAGAGAGAGAGAGAGAGAGAGAGAGAGAGAGAGAGAGAGAGAGAGAGAGAGAGAGAGAGAGAGAGAGAGAGAGAGAACACACACACCTTAATTCTTCTGCTGCAGCTGCACGGCCACTTCCATTCTCCTCGTGCAGATTAGTGGGCGGTGCTGGTGCCCCACGGGACAAAGGGAAAAATCAAGCACGGTGTTCTCCTGCTCCTCCCCTCACACACAGAGGCATATTACACATTAGTTGAGGGTGGGCGGCGCCGGATCGGAGCCGGAGGAGGAGACACAGTGACACAGGCATTGCAATGCATAGTGCGGCGGCCGCCGCCACTGCACTATGCGTATTGCTGACACAGGCAGCCAGCCAGCCAAACTCCGAGGCAAAAGCGGCCTCAGCGGTACTAAATGCAGCCAGCCTACTGGGAAATATCCCGGTAGGCCAGTCCAGCCCTGGGCTAACGTTATGGAGATCAGAGCATGATCCAAAAGCGGAATGTGTTATATCTGAGCCTTAGATACAAGTGGGATCATGGCGTGCGATACTAAAAAGAGATCTCTCCTAGAGTATGAACCATGTACCGCTGAGAAAAAGGTGTAATCCCTTTCCTGCGGATTAAGGGTGCGCCAAATATCGACTAGTCGGTGGGAGTGCAACAATTCCCTGATTCGGTTTCGGGATCTCAGTGACAGGGCCGAAGAGCCTGTCAACGAGTCTTTACGGGGGTCAATGGTAAGATTGAGATCTCCCCCTAGCACCAGTGTATCCTCTGCGAAGGAAGCTAGGGCGGTTAAACATGTTTCGAGTACCGAAAGCTGATTCACATTCGGCAAGTAGAGGTTAGCAAAGGTGAATATTTGCGACTAAAGTGTACCTTTAACAAAAAGGTATCTATCTTCACGATCAGCATGGAGGTCTATTAGCTGCCAGGGTATGGTTTTGGCCAGGAGGATACTTGTGCCCTTTGATTTTGTGGAGGGCGATACACTGTGGTACGCTATTGGGAAATGCTTATTTCAGGTGGGGCGAGGTCGGGTCGCCAGACCCTGCCAGGAACTAGAACTGTAGGTAATGTGGGAGGGGGGGAGGGGAAGAGGAGTATGTAAAGAGGGCTGAGGGGGAAGGGAGGAAATGTACACACAGAGGGAACCAGGAAAGAGAAGGATAGTAAGGTGAGAAACGAGAAAGAAGAGATGGGAGCAGACTAAATCTCCAAACGGAGGACTACTGCCTATTTGAGCAGCTAGGACCTAGTGGGGGAAGAGGTAAGGCACTTCAGAGGTCGGGCCCCCAGAACACGGGGCCCCCCCAATCACCCCCCGTTAAAGGCGATCCAAATAGGAATCGCATATCCGCGTTTGACTTCTCATCATAAATATCACTCCAAAAGGGAACATAGATAAAAGAAAAACTATAACATTATAGAGTATTAACAAAATTATAACAGTCCCCAACAACCCTATAATCCTGTCGTTAGCTCTGACGGCTAAAGAGCTCACTCGCTCCCCGAGGCTTCAGGCCCAGAGAGGGCAAGCTGGAGCCTCGTTTGTAAGCCGAAACCACTAGAGAGAAAAAAAATAAAATAAAAAAGGGTGACAGTTTTCCCCCTTGTTGGAAAAAAAAAGTGATAACCAGGTCTCCACCGAGACAACCGCCGGGGCTCCCAGATCGGACGCGTATGTAGAAAGTTGATCCCTCTGTCACACCTCAAGAGGAGAAAAAAAAAAAAAGGGAAGGGAGGAGATGGGAGGAGAGGGGGGAGGGGGACGAGGAGAGGGGGGGAGGGGGAGGAGAAAAAAAAAGGGGCGGGGGATAAGAGAAGGGGGGGGCGGAGGAGGAGGAGGGGGGAGGAACTAAAAGCAACAAAGCATCCACCCTAGGCAGACTAATCACTCACTACACTATAATCTCTGAATATACATGCAATATATATGATAATACAGTAAGACATATAATCATTAGACTGGAGCCCCATGCAGGCAGTCACCCGGCGAGCCAGAACTGTGTCAGATACAGGGGGCCTTTAACTAGTCTCCACCCTGTTGATTTCCATGTGTTCCAAATCTCTCACCAGAGGCCGCCCCCACACCCGCGAAGAGCCCCAGAGAATCATGACACTGCGGCCTGGGCGTACCAGGATATACCCCTTTGTGGGGCGTACTCCAATAGGTGGCAGAGACCCAACTGGAAGGGGGTTCTCTAGCGAATGTTCAAGTGGACCAATCTCTCCAAGCCACAGCTGTAGGTGTCGGTGGGTCTGACCCTCCTTAAGGAAAACTACCAGGTGGATCTAATAACCCCTCCTCCCCTTCATATAAAACAGTTCAGGATCAATCACAGCCCGGGTTATTCTCATGGGACCAACGAGCCCGGAGGACCCATGGCAGTTAGTTCAGTAGGATCGGGGACCACTTTTCTGGAGGACCAACAAACCTAAAAGTCAAAGGGGATGGGGTAACGTAACCCAAACATTGAGAGATAAAACTTACGTGTGAACAGGAACCACAAAACCTTGGACAGTCCTTCAGCCCGAGAGATATTCCACTCTAAGGGGCTCATGGTTCGTTGTCCTGAGGAGCCTGTGGCCTTCTGCGTTGATATCGGCGATTACGCTGATGTCTTTGAGGCCTGCCAGTAGGGTTCACCGATGGGTTGTTATTGCCAGCAGGCAGCGCAAACGCTAACCAATTGGGTAGCGACATCTGTGGTAGACCAAGAGAGCTGAGGAAGGCAGGAACATCTGTGGGGTGTCGAAGGGTGTACTATGGCCTCCTTTCCGTGCAATCAAGTGGAAGGGATGACCCCACTTGTAGGTGATTCCTTGCTCGCCGAATTTCTCCAGTAAAGGTTTCATGCAGCGGCGCATCTGAAGTGTCCTCCAAGACACGTCTGGAAGAAGATTAATCTGGGCTCCATATGCCAGGCCCGTTGAAGAATGTCTTCTTTAACAGAATAATTGTGTAAGCAACAAAGGACATCTCTGGGCTTGTCATCTGTTGAGCCTCTAGGGCCGAGGGTTCTGTGCACTCGGTCGATGGCAATGGGTGTCTCCGTCGGGCGCTCCAGACATTCATTAAATATGGCAGTCACCATCATCTTGAGGTCCACCTGCCGAGTAGGCTCCGGCAAACCGCGGATCCTAATGTTGCGCCTACGGTTACGATTTTCCAAATCATCCATTAATAAGTGTAGCTGCGCAATTTGGTCAGTTACCTCTTCATGCGTGACTTGTATGGCATTGACATCATTACAGAGGGTGGAAGTGTCCGTTTCCAATGTGGAGACTCGTGTGGTCACTTCTGTCACTTCTTGTTTAATTCCTACAATTTCCCCTGCGGAGTGCCACTTCCATTTTGGCTGCCACAGAGTCTAAATCCTCTCTGGTGGGTAGTTTTTGCAAAAGCACCCATATTGCCCTGTCACTACTGAGCAAAGATATGGGCTCCTGGGAGGGCAGAGCTAAAGGACTGGCATCCATGGTTGCCTGCAGTTGTTGTGAAATAGGCAAGGGCGCACTAAGGGATGGGAGCTGGTGCTGGGAGGGCTGTGTGTTCTGTGGAGCCCATTGTATGGAGCTGCTGGGCTCCCCTCCTGGGCTGCCCAGAGATGTGAGGGACAGAGAGCGGAGGAAGCAGGGGGAGAGATCGCTGGATGGAGAGAACGGCAGCATGTCGTTACCGCAATCTTGTTTCTCCTCTCTTCCTGCAGGCGATCCGGGCTCCGTCCTCGTGGCTAAGGCCGGCGCCATCTTGGCTGGATCAGGGGTGGATGCCGCTTGCTGTTTTGGCTTCAGGAACTGATCCATGGGTGCTCCGGGACACGCAGTACGGCGGTATCCCTCCTCTGGATGTGAAGGTAGGGGCTGAAAAGCCAAAATACTGGTTATGGCTGAACGGGAGGTCTGTAAAGAAGCCGAGGTTCGGGAGCCCTGGGAAGATGCGTCTTCACACTTCCATGCCAAGACCACGCTCCCCCCATCCTGCTTCTAAATAATCCACTGTCTTTTTAATTTCTCATCAGCTCATTCTCCACAGTTGTTACCTTTTGTGACACCCGACCCTTACTCTTAGATTATAAGCTCTAACGAGCATTGTTAAGCCCCGTACACACGATCAGACTATCGTACAAAAAATACCGCTTTCGAAGAGATCATACGATAATCTGATCGTTAGTACATAGCTGTCGTCCGAAATGGACAAACAGGAAAATTTTTCTCATACGATACCAGATTGTACGATTTTCGTTTAATCAGTACAGTTTTCGCCTGAAAATACAATATAGATATACTACAACAGATTACATCACTTCCGAATTTTTATTCTGTCGTACGAGAATTTTTGTACTTTAGTTCGTTCATGATATGGAGATTAGCATAAAAAACCCCAAAAAACGGACGATCATTCGTCTGATAATCTCATCATGTGTACTAGGCTTTAGGGTTGCCAGCTTTTCTTCAAGCCAATCCTGAACACTTTAGTGGTGCACAGCATTTTTTTTTTTTGAGTATATGCTTTAAGATTGTAAAAGACCTGAGACACTGTTGGTTGCCCCAAGGTGAGCAGTGAATAGTGGGTGTTGCCATATTGTGAGTGTTATGCATGGAATGCAGGGGTCAGGAATATTTAATGTACAGAATGCAGGGGACAGGAATGTGTAATACATAGTAGGAGTCATGAGTACAAAACAAAAAGACCATAGGGGGAGTTTGATATGTGCTGGGGGGTGCTTTGGGATTAGAGAGGGCTAGTGCTAGCGGGGGGGAGTTGGATATGTGCGGGGGGGTGCTTAGGGAGGAGAGGGGGCTTGTGCTAGTGAGGGGGGGTCAGACATGTGCTGGGGGGTGCTTTGGGAGGGGCGAGGGCTAGTGCTAGTGAGGGGGGTCAGATATGTGCCGGGGGTGCTTTGGGAGGGCAGAGGGCTAGTGCAAGCAGGTTAGGTCAGATATGTGCAGGGAGATGCTTTGGGAGGGGAGAGGACTAGTGCTAGCGGAGGGGGGAGGGAGTTGGATATGTGCTGGCAGGGTGCTTTGGAAGGAGAGAGGGCTAGTGCTGGAGGGGTCAGACATGTGCTGGGGGTGCTTTGGGAGGGGAGAGGGCTAGTGCTAGTGGAGAGGGGGGTGGGAGTTGGGGGGAGTTGAATATGTTCTGAGGGGGCATTTTGGGAGGAGAGAGGGCTAGTGGTAGAGGGAGGTCATATATGTGTTGGGGGTGCTTTAGGAGGGGAGAGGGCCAGTGCTAGTGGGGTATTCAGATATGTGCTGGGGGGTTGCTTTGGGAGGGGAGAGGGCTAGTGATAGCAGGGGGGGTAGGGGGAGTTAGATATGTGCTGGGGGATGCTTTGGGAGGGGAGAGAGCTAGAGCTAGCAAGGGGAGGTCAGATATGTGCTGAGGGTGCTTTGGGAGGGGAGAGGGCTAGTGCTAGCAGAGGGGTAAGGGGTTGCATATGTGCTGGGGGGTGCTTTGGGAAGGGAGAGGACTTGTGCTAGAAGGGGTTGTCAGTTTTTAAATCCAACCCACACTTCTAGCAAAAGTCCTCTCCCCTGCCAAATCCTCTTAACCCCCAATCACTCCACCAAGTGTATATATTTTCTTAGTTGTTTTCCATCCCAGCCACTCTCTCCCTGTCCCCTGCCCATGAGTATAATAAACTTTATACAGACCTCGATCAGCGCACGTCCCTCCTCCCCCCTCCTGCTCCTATGTGTGAGTAAACATAGAGCCAAGAAAGAGGAGGAGGAGGCAGCTTCCATCCACTGACACTCTGCTGTGAGTGAGACAGGCTGCCTGCAGGAGGGAAGACACACATCAGATGCAGAGCAGAGTTGTCAGTCCCGACACAGTCCATTCTGAATAATGTGTCCAGGACTCAGGCAGATGGAACCCCGAACACATCAGTCAAAAACTGAGCTGGCAACCATAAGCAGGGTCCTCTGATTCCTCTTGTATTGAATTGTATTGTAACTATACTGTCTTGCCTTTATTTTATAAAATCACTGTGCAAACTGGTGCTATATAAACCCTGTATAATAATAACATTCCACACACTTAAAGCAGGCCTTCCATAAAAAGTGCAAGGCCCACTTTCTTGTTAGCCTACTGTCACCCAAACTGAATTAGATGCAAAAAAAAACTTAAAAAAAAAGATTTCACAATCTGGGTGATGTCATTGCTGCCTTCTGAGATTGATGGTCACTTAAAAGCCCACAAAAATGCTCTTCAGCCCATAGCATTATTGTTTTTTTGGAATATCCAGCAGGCAGTGTTGAAGTGGTGCAACATAACCTGTTCCTCTTAAAAGCATCAGTGTCAAGGTAATTTTTTTTTACCTTAGATCTTTTGCAGTTAATTTTGTTTGGGCAGCAGAAAGAGGACCTTCAGTTTGCATAGTATGTCCTGTAGAAACAGAAATCATAAAATGTCTTATGATTTAGTATCTAGTTCAGAAAGGCCTGCAGAGGACATTAGAATGTTGACGCGTGTAGCCTGCAGATGAGAGCTACTAGTACTGTAATTTTATGCTTCTTGGGAGTGGAGGGTAGTAGTAGGCATACATACAGCAGGATTCTTTGAGCTGCTGAGAGGTTCAGCTGGAGCTAGATGAGACAAATTTTTTTGTGCTCCCCAGTTCTGACTAAAATGGTGTCTTTTGTGATAGCTTAGGCTGCAGCAAATCAGCTATGGCGCTGTTTATATTGTAGTCTGTCCATCAATAGGAAATGATAACCAGATGATATTGTCACTCCTTCAGTTCATTCAGCTGTATAGAACATGGAACCAAACATTGAATTGGAATGGATTTCCGTAGAGTGGGGAGTGAGCTCCTGCCATATTGTGCAACTTATAATGGCACACTTCCTCATCTTCCAGCAATGATAAGTCTAGGCTCCAGTTACCTCTCCATCTGATGTTCCTCTTCTGTTATTGGATGTCCACTGATGACATGGCTCCTGCGCATATGCACAGGAATTACATTGTCCCTGACACCCAATTTGATTCTCATCAGCCTGGGAATGCACCACAGGGGCTTCTTTTCGCATGGGCACGCTGAGCAGTTGCCTGGGGGCCCCACTTGCCTGGGGGGCCCCACCTGCCCAGCGACCCCAGCCAAGCATCATTCAGATGTCACAAAGTTCGCTGCCGCATTGTGCTAGTGCTGTGTGGTGCGGCTCCCTCACAGAGACAGAGTGCCGTGCAATCAGTCCCGATATCATAGTTGCCAACGGTCCCGATTTTCCCAGGACAATCCCGATTTTGGGACCCTCGTCCCGATCGGAGGCTGTCCCAATTCGGGATTTTGCCCAGGGAAATCGGGAATGTTTGCTTTTTCATTTTTTGAACATTTGGGCTTCAGCAAAATGGCCACCGGCGCCGCCGCTAGATCGTTCCCCCTTGTGTTCAGTGGAGAGAGGAAGGGGGCTCGATCCATGCAGTCAATGAATTGGCTTCTCCTCTCACAATACTGAAGCCGGGGTTAGCTGCACGGATCGGCCCTCTCCATTGAACACACAACGCAGGCCGCTCATGCCATGTTCTTCTGCTCTTCTTGTCTTTGCAGCAATTTAACTATAATGTACAGAAGGGGGTTAAGTATATACAGGAGGAGGGGGGTTAAGTATATACAGGAGGAGGGGGGTTAAGTATATACAGGAGGGGGGGAGTATATACAGGAGGAGGGGGGTTAAGTATATACCAGAGGAGGGGGGTTAAGTATATACAGGAGGAGGGGGGTTAAGTATATACAGGAGGAGGGGGGTTAAGTATATACAGGAGGAGGGGGGGTTAAGTATATGCAGGAGGAGGGGGGTTAAGTATATACAGGAGGGGGGTTAGCTATATACAGGAGGAGGGGGGTTAAATATATACAGGAGGAGGGGGGTTAAATATATACAGGAGGGGGAGGGTTAACTATGTACAGGAGGGGGGGTTAACTATACACAGGAGGGGGGTTAACTATATACAGGAGGGGGGTTAACTATTTACAGGAGGGGGGTAACTATTTACAGGAGGGGGGGTTAACTATGTACAGAAGGGGTTACTATGTACAGGAGAGAACTATGTATAGGGGGGATACTATGTACGGGGGGGTTAGCTATATACAGGAGGAGGGGGTTAACTATATACAGGAGGGGGAGGGTTAACTATGTACAGGAGGGGGGTTAACTATATACAGGAGGGGGGTTAATTATATACAGGAGGGGGAGGGTTAACTATGTACAGGAGGGGGGGTTAACTATATACAGGAGGGGGGTAACTATTTACAGGAGGGGGAACTATGTACAGGGGGGAACTATGTACAGGGGGGATACTATGTACGGGGGGGTAACTATGTACAGGGGGGGTAACTAAGTACAGGGGGGGTAACTATGCACAGGGGGGTAACTATGTACAGGGGGTAACTAAGGGGAGAGGGGAAAAGTATGTACACGGGGAGGGGGTAACTATGTACAGGGGGGATAACTATGGCTCTGCCTGGGACACTGATGTAAGGACTGAGGCTGGGAACACTGGTGTAAGGACTGACTCTGCTGGGGGCACCTGATGCAAGGAGGGACTCTGCTGGGGGCACCTGATGCAAGGAGGGACTCTGCTAGGGGAACCTGATGCAAGGACGGACTCTGCTGGGGGCACCTGATGCAAGGACGGACTCTGCTGGGGGCACCTGATGCAAGTACGGACTCTGCTGGGGGCACCTGATGCAAGGACGGACTCTGCTGGGGGCACCTGATGCAAGGACGGGCTCTGATAGGGGCACCTGATGCAAGGACAGACTCTGCTGGGGGCACCTGATACAAGGAAGGACTCTGCTGGTGGCAGGCGACGTGGCTAATGACACGCTCAGGAATCCCACTGATTCGGCATTATGCTGAGTTGAATGATTTCATTTTAATGTAATTTTAATGTAAAAATAGAAATAATGCACTTCAGTCATCCTGACACCATAACAACCAGCCGGGATGATTGAAGCGCTAACACCAGGTGTTTGAAGTATCTATATCTGCTGATTGTTAAACTTTCTAGAATACAGATATTTATATTGTTGTGTAGGATCTGGGGCTGCTGTCCCTTCATTCCTCTCTCCCCCTTTCCCTCTCCATCGCTCATTCATCTCAGATTCTAACCACACCCCCTTTGAGCCACGCCCATTTAAGCCATGCCCACTATTTCACGTAAACCACGCCCATTATTCGCCGTTTTCTTTTTGTTTGCTATACCACGCCTACATACGCATGTCCTGCCCCCTAATTATTATACAGCTCTGCCTACAGCCAAAAAAGTGTCCCACAAATTTTTTTTGGAATCTTGGCAACTATGCGATATCAGTCAGCAACTCAGCGGTGGGCAGTGTGCAGTGTGAGTCAGCTGTCTCTGTGAAGAACGGAGCCTGGTGCTTTCCTTCTGTGTAATTCCGGCTCTTCACAGGTGGAGTGATATGAAATGCACTCCACCTGTGACAGATACAGGAAGCATCGGCTCTGCTGTCTACTGCAGCTGCATGCTTCCTGTCACACTTCCGCATCCCAGAGGAGCCAGGCAGCAGTACACACGCCAGCATTAATACCCACCAGCACCAGAGTGTGTACATTTATATATATTTATTTCGTTTTTTTAGTTGTATGATTTAGTGGTGAAAGTTATTAGTGCCCGGGCCCCCCCAAGTTTTGGCTGTAATATCTTATGTGTCCCCCTTATATATCAATCTTAGAGTTGCCACTAGTTCGAGGAAGTGTAAGAAAGGTGAGGAAAAAGAAACTTTATCACGTGTTGGTGAAAATAACCTCCAGAGCAGAATTGAAACGTAATGTTTTGAGTGGAGCACAGAAGAAGAAAAAGGCTGCAGAGGAGAAAAAGAAAATGTGCAAACTACCAAAACTAACATCTTGGCTCAATCCAGGTGTTGGAAGTACTAATAAATATAGCCAGGGCTTTTTTTTCTAAGAGAATAGGTGCAGGAACTCAACCATGCCCGCCACACACACATACCTGCCAAATGGCATCAAATAGTAGGGGCGGCACAGTGGTGTAGTGGGCAGCACTCTCGCCTAGCAGTAAGAAGGGTCGCTGGTTCGAATCCCAACCACGACACTACCTGCCTGGAGTTTGCATGTTCTCCCTGTGTCTGCGTGGGTTTCCTCCAGGTACTCCAGTTTCCTCCCACACTCCAAAGATACGCTGGTAGGTTAATTGTATCCTGTCTAAATTGGCCCTAGTATAGGTATGAATGTGAGTTAGGGACCTTAGATTGTAAGCTCCTTGAGGGTATAGGGACTGATGTGAATGTATAATATATATGTAAAGCGCTGCGTAAATTGACGGCGCTATACAAGTACCTGAAATAAATAAATAAAATAGTAGCTCTTCCCTCTGCATACAACCCCTCCCTCCACTGCCCTCATCTTCTCCCCCCTCCTTAAAAGCTTCACCATCTGTCATATTTCTTACCTTTGTTGCAATATTAAGCTGAAGCACCTATCCGGCTGTAGTACCTCCCAGCATACTATACTATACTGCAGTCACTTGCAAGGGAGATCATGCAGTAGGAGCATCAACAACTGGTCACCAGGGAAAAAATGTAGACCACAGAGGGTGCAGCCTACCACACACCCTCTCCTGCTCATGACTGCACTGATCCCTGGGCACCGTTCTGTATCTCCCTTGTCCCTGTCCGGCACTCAGTGGGATCTGCACAGGGCACCTGTGGGAGCTACTGGGAGATAAGGTATCACTTGCAAACGCAGAAGCTGGACTTCAGTGTTACCAAGTGATAGTGGTGAGCAGGGAGCAGAAGACCTAAGCCAGAGGTGGTGGAACTGAGTTCCCCCTAGTTCCTGCTGAAAAAAAGCCCTGAATATAGCCTTATTGATAATTTGCATTTTTATTCTCGTGCGTGATTGTGTAGACAGGGCCCCAGTGCACTGTATTGCCCTGGAGTCTATAATGCTCTTAAGACACTGGCACTGATGTACTATACAGTCTACATGCAAACAGCTTGCAGGAGCATGGGACACATTTTGTTCAATCTCTTTTGCCTGCATCTGCAGCTAGATTGTTGAGTAGAGGGACTGCCCTAAATCTGCATGTCACTAGGCACTCACTTATGTTTCCTTATGATAAATCTTTCTTCTTTTCTATATACCTTCCACCCTCCCCATCTTAGCCCTGACACATCTTAATAGCCAAATACAAAATGCAGTTTAAAGTGGTTTTAAACCCTTACATATACACAGTGAGGTGACTGGCATCAGGTGATACACAGAGATGAAAAAAAAAATATCCTCCTACATAAGTTGTACCTGTTTATCTGCAGTCTTTGCTACTGTATATCCATTCAAAGTACTGCATTTATAAAACTTGTCTGAGAGTTCAGAAAAAAAGGGGTGGAGAGGTGACGTTGCACTCTGCAGTAGGGATGAGCTTTGAGTTCAAGTCAAACTCATGTTCGACTCGAACATCGGCTGCTCACAAGTTCGCCAAACAGCAAACAATTTGGGGCATTCGCGGCAAATTTGAAAGCCGCGAAACACCCTTTAAAAGTCTATGGGAGAAATCAAAAGTGCTAATTTTAAAGGCTTATATGCATGGTATTATCATAAAAAGTGTTTGGGGACCTGGGTCCTGCCCCAGGGGACATGGACCAATTGAAAAATAAGTTTTAAAAACGGCTGTTTTTTCGGGAGCAGTGGTTTTAATAATGCTTAAAGTGAAACAATAAAAGTGTAATATTCCTTTAAATTTCGTACCTGGGGGGTGTCTATAGTATGCCTGTAAAGGGGCGCATGTTTCCCGTGTTTAGAACAGTCTGACAGCAAAATGACATTTCAAAGGAAAAAAAGTCATTTAAAACTACTTGCGGCTATTAATGAATTGTCAGTCCGACAATACAGATAAAAGTTAAAAAAAAAATGGCGTGGGGGTCCCCCTAAATTCCATACCAGGCCCTTAAGGTCTGGTATGGATATTAAGGGGAACCAGGCGCCAAAATTAAAAAAAAAGGCATGCGGGTCCCCCTCATGCTGATAGCAGAAGAATGAAGAAGCAGAGAAATACTTAGTGCCCTTAAAGAGCTGCTCCAGTCTCCCCCCAAAAAATTTAAATTCAGCAGTTACAGATACTTCAATCATCTTTGGGTGCAGGCACCGGGTGGCTTAGGCCTTACGGCCTCACAGCTGGTTTTCTACTGTCCATGTGAGAGTTGTACTGCCCTTTCTGAATGGTCCCGCAGGAGGGCCTGGACATTGTTATAGATCGCCACGGTGATCTGACCCGGAAGTGGGAGAGAGTACCTGTCAAAACCAGCTACCGGCTTCTCCCAAATGTGGCAGTGGAGGGTGCAAACAAGTGGAGGTTCCCCTTTTGGGTGGAGCTCTGTTTTACTGAGACAAGTACACACTATAGAGGGGTATGCTTTGTTCATATTTCATATCTGAAGTTCAACCACTTTTAGTATTTGCATTCCAGCCTGATAATGAGCAGGAAACTCCTCCTGGGCCGCCATTTGTAGGAGGAGCCAGTCACTCTTCTGCTTGCAGACTGCATACGCTCATTAGGGCATTTGTCCTGATGGTGGAGGTAGGTGGTGCTTTTGAGATTACATCTTTTGATATACTGATTGGGTGATGCAGCCCAGTTGAGGATTCTAGGAAGGTTGCTATAGGTCTGGATCTGAATGTTTATTAGATAAGGCCCAGAACCACGAGAGACAGAGCCCATTGGAAGATTATCCACTGGTGGGTCAGTCCTACCTTGTGTATGCCTGTGTCCTGCATCACCTTATCAGTTGGAATGGGTGAATTGATTAAATAAAACTGGTTTTAATGCAATGTTAATTTCACCTTAAAAAAAAAACAGTTCCACATTCAACAAAAAATGTCAGTTTTGCTCATGAGTTGCTTATAAGAAATTTGCTTGAAAAGAAACCAACCTACACTATTTTTTCCTTTAATTAGATGGTGTGTTTTTCAGGAAGTGTATTAACACTTACTGCATATGTGGAAATACAGGATGCATTTATAGCATGAATAACATTGTACCAGGATGCCGTAGTCCAACCATGCTCAAGCAAATAATTGGTAGCAAAGGTTTCATTTTTATTTGACCGCTTTGGAAAAACAAACACAGGTGAAGCACTCACATCGGGGGACTTTCCTCTTAAATAATTAATGGAATCCTTCACTGGGTGCTCTGGCTTGAATGGCCTCCATCTATTATGCGAATCACTCCAAAACAAACGTAGCTCCAGAGTCCATTACAAATTCTTTATTGATACATAATAGTCAGTATTAAAAAATCAAACTCGTTTCAGCATATAGTCTTGATCACAACACTGACTGACCTAGTACTGACCAGTTTGTAGAAATAAATCAGATGGTGAGATATATGTGAGCTATGAGGAACTAAAAAAAGATATAATCCACTGATATATATTACCAAATGGGTGCCTGAAATGTGACAGTGAGATCGGATATCAGGCATGAGCATGACACATTGCCATATACAGTATGTTGTAAAAAAGGATGAGCTAAACTGAATGGGTTTGGTTCTAGCAAGGCTCAGATCACTACCAAGGAATTCAGATGCAGAACCTGAGCCGAATCTGTCACATTCAAAATACCCTTTTCTGGGCTAATAGGCATTGGGGAACATGTACCAATGCAAAAAAAAAAGTGAACATTCCATTTGGCCAGGGGTAATGATTTCTGTAAATACTTAAAGTGAAACATTAAAAATGTCCAATTCCTTTAACATGCCTGGGGTTGTCCCAATCATGTCATGTGAAGGGGCCCCTCTCTGTGTTGCAGCAGCACTGACATTTACAAAGGAAAAAAGTGTTTAAAATTGCCAGGAAAAAAAACAAGTCAATGTCGCTACACCCCCCCCCCCCCCCCGAATCATATTGGACCACATGCCCTCTCTGGCAAAGAACCTTGTGCCCATGTTGGCAGGGACAAGGGCCTCTACCTTACAACCCTGGCTAGTGGTTGTGGGGTCAATGTCAATTTGGTCAATGTCATTATCCAGACATGGCCAGTGGCCATATGTAGGCAGTGATGTCACTGCTGTACCTGCCCCTTTTGCTTAGGTTGTAAACTGCAGCTTGTAAAAAACAAACAAACATGTAAGGCATTTGTATAATCTGCTAGTATGCATTGGATACTAGCACATAATGAAATATCTTCGAACAAAGCCCTCCCGCGGCACACTGACACTGCTTAAAGGCTGACATCTTCCCCCGGTCTTTCTTCTGGGTTTGTGTGCTCCAGCTGTGTGATTGGCCGGAGCCACGATAACGTCATTCCCACGCATGCGCGCAGGAGTCCTCGGTTCCGTCACGAAGCTCTGAAGTTCCGGCAAGGTATGCCTGATCCTTCAGAGCACATGCGCCGGTGATGTCACTGGCTGCATGCAGGGTGAATATCTCCTAAACAGAGCACTTTTAAAAAAAATGAGTTTATAAAAAAGTGATGTCTTTTGAAGTCAAATGTTGTGAATGTGATGTATTTGCCAGCATACAGGATTTAAAACAAGTTCCACCTATTACATGAGAAGTAGAGGATAATGCTAATTAATCAATTATTCTGAGGGCCGGTTCACACCACATGTAGTCCAGTCCGTTTTTTTCTGCATCAAAAACATGGATAGAAGGTTATATGGTTTTCAATGGCATAGTTCACACCAGTGCGTTCAGTTCCAGTGCGTTCCAGAAAAAAAAGAAGAACATGCTGCATGTTTTTCTGCACTGAACTGTACTGAAACACGGTAAAATGCATCAAAAACTCACCGGAACACACCATAAATGCACTGGAAAACACGTCTTTATTTAAGGTGAAGAAAAAAGAGGGGGAAACCAAAAGCGCATCAAAAACACACTGGAGCGTATCAAACACATATCCAGAAAAGCATCCGGAATGCATCTGGACTGTTTCTATGGTGTGAACTGCTCCTAAATGCGAATCTAGAAATATTTATATTTTTTTTAAATTAAAGTGCTGCACAAACTGTTGGTACGATATAAATCCTGTATAATCATAATAATAATATTAAAGATTTTGCCAGCTATTCAATGTTATTTAATGTGTTAAAATATTGCTTGATATAATGGAAATGGAAATATAGTGAAATGAGTTAATCCACATTATGGATTTTGCATAATTTATGTTTAACCACTTGCTTACTGGGCACTTAAACCCCCCTCCTATCCAGACCAATTTTCAGCTTTCAGGGCTGACGCACTTTGAATGACAATTGCGCGGTCATTCATCACTGTACCCAAATTAAATTTTTATCATTTTTTCCCACAAATAGAGCTTTCTTTTGGTGGTATTTGATCACCTTTGCGGTTTTTATTTTTTGTTAAAAAAATGTAAAGACCGAATTTTTAAAAAAATCTTTTTTTTTGTATCTTTTGTTATAAAATTTTAAAAAAGGTAATTTTTCTCTTTCACTGATGTACACTGATGAGGCGGCACTGATGGGCACCGATAGGCGGCAGTGATGGGCACTGATGGGTGGCAATAACGGGCACTGATTGGTTACACTGATATGCAGCACTGCTAGGTGGCACTGATTGACACCACTGGCATAGTTGCCAACAGTCCCGATTTTCCCGGGACAATCCCGATTTTTGGACCCTCATCCCGATTTAATCTTGTCCTGAGTGTTTTCCCGATTTTTTGGGCTTGTCCAGAGAAAATCGTGAATGTTTTTGTCAAAAAACGGCAACGGCTCCACAAAAATGGCTGCCGTCGCCTTCATGAGTCAGTGTTGTTTCCCCTTGTGTTCAGTGCAGGGGAGAGGGGCAAATAGAAAATTCTATTGTACAATGAAGCCTATTGGCTACAGGGATTGGCGACCCCTCCCCCTCTCCACTGAACACAAGGAAATGTTCAGTTGCCGCCGCCGCCAACCCTCCGCTCTGCCCCGTGTGTGACAGTGTCCGAGAGCGGCACTGATGGAAGGAGCGTGTGCAATGATGGTCCTGGCTCCCCCCTTGCAATGAGCAGGGACACAGTCACACTAATGGAAGGACTGGGGCTCTGCTGGCTGGGAACAGTGCACTGATGGTGCTGGCTCCCCCTTGCACCCTGTGCCCCCATGACACCACCATACCTGTTTCCCCCCTCCCCTTGTATCACCACCATACCTGATTCCCCCCTCCCCCTGTGTCACCACCATACCTGCACCCCCTTCTCCCCCGTGTCACCACCATACCTGATTCCCCCCTCCCCCTGTGTCACCACCATACCTGCAACCCCCTCCCTCGGTGTCACCACCATACCTGCAACCCCCTCTCCACTGTGTCACCACCATACTGATTCCCCCCTCCCCCTGTGTCACCACCATACCTGCAACCCCCTCCCCCGTGTCACCACCATACCTGCAACCCCCTCCCTCCGTGTCACCACCATACCTACATCTCCCTCCCCCCATGTTACCACCATACATGATTCCCCACCCCCCTGTGTCACCACCATACCTGCACCCCCCTCTCCCCCCGTGTCACCACCATACCTGCACCCCCCTCCCCCCATGTCACCGCCATACCTGCTTCCCCCTCCCCCCGTGTCACCACCATACCTGCACCCCCCTCTCCCCCCCGTGTCACCACCATACCTGTTTCCCCCCTCCCCGCGTGTCACCACCATACCTGCTTCCCCCCTCCCCCCGTGTCACCACCATACCTGCTTCCCCCCCTCCCCCCCTGTGTCACCACCATAACATGCAACCCCCTCCCCCCATATCACCACCATACCTGCAGCCCCCTCCCCCTATATCACCACCATACCTGCCCCCCCCATGTCATCACCATACCTGTTTCCCCCATGTCGCCACTATACCTGCACCCCTTCCCCCATGTCATCACCATACCTGTTCCCCCCATGTCGCCACTATACCTACCTCCCTCCCCTATGTCATCACCATACCTGTTCCCCCTCATGTCACCACCATACCTGCACCCCCTCCCCCATGTCAACACCATGCCTGCACCCGCCTCCCCCCCATGACAACACCATGCCTTCATCCCCCTCCCCCCATGCCTGCATCACATCCGGCCTAGTCACCACCATGCCTGCACCCCCTCCGGCCTAGTCACCACCATGCCTGCACCCCCTCCGGCCTAGTCATCACCATGCCTGCACCCCCCAGGTCACCATCATGCCTGCACCCCCAAATCACCACCCTGTCTCCACCCTTCCCCAAGTCAGTCTGTAACACCCCAAGTCACCATGCCTCCAGCCACACACCTCTTTCCCCTTGTCAGCACTCTTGAGGAGATGTAGCTAGACTGTAGCCAACACTCCATCGGCAGCCAACACTCTGCTGGGGGCACTGATTTGAGGCACTCCGCTGGGGACACCTGATGTAAGAGGCACTCCACTGGGGACACCTGATGTAAGAGGTACTCCGCTGGGGACACCTGATGTAAAAGGCACTCCGCTGGGGACACCTGATGTAAGAGGCACTCCGCTGGGGACACCTGATGTAAGAGGCACTCTGCTGGGGACACCTGATGTAAGAGGCACTCCGCTGGGGACACCTGATGTAAGAGGTACTGTACTGGGGACACCTGATGTAAGAGGCACTCCACTGGGGACACATGATGTAAGGAGGCACTCCGCTGGGAATGCCTGATGGAAGGAGGCACTCTGCTGGGGCACCTGATTTCAGGATGGACTCTGCTGGGGGCACCTGATGTAAGAATGGACTCTGCTGGGGGCACCTGATGTAAGGACAGACTCTGCTGGGAGAACCTGATGGCATCTGGTGGCAGGCGACGTAGCAGGTGACACGCTCAGTGGTCCCACTGATTCAGCATTATGGTGAGTTGAATGATTTAATTTTATATTACAATGTAATAATAGAAATAATGTGCTTCAATCATCCTGACACCATAACAACCATGGTGCCGGGATGATTGAAGCGCCAACACCATGTGTTTGGAGTATCTTTATCTGCTGATGGTTAAACTCTGGAATACACATTGCTATTGTGGTGTAGGATCTGGGTCTGCTGTCCCTCCATCCCTCTCCCTCTACCCCCCTTTCCATCTACATCCCTCATTCATCTCAGACTCTAACCACACCCCATTTTAGCCACGACCATATAAGTTACGCCCACTATTTTGCATAAACCACACCCATTTTTTGCGTGGCACGCTTCGCGCACCGCAGTTTTCCTTTCCCCTATGCCATGCCCACTAATGCATGCCCGCCCCCTAATTATAGTCTGACTCCGCCTACAGCCAAAAAAGTGTCCTGAAATTTTTTTTTTACAATGTTGGCAACTATGCACTGGTGGCCATTGATAGGTGACACTTGTGGGCATTGATAGGTGGCACTTGTAGGCATTGATAGGTGGCACTCATGGGCATTGTTAGGTGGCACTGGTGGGCACTGTCTGGGGGCAATGTCAGGAGGCACTAGCAGGGGGTACTGGTGGCACAATTGAGGCAGAATTGCCTCTTCCTCTTCGGGACCGATGTCCCTTGCTGATAAGCCAGTGATCAGCTTTTTTTCTCCTCGCGCTGTCAGCGTGCACAGGGGAGGCCGTTATATAACGGCCTCTCTGGAATTCAGGTCCGCGCTGTAGCCGTCATTCGGCTATAGCGCGGATGTCAAGTGGTTAAAGTCTTTAAAGCGGACCTTCAGTAATTTTTTCATCTTTTCATCTATTAATTCTTCTGCCCTTGTTGTTTTAACTTTGGATAGTAAAAAAAAAAAATTCTGCCATTAAAAACCTTCTATGACCCACTTCCTGTTTCTTGTCTGGTAAAAAGCCTAGGATTATGACATCATGCACAGCTCTCTCTCTCACTCTTGTGAGAGTTTGCTAGGAAGGGAGGAGGGATGAGTCATAAGAGGGCCAATGAGAGCTGCAGAGCTGGAGGCGTGCGTCTGTGTGTCTGTGTAAACTCAGCAAGTGAACAGGCAGCAGTTTCAGCTGCCCACAGTTAAAATGGTTGCAGCCAGACTTAGTGGAGGGAGATTTCTGCAGCATATTTGGCAAGTATAAGAATCACAGTATATATAAAATAATAAGCAAAGTGATTGGAGGGAAGCTTCAGAATGGCAAAGATGTTTTTATTACAAATTATGTGAGCAGACTACAGTTCCTCTTTAAGAAAATACATGGTGTTCCAAGTAGTGTATTTTGTTTAGTTTATCTCATTTGTGTTCATTGTTTTGTGTTCGATTTTCTTTATTTGAGTATTTGATTGTTATTTTTGAATAATTTTTTAATTTTAATAATTTTTCTGTTTTTTCACTCTTTTTTTGTGAAAAAAACGTAAAATAAAATGAAAAGCAGTTTAGGAGTGTCAAATTGTCATACCCTGTCACAATGTATTCTTACTGAAGCAACCAGATTAGTTAAAAAAAAAATTAGAGGGCTATAAAACTAGCTTTAGGTAATGGCATGTATAAAACATACTTTTTTAGACAAAAAGAGTAAAATAAATAAATAAAAAAGAGACAAACTCAATGGAACACTTGGTCTTTTCCTCCTGTCACTCTTCAAGCTGCATTCACACCTGAATGTTTCAAAGTCACGCGTTTTTACCGCGATTTTACAGCGTTTTTGCTGCATTTTTGTCAAGTATTTGTACAGGTCACCAATGTAAAAAGCAGAAAAATGCCTGTAATCTGCCCCAAAGAAGCTCATGTTCTTTTTTGAGCTTAAAGTGGTTGTAAACCTTCGTTTTTTTTTTAAATAACAAACATTTCATATGTACTTCCACTGTGCAGTTCGTTTTTCAAAGTGAGGCCACAAGCATCATTTTCTGGGGTCCCCCGGCGGCGCTCATGGCTCCTCCTCGCATCGGTAAACCCCATTGGAGAAGCGCTCTCCCGCGGGGTTACCTTGCGGGCGTGCTCCCGAATTCAGCATTTGCGTGCATAGACACAGAATGCCCGACTCGGCCCCCCGGCGCCCGCGTCATTGGATTTGATTGACAGCAGTGTGAGCCAATGGCTGCGCTGCTATCAATCTATCCAATTAAGAGCCGAGAACCCCGGGCAGAAAGGTCCAGCGCGTCTCCGCCTAGGGAACGATGGGCTCAGGTGAGTAAAATGGGGGGCTGGGGGGGCCGGTCACTGTCAGAAGTTTTTTTCACCTTAATGCATAGGATGCATTAAGGTGAAAAAACACGAGTGTTTACAACCCCTTTAAGCCCAGGTTCACACTGAGCTGCGGGAATGAAGCCGTGCGAGTTCAGCTGAACTCGCACAATTTCATTCCTGCATGTCAGTCCTGATTTCGGCCGCGATTTCAGAGACATCTGTGCAGGTTTCTGCACAGATGTCAATGTAAATTGCAGCCCGAAATCGCAAAAATTAGTACATAAACGACTTTTTGAAATCGGTGCTGCACCGCAAATGCAGCGTCGTACCGATTAGGACGGTGCCATTTCCGGCAAATGCCGCCGATTTGATATGTGACATGACATGTCAAACCGCATGTCAAATCGTACCAATGTAAACCAGGGCTAGGGCGTTTTTCAGGCATTTTGCTTTAGGTGACAAAACACTCCAATGTGAATAGGTGTCATTGAAGTGAATGGGATTTTGATTGTTAGGCGTTTTTTGGGCGTTTTAATGCCGCGTACACACGGTCGGACTTTTCGTCTACAAAAGTCCAACGGACGCTGACGGACTAAAGCTGGCTGGTAATCCGATCGTGTGTGGGCTTCTCCGGACTTTCAACGGACTTTTTTAGCCTAAAATCCGACGGACTTTAGATTTGAAGCATGCTTCAAATCTTTACGTCGTAAGTACGACGGACCCCGAAGTCCGCTCGTCTGTATGCTAGTCCGACGGACAAAAAAACGACGCATGCTCATAAGCAAAAACTAAACGGAAGCACTCGGTCTAGTAAAACTAGTGTTCGTATTGTAGGTAGCACATTCATCACGCTGCAAAATCTGTGATCGTTCAATGCAGCGCATTTTATTTCTTCTTTACGAAGGCTCTAAAGAACGAAGGTGTTTTGCTGTTCATAATCAGAGTTCTCCCAAACTGATTTCTGGATTCTTTTTCTCTTTGATCTCATGAATGATATAGTATGCCTTTTTAAAACAATGTTTCCATACTAATAATACTTTTTCCCCCTTTTTTTTTTTTTTTTTTTTTTTTTTAGGTTTGTAAAGTTAACACAAAGAACCCATTATTATTTTTTTTTTTTATAGTGTTTATTTTTTAGTTTTTAGATAAAGTTAACCCAAAGCACCGTTTTTGGTTACGTAATTTTTTTGATTTTCAAGACTCACCACTTGAACATTATTAACATTAGTAATGTATTTTTGGTGTGTTTTTTTTCAAACTCAATGAGATTGTTGTCCCTTGTTAATTTAACATTGTGTGTAAAATCAATGATTTCAAAGAAAACACATAAAGTCTTTTGCTAAACTCAAAAAATATCCATTTATTCATGGTCAAAATAAAATAAAGAGGAAGTCAACGCTGGAAAAAGTCGGTGTACCAGAAAATTGGGATCTTGAGGAGTCCATATAAGAGGGAGCACAATCTGGTCCAAGAATCCCAGAGATCAACAGCACCAGCAGATGATCTAGATGTCCCCAGACTGTGGTCCTACAACAGCCTGCGTCTTCTGTCAGACCAGACTGAACCCAGGTCATCATTTTCTTCTCTTCCCTGCAGCCTTTCCTCCACGCTGCCCTGCAGCCTTCCCTGTAGCCTTCTTTTGAGGCTGTGGCTCTGGTGTTTCAGTTGTGGCAGGAGGAGGAGGAGGAGGAGGAGGAGGAGGGGGGGCTGCCTCATGTAGTTGGGTGTTTTGTGTTAGCGTGCCCTGCAGCCCCTTATGGATTGTTTCCCCAAATAGGCGCTCACAAATGAGGCGCTGCTCCCTATTCATCTGAAGAAGCCTGCTGGCTAAGTAGCAGCCATAGGATTCTTCCGCTTCGGGGGGGCTCCTTAAAAAACGGGTGGCCTCTTGCATGAGGCGCAGGGATGCGTCCTGTGTGACCATCCCCTTCCTGGCCCTTTTTTTGGGAAGGTGGAGGGGAGGCACTTGGGATTCGGTCAGGCTCCTACTGGGCCCAGCCACCTCACTTGGCCCAGCCACCTCACTTGGCCCAGCCACCTCACTGGGAGCAGCCACCTCACTGGGAGCAGCCACCTCCTGCCTGACACTGGGCCCAGCCTCCTCCAGGATGATGGTGAATCCGGCCTCCTCCAGGCTGTCCATGGGCCCGGTCTCCTCCTGCCTGCCACTTTCCCCACATTCCTCCTGGATGGACTCATCCTGTGTATAAAAAAAGGACAATAGTTTGAGTATATTTTTTGGGGTTCATCAATGACACACAGTTTGCTTCTCATGAATAGCAAATTCAATGTGAATACTTCTCTTTAATAAAAGAGTCTAATCAGACACCCTAATTATTTCAAGCAGGTGCCAAACATATTTAGCCACTACTGTCAATTGATATGTATACCCAATTTTGAGTGCCAAATTATTTTAGACAATTATAACATCCAGTTAACATCATTAATATTAGTACAGTAAATATTTGTTAAAATAATTTACCTGACTCCAGATGGTCATATCTGGTTCATCCAGGATGGAAGACCCAGCTTGCTCCTCATCAGCCTCTGCTGGGGTGGAGGGAAGGGTGGAGGGAAGGGTGGAGGGAAGGGTTGAAAGTGATGGCCTGGCTTCATTCTGGTCATCCAGAAAACGGAGTTGATTGTAGTACCACAGCCTGGGTACATAAACATCATCTGCTGATGCTCCTGATCTCCTTGATTCCTGGATCTTCTTATGCTCCCTCTTATACATGTTCCTCAAGACCCCAATTTTCTTGAGCAATGTCTCCATTGTTGCTTCCGGGATGGTCGCCTGGACAAAGGCCAGAAGTCTCTCCAGCGTTGACTTCCTCACATGCTTAGCATAATACTGAGGGTGTTTCACCTCCCACAAATTCCTCATCTCTCGATATTTGGAAATAAAAGATGTAAGGAACTCTGGATCCTTAAATAGGGGATTCATTATATCTGGAAAAGATGAAGTCACAAGACAAAAAACACTTTTATTATAGGTTTCGGCTAACCCCTCATCATCTTCTCCCTATGTAGGCCTCATCAATCTATCAAGCCATATAGGCCGCTTGCTACAAAGTCATGACCATAAAAACCAAAAAAAAAAATATCTAAAATTACCTTCGTTTTGTAACGTCCAGGTCCACTATCACCTACCACAGAACGTACGTACGACACGTGCGCAAGGCTCTTTATACACTACGCATGTGTGAAACTCCGCCTGCGTCGCCCGCCCCTGACGTTCGAAATTAACTCATGTTCTCCGCCCCCTAATTCGACGCACAGAACGTACGTACGACACGTGCGCAAGGCTCTTTATACACTACGCATGTGTGAAACTCCGCCTGCGTCGCCCGCCCCTGACGTTCGAAATTAACTCATGTTCTCCGCCCCCTAATTCGACGCACAGAACGTACGTACGACACGTGCGCAAGGCTCTTTATACACTACGCATGTGTGAAACTCCGCCTGCGTCGCCCGCCCCTGACGTTCGAAATTAACTCATGTTCTCCGCCCCCTAATTCGACGCACAGAACGTACGTACGACACGTGCGCAAGGCCCCTCTTTATACACTACGCATGTGTGAAACTCCGCCTGCGTCGCCCGCCCCTGACGTTCGATTTTAACTCATGTTCTCCGCCCATTTTTTGTTACGGCGCGTAGTGGAGTTAAAGAATGGCGGAGACACCTGAAATGTTGACGACCTCAGGTAGTGGAGACAGCCCGGAGGCAGGAACGTCAGCGAAATCTATGAGGCCTAGATTTAAGGCCTCTAATATGAGTTTTAAAGAGATGGTGGAGATGGTGGCCATTCTTCACAAAGACGACTATGATGGCAATTATGGGCCGTACGCACGGCCAAATTTGCGCAAGGCCAAAATAATGGCGAAGGTCGTGGAGACTTTGCAGGCATCTTTTGGGGTCCAGCGCTCCAAAGATCAACTGCGAAAAAGATGGTCTGACCTGAAACTCAGGGAGCCGGATCAATACCGACGTATCCGGAAAGTTCTTAAAAAAAGTAAGTACTTGTCGTGTTTTTCTCTTGTGTTTATTACCTTGTATATTGCTCCATGTGCTTTTCCTTCCTATCCGATTTTTGTTTTCATCGTTTTAAACGATCTTTTAAGAAACCTCGTTACATATCTATAGATATATATCTATATATACATATACACATATATATATATATATATATATACATATACATATATATATACATATACATACATATATATATACATATACATATATATATACATATACATATATATATATATATATATATATATATACACACATACATATATATACATATACATATATATATATATACACATACATATATATATATACACATACATATATATACATATATATATATATACATATATATATATATATATAACTATATATATAACTATATATATATATATAAATATATAACTATATATATATATATATATAACTATATATATATATAACTAGAGAGAGAGAGAGAGAGAGAGAGAGAGAGACAGAGATAGATAGATATATATATATATATATATATATATATATATATATATATATATATCTATCTATTGAGATATAGATATAGAGATATATATATAGAGAGAGAGAGAGAGAGAGAGAGAAATATATATAGAGAGAGAGAGAGAAATATAGAGATAGGTAGATAGATAGATATAGAAATGTAAAACATTCTTTTGGAAGATTTGAAGTTATCTTAATTTTTTGGCTTTACATTTAGTTAGATAGTTTGAGATTTTGTTCCAGATATAGAGAGAGATCAAAAGATTATTAACTATATTTTGAGATATTGATATCTATCTATCCGATATATCTTTCTAATTTTAAATATTGAGGTAAAATAGGAACTCTACACAAACCACTTCATTACAAATGTTGGAAAATTACTATGTACTAAAATATCTGTGTGCTAATTAGATTAATAATTTTTTGTTTCACATAGGGGAAAAATCACTCAGCCAACAACCAGAAGACAGTCCACCCCAAGCAAAAAATGATTGGGAAATAAGCCCAAGTCCCATTGAGGATGTGGAGGAAGGAGAGGTGGGCGACATGGGCACCCCACCAGGTGAGTGTCTGACACACCAGCTTACGGTAATCTATGCATGGCTGCCTTTTATTTTATGTAATTTTTCTACTCTATTTTAGGTGATCTGGTTGTGCTTGAGTCAAGCAACAGCGCCACCCCCGAGGATGTTCATGAAGTTTGCGACATGGGCACCCCACCAGGTCAGTGTTTGAGACACCAGCTTTATGGTAAGGTAAACTTATGTGTGCATATTTCTAAACATATTTTTTTTTTTCATTCCACTTTAGGTCCAACTGACTATTTCACCACAGACAGTGCCCAACGGCTAATTGCTCAAATCATGGCCTGGAATGGGGAGATCGATCAAATGCGGAATCGGCTGGATCGTATGCAGCAGGAAATGAAGGACATGATTGATGTTTTGGGTCGAATCTAAATGCCCTTTTTTAAACCCCAAAACATCAATCATGTCCTTCATTTCCTGTTTTGCTGACCCCATTCTGGGCCTTCTCTTTTTTTTTTTTGCCAGAACATAAATGGCTGTTTAACCTAATGTAAAAAAGGAGGGCTGTTTCTCGGAAATACCTCAAAAATCCACAAAAAAATAAAAATTGATTTTCAAAAAAACACAAAAAAAAAAAAAATAAAAAACTTGATTTTAAAAAAGCAAAAAAAATAAAAAACTTGATTTTAAAAAAGCAAAAAAAATAAAAAACTTGATTTTAAAAAACCATAAAAAATAAAAAACTTGATTTTAAAAAACCATAAAAAATAAAAAAACTTGATTTTAAAAAACCATAAAAAATAAAAAACTTGATTTTAAAAAACCATAAAAAATAAAAAACTTGATTTTAAAAAACCATAAAAAATAAAAAACTTGATTTTAAAAAACCATAAAAAATAAAAAACTTGATTTTAAAAAAGCAAAAAAAATAAAAAACTTGATTTTAAAAAACCATAAAAAATAAAAAACTTGATTTTAAAAAACCATAAAAAAAAATATACAAACTTTCTTAAAAAAAAATAATAAAAACAAAAATAACTTGCTAAAAAAAAAAAAAACATAAACAAAAAAATTGCTTTAAAAAAAAAAAAAAAAAAAAACACAAAACAAAACTTGATTTTCCCAAAACAAAAAAAAAAGCCTGTTTGTGAAAATCAAAAAGCCAAAAATATTTTTTTGTGGATTAGGTATAAATATTTAGATATAATTATATTTTGCTACATTATTAAGATATCATTCTATTTTTGTCTATGAACATTTTCTACTAAATGCAGAACTGAATGCATAACAACCATTAATAAAAACATCTCCTTATAGGAATTAAATAAATGTGTGGTTTGTTATTTCAAGGCTCAGTATCATTTTAGTTATAATTGTAAAAAAGTTGTTTACAGTGGCAATGGAGCTTATTTAGACATTTAAAATTACAATACAGTTGGCACTACAACTGCTCGACCATAACCTAGGAGACAGCCCAAAAGAAAGGCAAGCAATAAATATAATGCAAGATTTCATCAATAATTTTTTTATTGTCAAAAATTATATATCCTGGCCCATTGCAATGGCCCCCCTACCCATAAAATAATTAACATATTGCTGTCTAACTTGACGGGCACTTTGGGGGGCCAAGCCAGTACGGACAGTATCCAGGCCTGTAAGGTTGGCTTCTATTTGTCCGGCCTCAGGCCCAACTGTGCCTATATAATTTGGAGCATGCTTATTTAAAAAGTTGTGCAGAATGCAGCACGATAAAATGATAAAATTAAGTTTGTATTCCGCCAAATTAATGGCTGTTTGAAACAGGCGGAACCGGCTGGCCAGAATTCCAAACGCATTCTCAACCACTCTTCTAGCTCTGGCCAGCCGGTAATTAAAAACCCTCCTCTCCGGGGTGAGTGTTCTTTGGGGGAATGGCCTCATGAGGTGCTTGCTGAGAGCGAAGGCTTCATCGGCAATGAAGACAAAGGGGAGTCCTTCCACGTTATCCTCATCAGGTGGCAATCCCAGGCCACCACTCTGGAGACGCTGGCAGAACTCCGTCTGGGCAAATACTCCTCCATCCGACATCCGGCCATTCTTCCCCACGTCCACATATAAAAAATCATAGTGTGCCGACACCACCGCCATTAAAACAATACTGTGGAACCCCTTATAATTAAAATAATATGACCCCGAATGGGGTGGTGGCACAATGTGGACATGTTTCCCATCTATAGCCCCTCCACAATTGGGAAAGTCCCAACGGCTGGCAAAATGGGATGCCACAGTCTGCCATTCCTGTGGCGTTGAAGGAAACTGGGAAATCAAACAAGAAAACCAAAATCAATTAATTTGGAAGCTAACATTGCAAGAAAATTAGACAATTAAAAACATTATTCCCCAGCATCAGTATAACATTCAATAATTTAATTGTTCTGGAATAACTAATATGGAAAGGCACACTTATCAGATTGCTCACCCCCTCTGATGGAACATTGATTACATTTTAGGGGGTTGTGAAATCCCTAAAAAAAATTACTTTTAGGACACGCAGGAATTTAGGGACTAAAAAGGCTACAAGACTGCAGTTGTCGCACTCTGCAGGTGCAGTTGCTAACCAGCTTACAGTAAATGAGGTAATGTAAAAAGGCATTCATGTTGCAAGGAGTACACAATCACATGCAAGGGCAATTAATGAAAACACTTTGAGGCTTGCATATGATTTGATGATGGAAATCAGCAGAGCTTCTGCTCATTTACTAAAGCACTGGAACAAATGCACTTGTAGAGTGCACATGCATTTTGCAAAGTGCAACATATATTTGCTTTAGACAAATCAACACCACAGAACATTCCAGCAAATTTTAACGAGGGTGGGGGTGGGGGGGTTGTGAAATCTAGATAATTGCTCATTAGCAGCAAACTATTTGGAGTGAGTTTAGGTGGGGGGGGGGTGGGGTTGTGAAATCTAGATAATTGCTCATTAGCAGCAAACTATTTGGAGTGAGTTTAGGTGGGGGGGGGGGGTGGGGTTGTGAAATCTAGATAATTGCTCATTAGCAGCACACTATTTGGAGTGAGTTTAGGTGGGGGGGGGGGGGGGGGTTGTGAAATCTAGATAATTGCTCATTAGCAGCAAACTATTTGGAGTGAGTTTAGGTGGGGGGGGGGGTGGGGTTGTGAAATCTAGATAATTGCTCATTAGCAGCAAACTATTTGGAGTGAGTTTAGGTGGGGGGGGGGGGGGGGGGTTGTGAAATCTAGATAATTGCTCATTAGCAGCACACTATTTGGAGTGAGTTTAGGTGGGGGGGGGGGGGGGTTGTGAAATCTAGATAATTGCTCATTAGCAGCACACTAAATACACTCAAACAAAATACATTCCAAATGAGTAGACTAGGTGGATATGTTCCCATCACTTCATGCTGGGAAGGTTATTGAAGGAAAATATACATGCATGACCAAAAATAACAGGAAAAAAATCCAGCATGTGTGAGGATAAAAAGGGGACATTCACACTATATTGCAATGATGGTAAGTAGTGTTTGAAGCAAGAAATACATTATATTATCAAAGATTACATAAAAGAACATGTGATGCTAATAAAAGAAAAATATCTTACCTTAATATAGTCCTTCTGCAGGACCTGTATGATGGCAGAACAGGTCTCTGGGATAATGATCCCCAGAGCCTGGGGGGAGATGCCTGTCGAGAACTTAAGGTCCTGCAGGCTTCTCCCTGTGGCCAAATACCGCAAGGTAGCGACCAGCCTCTGCTCCGGAGTGATGGCTTGCCTCATGCAGGTATCCTGCCTGCTGATATAGGGGGTCAGCAAAGCCAACAAACGGTCAAAAACGGGGTCCGTCATCCGGAGAAAGTTCCTGAAATCCTCAGGATTATTCTCACGGATCTCACGGAGCAAAGGCATGTGACAGAACTGGTCACGCTGAAGCAACCAATTCTTGGTCCATGAACTCCTCCTCGCCCTGTTCATGGACTGGTCTTGGGCTGAAGAATAAACTACAGCACCAAGCACATACAATGCACGAGCTCGACGACGAGTACGTACAGGTAACATGGCTTCAAAACGGTCGGCTGGTCAGAACGCACTAAACAGAACGCACTGAAGAACAGCAAGGCCTGTGAAGAACGACCTGAAAATCAGGAACGAGCGGCCAATAAAACAAAGATTTCTCAATGCCAACTGACCAAACGCACTGAAAAGCAGATACAAACCTCACAAGCACAGACTGAACAACAGTTAAAACGAACTGAAAAATACGAGTCTCACAAGCGCGAATCGTCTCTCACCAAACTTCTACTAACACGAGATAAACACGAGATTAGCAGAAGGAGCCCAAAGGGTGTCGTACGGGCTATTGAACTTCCGTTTTATAGTCTCGTCGGACTTGGTGTACGTCACCGCGTACTAGGCTGTCGTACTTTTGTGTGGTCGTGTGTGTGTAAGTCCGTTCGTAAGAAAGTCTGCCGCAAGTCCGCCGAAGGTACGTCGGAAGTCTGTCAGACAGGCTGTCGGACTTTTGTAGACGAAAAGTCCGACCGTGTGTACGCGGCATAAGAGCTGAAAATATGCTCAGGTGTGAATGCAGCCTCAATATTTCTATGTTTCTATGTAAGGCATTCACTGATTTTGAAAGTTGGTAAAATAAGATGAAATAAAGGCTGGAATCCCGAAAAGCAGGATGTACGGGTTCTTTACAGTAAACAACGCCTCTTACTTATTTATTGGACAGTTATCTCAAAATTACACATATCTCAAAAGCCTCTGAACAAGCTGCCTCAGTCTCAGTCTTTTGTGTTGCAAGATGTGATGTGGTTACTAGAGCTTGAAGGAAATATTAACATCAACGACAATGTGCAACTATTTTAGGAAGAAACTAAGGAAACTGCATTTAGGCCAATGTCTATCTTGTGGGTGCTTTTTATTTGTCTTCACTATGGTCTTAAAATATTCCTCCTTGGACTGTGACCTGGATAATGCCATCCAAACTGGAGATCTGAATATTGCTCACTGTAGGGGACAATACTACAAGACCTTGAACCTGTCGACCAACGGTAGAAAGAACTGTTCTAAAATTATTGAAGGTGACTGGGATGAGGTAAGAAAGACTTTAATCGACAATTTGGATATTAAAAAAAGAAAAGTTATCATCAATGATACAGACTACATAAAACTAGGCAAAGACTGCACAACATTGAAAAAATTGAAGAAGTATGTTCTGTTTAGTCTGAGCGATGAAGAAAGACATTTCCCCATTGCCTACTCCATGGTGATCCATGAGGACATTGAAATGTTTGAGAGACTATTAAGATCAATTTATACTCCCCAGAATATTTACTGTGTGCATGTCGATCGGAAATCTCCAGACACTTTTCATCAGGCTGTGCAAGCCATAGCTTCCTGCTTTGACAATGTGTTTGTTGCATCTAAGTTGGAAAGGGTAGTCTATGCTTCATGGTCACGAGTCCAGGCTGATCTGAACTGCATGGAAGACTTACTGAATAGTACAGTAAAATGGAAATACCTTATCAATACCTGCGGAGCAGATTTCCCGTTGAAGACAAATGCTGAAATAGTCACAGCCTTAAAATTATTGAAGAGAAAAAACAGTATGGAGTCTGAACAACCACCTGCACATAAAAAAGTGAGATGGGAATATCACTACAATGTTACAGATTACGTTAAGAAGACTGGGGTTACGAAAAATCCACCACCCTTAAATGTGCCCATATTCAGTGGCAATGCATATATAGTGGTCACCAGAGAATTTGTGAAATCTTTGTTTAAAACAGACTTTGCAAGAGAATTTATAGACTGGGCAAAGGACACTTACAGTCCTGATGAGTTCCTCTGGGCTACACTTCACAGGGTTCCCTGGATGCCTGGATCTGTTCCCCAGCACAGAAAATATGACACATCCGATTTGAATGCACTAGCAAGGTTGGTGAAATGGGGAGGCCATGAAGGGGACATTAAGAAAGGAGCCCCTTATTCTGCATGTACTGGGAAGCACAGAAGAGATGTATGTGTGTATGGGACTGGGGATCTGCACTGGATGCTCCAGCAGCATCATTTCTTTGCCAACAAATTTGACCCAAAGGTAGATGATCATGCCATTCAGTGTTTGGAGGAGCATTTAAGGTTCAAGTCCTTCTATAGGAAGATGATGTAACAAATGCTGCTATTTTGTAAAAATAATTGACTATGTACACTTTGGGGGTTATTTACAAATGGCAAATCCACTTTGCACTACAAGTGCAAACTACAAGTGCAAAGTGCACTTGAAATTGCACTGAAAGTGCACTTGGAAGTACAGTAACTGTAGATCCGAGGGGGACATGCAAGGAAGATAAAAACAGCATTTTATCTTGCACATGATTGGATAATAAAATCAGCAGAACTTACCCTCATTTCAGATCGACCCCTCAGATTTACAGCGACTGCATTTCCAAGTGCACTGTCAGTGCTATTTCAAGTGCACTTTGCAATGGTAGTTTGCACTTGTAGTGCAAAGTGGATTTGCCTTTCATAAATAACCCCCTATGTATTGCACTGTGTGGAGTTCATTTGTAATATCGAATTCTCATCTCTTATCTTTGTGTTTAATGTGTTTTCTATTTAAATCAATAGAGGATTGTAGGAGTCTGAGTCAGACACGCAATGATACTGGAATAAGGCAAGTATCATTATGTGCTAACCTATTCCCAAGAAAGAGCAACAGATAGTTATTTTTAATGTGCCTAAAGTTAGGCCAGCCATAGATGGATCAAATCTCAGCCGATTTAGCAGGGGCCAGTCCATCTATGGGCAGCCGGGTCCAACGATCGACTTGAGTACAACAAGTCTTTCGGATTTACTGATGCTAGCAGTAAGCATTGTGTTCTGCCAGCCGCTAGAAATAAACATTGTGTTCTGCCAGCCGCTAGCAATAAGCATTGTGTTCTGCCAGCCACTAGCAGTAAGCATTGTGTTCTGCCAGCCGCTAACAGTAAGCATTATGTTCTACCAGTCGCTAGCAGTAAGCATTGTGTTCTGCCAGCCGCTAGCAGTAAGCATTGTGTTCTGCCAGCCACTAGCAGTAAGCATTGTGTTCTGCCAGCCGCTAACAGTAAGCATTATGTTCTACCAGTCGCTAGCAGTAAGCATTATGTTCTACCAGTCGCTAGCAGTAAGCATTGTGTTCTGCCAGCCGCTAGCAGTAAGCATTGTGTTCTGCCAGCCGCTAGCAGTAAGCATTGTGTTCTGCCAGCCGCTAGCAGTAAGCATTGTGTTCCTCACCAAAATACATATCAAGTCCTTGGAGTCACACACACACAAATGTGTGAGGTCCCCTGGAAATCCATACCAGATCCTTTCGGTTCTGGCAAAGATTTTAAGTGGGAATCCAAACAAAAATAAACAAAAAAATTTAGAGGTCCCCCTAAAAATCCATACCAGACCCTAAATCTGAGCATGCATCCTGGCTGGCTACACGCTTGCCCCCCCCCCCCCCCCCCCCAGAATCATATTGGACCACATGCCCTCTCTGGCAAAGAACCTTGTGCCCATGTTGGCGAGGACAAGGGCCTCTGCCTTACAACCCTGGCTAGTGGTTGTGGGGTCAATGTCAATTTGGTCAATGTCATTATCCAAACATGGCCACTGGCCATATGTGGGCAGTGATGTCACTGCTATACCCGCCCCTTTTGCTTAAGTTTTGAAGTGCAGCTGGTAAAAAACAAACAAACATGTAAGGCATTTGTATAATGTGTTGTATGCATTGCATACTAGCACATAATGAAATACCTTCGAACAAAGCCCTCCCGCCACGCACTGTCACTGCTTAAGGCTGACATCTTCCCCCGCTCTTTCTTCCGGGTTTGTGTGCTCCGGCATTCCTACGCATGCGTGCAGGAGCCCTCGGTTCCGTCACAAAGCTCTGAAGTTCTGGCAGGGTATGCCGGATTCTTCAGAGTGCATGCGCCGGTGATGTCACTGGCTGCATGCAGGGTAAATATCTCCTCACGTTTAAAAAAAAATTAGTTTATAAAAAAGTGATGTCTTTTGAAGTCAAATGTTGTGAATGTGATGTATTTGCCAGCATACAGGATTTAAAACAAGTTCCACCTATTACATGAGAAGTAGAGGATAATGCAAATTAATCAATTATTCTGAGGGCCGGTTCACACCACTTGCAGTCCAGTCCGTTTTTTCTGCATCAAAAACATGGATAGTAGGTTATATGGTTTTCAATGGCATAGTTCACACCAGTGCGGTCAGTTCAAGTGCGTTCCAGAATAAAAAGAAGAACATGCTGCATTTTTTTCTGCACTGAACTGTACTGAAACACGGTAAAATGCATCAAAAACTCACCGGAACGCACCATAAATGCACTGGAAAACACGTCTTTATTTAAGGTGAAGAAAAAAGAGGTGGAAACCAAAAGCGCATCAAAAACACACTGGAGCGTATCGAAAACACATATCCAGAAAAGCATCCGGAATGCATCTGGACTGTTTCTATGGTGTGAACTGCTCCTAAATGCGAATCTAGAATGAAGAAATTATGTTCTATTTTTGGTTAGTTTCAAACATCTTGTACGTCTGTATGTCTGTAATTTCAGCATATATTAATGAAAGGGTTGGATTTTTTTTGTGATGTCATTTTGGTTATATAAGTGACCGATTATGTAAAAGCAGAACATTCCATGCATTGACTGTTGTGTCATTATTTTCTTCAGGGCTTTTTTTTCAGGGGGAACTTGGTGGAACTCAGTTCCATCACCTTTGGCTCAGACCCTTTGGTGCTCACCACAATCACTTGTAAACACAGAAGTCTGGTTTCTGTGTTTACAAGCGACAGCTCTGCAATCTGTGTGTAATGCAATCCTGATATTTAATGCCCCTTTAAGACCTTCCTACTGTTTGTGAAATTTGAATGACCACACCCATTATTTGATGTGATTTGGAGGGGTTTTGTGGGGTCGTGGTTAAGTTCCAGCACCTATTGTTTGAGAAAAAAGCCCTGATTTTCTTACTGGAATGATCTCCGGGCCTGATTGGGTTTGAAAGAACACTCTAGTCAGGATATTTCAGACGAGGGTTCACTTGCTCCTAGAACATCTTTACCCCCCATCATGAATGACAATTGCGCGGTCATACAACACTGTACTCAAATGAAATTTTTATCATTTTTTTTCCACAAATAGAGCTTTCTTTTGGTGGTATTTGATCACCTTTGCGGTTTTTATTTTTTGTTAAAAAAAATGTAAAAAGACCAAATTAAATTTTTTTTTTTTTTTTTAATATTTTGTTATAAAATTTTAAAAAAGGTAATTTTTCGCCTTCATTGATGTACGCTGATGAGGTGGCACTGATGGGCACTGATGGGTGGCAATAATGGGCACTGATCGGTTACACTGATATGCAGCACTGCTAGGTGGCACTGATTGGCACCACTGGTGGGCATTGATAGGTGGCACTTGTGGGCATTGATAGGTGGCACTTGTGGGCATTGATAGGTGGCACTTGTGGCCATTGATAGGGCACTTGTAACCATTGATCGGTGGCACTGGTGGGCACTGTCAGGTGGCAATGTCAGGAGGCACTGACGGGGGTACTGGTGGCACAATCTTCCTCTTCGGGACCGATGTCCCTTGCTGATAAGCCGGTGATTTGCTTTTTTTTCCTCCTCGCGTTGTCAGCGTGAGGAGAAAAAAAACGATCACAGAGCTTTTGTTTTGATCATGTGATCAGCTGTCATTGGCTGACAACTGATCACATGGTAAGGGGCCGGGCCCGGCCCCTTACTCAGATCGGTGATCACCCGAGCCTCAGTGAATCGGTGATCACAGCACAGGGGAGGCCGTTATATGAAAGCCTCCGAGGAATTCAGGTCCGCGCTGTAGCCGTTATTCGGCTATAGCGCAGATGTCAAGTGGTTAAAGTCTTTAAAGCGGACCTTCAGTAATTTTTTCATCTTTCCATCTATTAATTCTTCTGCCCTTGTTGTTTTAACTTTGGATAGTAAAAAAAAAAATTCTGCCAGTAAATACCTTCTATGGCCCACTTCCTGTTTCTTGTCTGGTAAAAAGCCTAGGATTATAACATCATGCACAGCTCTCTCTCACTCTCGTGAGAGTTTGCTAAGGAGGGAGGAGGGATAAGTCATAGGAGGGTCAATGAGAGCTGCAGAGCTGGAGGCGTGCGTCTGTGTGTCTGTGTAAACCCAGCAAGTGAACAGGCAGCAGCTTTAGCTGCCCACAGTTAAAATGGTTGCAGCCAGACACAGTGGAGGGAGATTTCTGCAGCATATTTGGCAAGTACAGAATCACAGTATATATAAAATAATAAGCAAAGTGGTTGGAGGGAAGCTTCAGAATGGCAAAGATGTTTTTATTACAAATTATGTGAGCAGACTGCAGTTCCTCTTTAGGAAAATACATGGTGTTCCAAGAAGTGTATTTTGTTTAGTTTATCTCATTTGTGTTCATTGTTTTGTGTTCGATTTTCTTTATTTGAGTATTTGATTGTTATTTTTGAATAACTTTTTAAATCAATCATTTTTCTGTTTTTTCACTCTTTTTTTGTGAAAAAAAACCGTAAAAAAAAAAAAAATGAAAAGCAGTTTAGGAGTGCCAGATTCTCATACCCTGTCACAATGTATTCTTACTGAAGCAACCAGATTAGAGGGCTGTAAAACCAGTGTAGCGACCCCCTGGGTCTGCTGGGTGCAGAACGGTACCTAAAGTTACAGGGAGCGGGCTTACATTCACCCCAGGGCTGAGACCATGGCTATAATGGGAAGTTTGAACAGAATATAGGCGCCAGTCACTTTAGATATTTTTCAATGCTTTAATTAGAACTTGAGAAAGGTTGTAGGAGAGAGGTTAAGGGGAGGTTTCATCAGTGGCGGCTGGTGAAGTTTTAGGATGGGGGGACGCCAGACCCCTCCCTTCCTTTTTGACCTCTCCCACTTGGTGAAAATGGGCGTGGTTTCAGCGAAATAGTGGGCGTGGCTCTAAGGTGGTGTGGTTAGCGTCGGAGATCAACGAGGGATAGAGGGAGAGAGGGACAGCAGGCCCAGATCCTACACAACAATAGAAATGTGTATTCTAGAAAGTTTAACAATCAGCGATAAAGATACTCCAAACACCTGGTGTTAGCACTTCAATCATCCCGGCACCATGATTGTTATGGTGTCAGGATGATTAAAGCGCATTATTTCTATTATTACATTGTAATATAAAATTAAATCATTCAACTCACCATAATGCAGAATCAGTGGGAGCCCTGAGTGTGTCACTAGCCACGTCGCCTACAACCAGATGCCATCAGGCGTCCCAAACAGTCTGTCCTTACATCAGGTGCCCCCAGCGGAGTCCCTCCTTACATGCAGCCTGTGTCACATCAAATGCAGCCTCTGTCACATAAAATGCAGCCTCTGTCCCCCCAAATGCAGCCTCTGTCCCCCCAAATGCAGCCTCTGTCTCCCCAAATGCAGCCTCTGTCCCCCCCAAATGCAGCCTCTGCCCCCCCAAATGCAGCCTCTGCCCCCCCCCCCCAAATGCAGCCTCTGTCCCCCCCCCAAATGCAGCATGCCTGTGTCCCATTACATGCAGCATGCCTGTGTCCCATTAAATGCAGCCTCTGTTCCCATTAAATGCAGCCTCTGTCCCCCCAAATGCAGCATGCCTGTGTCCCAATAAATGCAGCCTCTGTTCCCCCAAATGCAGCATCTGTCCCCCCAAATGCAGCCTCTGTCCCCGCCCAAATGCAGCATGCCTGTGTCCCATTAAATGCAGCCTCTGTCCCCCCAAATGCAGCCTCTGCCCCCCCAAATGCAGCCTCTGTCCCCCCAAATGCAGCATGCCTGTGTCCCCCCCAAATTAAGCCTCTGTCCCCCCCAAATGCAGCCTCTGTCCCCCCCAAATGCAGCCTCTGTCCCCCCCAAATGCAGCATGCCTGTGTCCCATTAAATGCAGCCTCTGTTCCCCCAAATGCAGCCTCTGTTCCCCCAAATGCAGCCTCTGTCCCCCCCAAATGCAGCCTCTGTCCCCCCCAAATGCAGCATGCCTGTGTCCCCCCCAAAAGCAGCATGCCCGTGTTCCCCCCCAAATGAAGCCTCTGTCCCCCCCAAATGCAGCGTCTGCCCCCCAATGCAGCCTCTGTCCCCCCCAAATGCAGCCTCTGCCCCCCCAAATTCAGCCTCGTCCCCCCCTAATACAGCCTCTGCCCCCCCAAAATGCAGCCTCTGTCCCCCCCCAAATGCAGCCTCTGTCCCCCCCCAAATACAGCCTCTGTCCCCCCCAATGTGCAGCCTCTGTCCCCCCCTTAAAATGCAGCCTCTATCCCCCCCAAATGCAGCCTCTGTCCCCCCCCCCCAATGCAGCCTCTGTCCCCCCCAAAATGCAGCCTCTGTCCCCCCCAAAATGCAGCCTCTGTCCCCCCAAATACAGCCTCTGCCCCCCCAAATGTAGCCTCTGCCCCCCCCCATTCTCCACACAGCGGTACTTACCTTGGGTCTCCTGCGGTGTCCTCCTCCTCACACTGCCAGCAGCATTCTTCCGGTTTCCTCTCTCGGGCGCAATGAGAGAGCGAAGCAGGAAGTGACATCTGACTCAGGGCAGATGTCAATCAAATCTAGCAACCAGTAAGTGCCTGGATAAGCCTCTCTCACAGACTTAGCAGCCAGTAGATGCCTGGATAAGTCTCTCTCACAAACTTAGCAGCCAGGAGCTTATTACCTTGATTGGATTGTAGAACAGCTTCACAGTACCAGAACATTTAAGCCATCCGGCGGTACTGTGAGGGTAGTTTAGATGTAGGTGTGTCCTCCCACCGAGTCACCAGGCCCTTCTGAGTGATCAGCCTTCATCCTGGCTCTCTCCAGCAAGGGTCCTCCCCTGGATCTCCTCAGCTTGGCTCGGCTTCTTCCATTCAGACAAGACAGCCTAAGGACCACCTCAGGAGTAGTAGGCCCCAGACAGGCTTCTGGGCCTACTTGCAGAGCTTGCAGCAATGTAGCCTCAGGCCTGGAGGGCCACAAGGTGAGAACTGACTAGAGCACATGACCTCTGTTCAATAAATACCCCTTCCCAGAATGCACAGTGTCCAGGAACCTCCTACTGGGCTGTTTCCAGAAAAGCAATATTCATTACAGCTCAACCTAGTTGTTATCTTCACACTGTCCTATGGTACCAGTGACACCTACTGGCAACAGTGGGAAATGCACAACACAGTCAAGTTTAGAACAGAACCAAATAAACTATGTACAATCAAGCTGAGCTGTTTACAGCTCAGCCAAAAACTAAATTTACATTATAGCCCCAATTTTAGGAACAGGGGGCTACACCATTTAGGTAATGGCATGTATAAAACATACTTTAGACAAAAAAGAGTAAAATAAATAAATAAAAAAGAGACAAACTCAATGGAACACTTGGTCTTTTCCTCCTGTCACTCTTCAGGCTGCATTCACACCTGAGCATTTCAAACTCATGCATTTTTACCATGTTTTACTGTGATTTTGCTGCAATTTTACAGCATTTTTGCTGCGTTTTTGCCACGTTTTTGCTGCATTTTTGTACAGGTTACCAATGTAAAAAGCAGAAAAACGCCTGTAATCTGCCCCAAAGAAGCTCATGTTCTTTTTTGAGCGTAAAGTGGTTGTAAACCTTCGTTTTTTTTTAAATAACAAACATGTCATAATTACTTCCACTGTGCAGTTCATTTTGCATAGTTAGGCCCCGATCATCATCTTCTGGGGTCCCCCGGCGGCACTCGCGGCACCTCCTCGCCCCATAGGAGAAGCACTCTCCCAGGGGGTTACCTTGCGGTCATGCTCCTGAGTCCAGCATTTGCGTGCATAGACACAGAATGCCGGACTCGGCCCCACCCCCTGGCGCCCGCGTCATTGGATTTGATTGACAGCAGCGGGAGCCAATGTCTGCGCTGCTCTCAATCTATCCAATCAAGAGCCGAGAACCCCGGGCAGAGAGGTCCAGCGCGTCTCTGCCAAGGGAACAAAGGGCTCTGGTGAGTAAAACGGGGGGGCTGGGGGGCCGGTCACTGTCAGAAGTTTTTTCACCTTAATGCATAGGATGCATTAAGGTGAAAAACATGAGTGTTTACAACCCCTTTAAGCCCAGGTTCACATTGAGCTGCGGAAATGAAGCCGTGCGAGTTCAGCTGAACTCACACAATTTCACTCCCGCATGTCAGTCCCCATTTTGGCCGCGATTTCAGAGACATCTGTGCAGGTTATTGCAGAGATGTCAATGTAAATCGCAGCCCAAAACCGCAAAGAGTAGTGCAGAAATTACTGTTTGAAATCTGTGCGGCACCGTAAATGCAGCGTCGTACTGATTAGGACTGTGCCATTGCCGGTGTTCTGTCGAGAAGTGCCCCCCATCGAATAGTGCCCGGTATGTACTGCGCATGCGCCGTACGCAACAGCACAACAGCTGATTTGCCGATCAGCGGGGCTGACTTAACCAGGGTGCATGCGCACATCGTAGAAAGTATCTCTCGATGGGATATACCATTTCACAGGCACTATTTAAACCTATACAAACAGCGTGGGAGACCGTAGTCCTCAGATTGTGAATCGCTGCTCCTGGAGGGCGGCTAGTGGCTGTGTTGAAGAGCTGGTTTTGTCTGTGTTGCAACCCGTCATTTCACACAGGCAAACCCGGCCGTTCAACACAGCAAACCCGCCTGCAACACAGACAAAACCGGACCATCAGCACACTGTAAAGCTGCCCCGCAACAGCGCGGCACAATGTGAGAACTACAGTCTCCCCCCGCTGTTTGTATAGGTTTCAATTGTGGCCATTGAAATGGTATCTCCCATTGAGAGATACCTCCTACGATGTGCACTTGCGCCCTGGTCATGTCACTCCCGCTGATCGGCAAATCAGCTGAACTGCAGCTCTGCGATTCGATGGGGGGCACTTCTTGACCGAACAACGGCAATTGCCGCCGATTTGACATGTCAAATCGCATGCCAAATCGTACCAATGTGAACCAGGGCTAAGGCTTTTTTTAGGCGTTTTGCTTTAGGTGACAAAACACTCAGACACAACAGGTGCCATTGAAGTGAATGGGATTTTGATTGTTAGGTGTTTTTTGGGCGTTCTTTTGGATGTTTTAGGAGCGTTTTACGAGCTAAAAATGCTCAGGTGTGAATGCAGCCTCAATGTTTCTATGTAAAGCAGCAACTGATTTTGAAAGTTGGGAAAATAAGATAAGATAAAGGCTGGAAACCTGAAAAGCAGGATGTATGAGTTCTTTACAATAAACACACACAACGCCTCCTACCTATTTATTGGAAAGTTATCTCGAGATTACACATATCTCAAAAGCCTCTGAACAAGCTGCCTCAGTCTCAGTCTTTTGTGTTGCAAGATGTGATGTGGTTACTGGAGCTTGAAGGAAATATTAACATCAACGACAATGCGCAACTATTTTAGGAAGAAACTAAGGAAACTGCATTTAAGCCAATGTCTATCTTGTGGGTGCTTTTTATTTGTCTTCACTATGGTCTTAAAATATTCCTCCTTGGACTGTGACCTGGATAATGCCATCCAAACTGGAGATCTGAATATTGCTCACTGTAGGGGACAATACTACATGACCTTGAACCTGTCGGCCAATGGTAGAAAGAACTGTACTAAAATTATTGAAGGTGACTGGGATGAGGTAAGAAAGACTTTAGTCGACAATTTGGATATTACAAAAAGAAAAGTTATCATCAATGATACAGACTACATAAAACTAGGCAAAGACTGCACAACATTGAAAAAATTGAAGAAGTATGTTCTGTTTAGTCTGAGCGATGAAGAAAGACATTTCCCCATTGCCTACTCCATGGTGATCCATGGGGACATTGAAATGTTTGAGAGACTATTAAGATCAATTTATACTCCCCAGAATATTTACTGTGTGCATGTCGATCGGAAATCTCCAGACACTTTTCATCAGGCTGTGCAAGCCATAGCTTCCTGCTTTGACAATGTGTTTGTTGCATCTAAGTTGGAAAGGGTAGTCTATGCTTCATGGTCACGAGTCCAGGCTGATCTGAACTGCATGGAAGACTTACTGAATAGTACAGTAAAATGGAAATACCTTATCAATACCTGCGGAGCAGATTTCCCGTTGAAGACAAATGCTGAAATAGTCACAGCCTTAACATTATTGAAGGGAAAAAATAACATGGAGTCTGAACAACCACCTGGATATAAAAAAGTGAGATGGGAATATCACTACAATGTTAGAGATTACGTTAAGAACACTGGTGTTAGGAAAAATCCACCACCCTTAAATGTGCCCATATTCAGTGGCAATGCATATATAGTGGTCACCAGAGAATTTGTGAAATCTTTGTTTAAAACAGACTTTGCAAGAGAATTTATAGACTGGGCAAAGGACACTTACAGTCCTGATGAGTTCCTCTGGGCTACACTTCACAGGGTTCCCTGGATGCCTGGATCTGTCCCCAAGCACAGAAAATATGACACATCCGATTTGAATGCACTAGCAAGGTTGGTGAAATGGGGAAGCCTGGAAGGGGACATTAAGAAAGGAGCCCCTTATTCTGCATGTACTGGGAAGCACAGAAGAGATGTATGTGTGTATGGGACTGGGGATCTGCACTGGATGCTCCAGCAGCATCATTTCTTTGCCAACAAATTTGACCCAAATATAGATGATCATGCCATTCAGTGTTTGGAGGAGCATTTAAGGTTCAAGTCCTTCTATAGGAAGATGATGTAACAAATGCTGCTATTTAGTAAAAAATAATTGACTATGTACACTATGTATTGCACTGTGTGGAGTTCATTTGTAATATCGACTTCTCATCTCTTATCTTTGTGTTTAATGTGTTTTCTATTTAAATCAATAGAGGATTGTAGGAGTCTGAGTCAGACACGCAATGATACTGGAATAAGGCAAGTATCATTATGTGCTAACCTATTCCCAAGAAAGAGCAACAGATAGTTATTTTTAATGTGCCTAAAGATAGGCCAGCCATAGATGGAGCGAATCTCGGCCAATTTAGCAGGGGCCAGTCCATCTATGGGCAGCCGGGTCCAACGATCGACTTGAGTATAACCAGTCTGTCGGATTTTCTGCCACTAGCAGTAATCATTGTGTTCTGCCAGCCGCTAGTAGTAATCATTGTGTTCTGCCAGCCGCTAGCAGTAAGCATTGTGGTCTGCCAGCTGCTACCAGTAATCATTGTGTTTTGCCAGCCGCTAGCAGTAAGAATTGTGTTCTGCCAGCTGCTAGCAGTAATCATTGTGTTCTGCCAGCCGCTAGCAGTAAGAATTGTGTTCTGCCAGCCGCTAGCTGTAATCATTGTGTTCTGCCAGCCGCTAGCAGTAAGCATTGTGTTCTGCCAGCCGCTAGCAGTAATCATTGTGTTCTGCCAGCCGCTAGCTGTAATCATTGTGTTCTGCCAGCTGCTTGCAGTAAGCATTGTGTTCTGCCAGCTGCTTGCAGTAAGCATTGTGTTCTGCCAGCCGCTAGCAGTAATCATTGTGTTCTGCCAGCCGCTAGCAGTAATCATTGTGTTCTGCCAGCCGCTAGCAGTAAGTATTGTGTTCTGCCAGCCGCTAGCTGTAATCATTGTATTCTGCCAACTGCTAGCAGTAAGTATTGTGTTCTGCCAGCTGCTAGCAGTAATCATTGTGTTCTGCCAGCCGCTAGCAGTAATCATTGTGTTCTGCCAGCTGCTAGCAGTAAGCATTGTGGTCTGCCAGCTGATAGCAGTAATCATTGTGTTCTATCAGCTGCTACCAGTAATCATTGTGTTTTGCCAGCCGCTAGCAGTAAGAATTGTGTTCTGCCAGCTGCTAGCAGTAATCATTGTGTTCTGCCAGCCGCTAGCAGTAAGAATTGTGTTCTGCCAGCCGCTAGCTGTAATCATTGTGTTCTGCCAGCCGCTAGCAGTAAGCATTGTGTTCTGCCAGCCGCTAGCAGTAATCATTGTGTTCTGCCAGCCGCTAGCTGTAATCATTGTGTTCTGCCAGCTGCTTGCAGTAAGCATTGTGTTCTGCCAGCTGCTTGCAGTAAGCATTGTGTTCTGCCAGCCGCTAGCAGTAATCATTGTGTTCTGCCAGCCGCTAGCAGTAATCATTGTGTTCTGCCAGCCGCTAGCAGTAAGTATTGTGTTCTGCCAGCCGCGAGCTGTAATCATTGTATTCTGCCAACTGCTAGCAGTAAGTATTGTGTTCTGCCAGCTGCTAGCAGTAATCATTGTGTTCTGCCAGCCGCTAGCAGTAATCATTGTGTTCTGCCAGCTGCTAGCAGTAAGCATTGTGGTCTGCCAGCTGCTACCAGCAAGCATTGAGTTCTATCAGCTGCTAGCAGTAATCATTGTGTTCTGCCAGCCGCTAGCAGTAATCATTGAGTTCTATCAGCCACTACCAGTAAGCATTGTGTTCTGCCAGCCACTACCAGTGATCATTGTGTTCTGCCAGCCGCTAGCAGTAAGCATTGTGTTCTGCCAGTCGCTAGCAGTAATCATTGTGTTCTGCCAGCCGCTAGCAGTAATCATTGTGTTCTGCCAGCCGCTAGCAGTAAGCATTATGTTCTGCCAGCCGCTAGCAGTAAGCATTGTGTTCTGCTGGCCGCTAGCAGTAATCATTGTGTTCTGCCAGCCACTAGCAGTAATCATTGTGTTCTGCCAGCCGCTAGCAGTAATCATTGTGTTCTGCCAGCCGCTAGCAGTAAGCATTGTGTTCTGCCAGCTGCTAGTAGTAATCATTGTGTTCTGCCAGCCGCTAGCAGTATTCATTGTGTTCTGCCGGCCGCTAGCAGTAAGCATTGTGTTTTGCCAGCCGCTAGCAGTAATCATTGTGTTCTGCCGGCTGCTAGCAGTAATCATTGTGTTCTGCTAGCAGTAATCATTGTTTTCTGCCGGCTGCTAGCAGTAATCATTGTGTTCTGCCGGCTGCTAGCAGTAATCATTGTGTTCTGGAACCCACTAGCAGTAATCATTGTGTTCTGCCGACCGGGAAGGCTCCCTGCCAGCAGAACACAACAGCATTGCGGCAGCGATTCTCCCATCAACACAGAACTTTCTTTTCTTTCCACCATGTGGGAGGTTTTTAAAATGATTCTGCCCTTTGAAAAAAAAAAACGTTTTGAATAAAGAGACGCTTCAGTTTTATGGTTCTGAATACTCTGGTGTGTCTACTTTTCTAGATACGTTCTTTTTATGAAGACGCTTTAACCCCTTCCCGCCGACCGTACGCAGATATGCGTACTGGGCTTTCCGGGGTTATACCGGGATGATGCCCGCAGCTGCAGGCATCATCCCGGTACCGTTGTTTACAGCGGGCGATCGGCTACCCGTGTATAACAACAGATGCGGCTAAAAGCCGCTCGGCTGTTATACCGGAGGAGCGGGAGGGGACACCCCCCCTCCCACCGTCTCCTGCCGCTGTTACCGGGCCTCCCGTGCGATCGGGAGGCCCGGTGTCCATTCGGCTGCCTTCGGCGGCTGGGGGCGGGCTGGAACGAAGCTGCGAGCGGCTTCGTTCCAGCCTTCTCCTTGTAAACGCGGAAGCGACGTCATGACGTCACTTCCCGTTTACTCGGCTGCCAATGGCGCCGAATTTAAAAAAGTACACAGTATTCAGAATCGCCGTTTTCGGCGATCTGAATACTTTGAAATGTAAAGGAGGGTCTTTTAGACCCCCCATCCCTCCATAAAGAGTACCTGTCACCACCTATTACTGTCACAAGGGATGTTTACATTGCTTGTGACAGCAATAAAAGTAAAAAAAAAAAAAAAAAATTTAAACACAATTTATAAAGTACAAAAATAAATAAAATAAATGAAAAAAAAAAAAAAAATTTTTAAAGTGCCCCTGTCCCCGCGAGCTCGCGCAGCGAAGAAAATGCATACGGAAGTCGCGCCCGCATATGTGCAATTATAAAGGGTGACATGTTTGGTATCTATTTACTCGGCGTAACATCATCTTTCACATTATACAAAAAAATTGGGGTAACTTTACTGTTTGGATTTTTTAAAATTCATGAAAGTGTCACTATTCCAAAAATTTGCGTTTAAAACACCGCTGCACAAATACCGTGTGATAAAAAATATTGCAACAATCGCCATTTTATTCTTTAGATTCTTTGCTAAAAAAATATATATAATGTTTAGGGGTTCTAAGTCATTTTCTAGCAAAAAATACGGATTTTAACTTGTAAACACCAAATTTCAAAAATAGGCTTAGTCATGAAAGGGTTTTTAATGCCGGTGAATTAGAGGCATAGAACTGAAAATATGGTGTGAGAAAATACATAACACGTAAAGGTCAATTTATAATGTTTTTAGACAACATTCACACAACTTTCACTCAGGATCACTTTTCACCCAGGATTCAATTGAATTCAACTAGAAAATGTGTAAATTTTGGGTGAAAATGTTTATAAAAAGACCCCTAATGTACATGTCTGGTTATCAGCCATTTACCAACATCAAACATACCAAAACCTACTCACATTTCAATCTCTGGAAAAATATGACAGAACAATATGCTACTGAAACCTGTTACCATAGAATAGACTAATATGACTTTTTTTTTACTTTTTTGTCAATTTGTGTACTTACTATAAAAATGCATGCAGAATATTTATTACATTTTTCAAAGAAATTAAACTGTCATATGTCTATTAAAAAAAAAAAAAAAAAACTTGAAAAACGTGTTGTATGGTAATTAAAGGATTAAAATACCTTGATGTTAATTACTATACCATCTCTGTATCTTACTCCCAGGGAATTTTCAAATGTCATTTCCTTATCATACACATGATAGACTGATGAGTCATGAGTGATGGAATCAGGTGGGTGAAGATTGTTACCTTGATGTAAGAACCGTTGGATGTCTATTGTAATAACTTACATTAGACTAAGACTACATACATTATACAATTCTCTTGTACAATTTTCCTTTAGATTTACCAAAATCACTTAATATGAGGTCAAAACTAAACATTTTAAATTTGCAAGCAATCAGGCAGGCCCTTGCAAGTGGCTGTCCGTCCAGGGACGCCCCCCCCCAATCCATGCGCCCCAGCCCCTAATGTACATGCAGGGCGCCAGACGCATGGATTCCAATGGGGTTTTTTGCCTGAGGCTGGCATTAGTTTACCCCCCCCCAGAATTATTTAGCACCAGCCGCCACTGGCCCTTGTACTACATAGCTGAAGATAAATCTAAAGGAAATTGAACATAAGAATTGTATAATGTATGGGAAGCTTAAAAGAGAAGTATGGAAATTTTTTACATAATTATATGTACTAGGTGGATGCAGCATCAGTCCAATGCTGCATCTGTCCCCCGGAGGCTCCAAGGCTGAGAACCGAGCAATCAAACATCGCAGAACAATCAGATCTCAGTGCTCCGTGAGCAGAGAGCCGGTGACTATCAGTCACCGGCTCTCTGCTCTGCTCCCCCCACGCTCATTGGAGCGCTGGGCTGTGGAGGGGGCGGGAGCAGCTGGCTCAGGCTCTCAGCCGCTCGCTGAGAGGCTGAGCCGGGTGGCGGTCCAGGGTCCTGGGTGGATCCTGACGCAATGGTTGTGATCTTTCTCCAGCCTGGACTGGCTCTGTGACTTCAGCAGACACCAGGCTTCAGCCCGCTGTCTGCTGAAAATGGGTCACAGGAGTGCAGGACGAACTGCAATCCTGTGATCCACAGGAGAAATAGAGCTAAACGAGCTTCAACTGTACTTCTCCTTTAAGTCATGACATAGCAAGAGTAACACATTCATCAGTTTGCAGTATCATGACACACATAGAACAACTGGCTGTTGTCTCATCCTCCCTACACTGGACAGCTGTCATTTTAAAGCTGAATTGAAGGCAGATAAAAACAGCAATTAATGCAGTTCTGCAAAATTTATGTATGTATTTTTTAATGCATTTTTATTACTATGTTTCAGAATTAACATAAGAAAGAGATCAGCGCTAAAAAAAAAAGAGAAAAAAAATGTTTTTGCTTTTGGACTTTATGTACACTGATTTTTTTTTTAATTATTTTTGAGCATTGCAGATGTTTTAAGCTTGTAATATTCAGTTTTAGAGGCGCTGCACTATTATTCCTTACGTTTCAGAATTAGGCTGGATATCAGCCTACTGTAATCCAATGGACAGTAGCACTCAGTTGGGAAAGGGTGGGAGGGGGGTTGAGGGTCAGTGTAGGAGTCAGCCCTGTGTGCTGCAGTGCAAATGAGCAGGCAAGGAGCACTCAGAGTACAACGGGGATGAGACCATTTGGAATGGCAGCAGTCAGGGCGCCAACCTGGCTCTGGTTTGTGGAAGAACTGTAATTATCCCAGGACTGGGTGGACAAAAACACTGTTTTGCAATAAAAACAGCTCCCATAAGTATTTCAGTATTTAATGTCACTTCTTTGCCTGAAGTTCAAAATCAGCAGCACATAGGAAAAGGATATAATATATTAAGAACAGAAGCAGCTCAAGCTCTTCCATAAAGTTGCTAAAATCCATATATGCAGTAGATTTTTTTTCACAAAATTGAAGTTTCACTTTGAGCTTCATCATAAAGCATATCTAAACCCCAAAAAGTATAGCTAAAAGTGTATTTTGCAGCTTACAAATCCATATATGTAGTGGCTGCAATAGTTTTCGTTATTTCATTTTTTTTTCCCTTTATTCTTCCTAACTTCCTGCATTAGGTGGACTCTACTCTGTGGAGAAGAAATGGAGACCCTTTTGGACAGCTCACCCTATGGAGAGGGTAGTGTAAAGGCGGCCATAGATGATTCGAATCTCGGCTGGTTCAGCAGGGACCCGCCGAGATTTGAACCATGTATGGACAGGTTGATTGTACACCCAACATGTCAGATTTTTCATGCGATTATTACCAGCGGCTATAGACGCTAACAAAAATCACTATGGGGTTGATTTACTAAAGGCAAATAGACTGTGCACTTTGCAAAGTGCAGTTGTACTCTGCAAGAGCAGTTGCTCCAGAGCTTAGTAAATGAGCAGTAACTCAGCTGACTTCCATCATCCAATCATGTGGTAGCAAAAATGCTGTTTTTTTTTTAATTTCCTTGCACGTGATTGGGTATTCTTTGCACGGTGAAGCTTTACCTCATTTAATAAGCTCTGGAGCAACTGCACTTGCAGAGGGCAACTGCACTTTAAAATGTGCACAGTCTGTTTGTCTTTAGTAAATCAACCCCTATCCCTGTGTGTTCTCTCGCCCCCCCCCCCCCCCCCACAGTTTTTAAATTGGTAAGTTTTACACTAAAAAAAAAAGTTTTACACTAAAATATGAGTGCAGGTTTGCTTTCTGTGTCAAAACACGATCTACAAAGAACTTAACGTGTTACTAAACCCACAACAGTAAAATCAGTCTGTATATGCAGCAAAACATGCTTGTTATACTCAGTGTGGAACCTGAGGGGTTAATCCTATGTATTGTGCAAAAAGGCTGTTTGATCCTGTCTTTTCTGATCCTCCCCTTCTTCCACTGACTCCTAATAATTTCCTGATAGTACAGAGTCTATGGAATCAAGCTGCACCTGCTCAGTTTGGTATGTATTGCTAGAGAGGTTTTTTTCTTGGGAGGGTGCATGTGATCAGCACAGGGCCAATCAGCACTGTCCAGAGGGTGAGTGATCCTGCAGTCTCATGGGTCAGTCAGAAAGCTCCTCCTACAAGCTTTAACCGGTGCTTGGCCAGACACTGATAGAAGTCACAAGACTACTATATGCTGCTGATGAAAAAGGTATTTAACAGTTTATATTTACTAAAATAATTGCATTTCCATGTTCTGTGTACTGTGGGAGATCAGATATAGTGAATACAGGGTCTTGAGTTTAGTAACACTTTAAGCGCAAAGGGACAGTTTTATCAGACAATAGACAGAAGTATGAATCATCCCAACAGCATTCTAAGGGGTCCAAATGAGCAAGGAAAATGTGAAAGATTATAATAAAGCTGTATCAAACCCTAAAAATGTATATATTGCAGTTTTGCAATACTTAGATGATTCAAATCTCGGCTGGTTTGCTTAGTTGTCTTCTTTTATTTTTACATAGTGATCCAGCCGGTAATACACTAGGGGGGTCATTTACTATAGCACTGAAAAATGATCCTGCAGTCCCATAAAATAGCACCCAATTAAGGCCAATTAAGACTTCAACCCTCAGAAAAATGCCTGTCAGATGACATATGCTGGAATAGTGGAAGACAACTGGGCTCGAACCTGCAAAATCCAAAGTTCTCACTGAAGGCTTATATGCAAGTTCTTTGCCATAAAAAGTATATGGGGACCTGGGTGCTGCCCCAGGGGACATGTATCAATTGGAAAAAAATGTTTTTAGCAGTAATTTTAATAATGCTTAAAGTGAAACAATAAAAATAAAAAATTCCTTTAAATATCGTGCCTGAGGGGTGTCTATAGTATGCCTGTAAAGTAGCACACCTTTCCTGTGTTTGTTACTGTACCGCAGCAAAATGACATTTCTTGTCAAAAGAAGTTTATTGAGTATACAATGTTATAAAGATACATAAAGTAAGTTTACAAGGATCTATAAAGTAAGCTCATTGTTTTACAGTAGGGTTTATATAGGTAAATATCATAAAATTTCAAATATTAAACATTGGGTTCACGTAAACCTAAATTAAAGATATATATCATTTCCTTAGTTACTTTTGTAGGTATTTAAATGATTTATACCTACTATACATATTGTTTACAAGTAGAGTGTATATAGGTCAAATAAATTCTGATAATGAGCTTTAATTGTAAGGTGGAGAAAAGGAAAGAGAAAGAAGAAAAAGGGTTGAAAGGTAGAGGTATGGTCCACAAGGTTGTCCCGCTCGTCAGTTTATTATTCTTTTTAGTTCTTTTTGAAGCCTTAGAATGGGTGTCTCTGTAAGTCATTTAATCTGTTACCATGGCAACAGGACGGAGTCATTGAAGTTTGACAGGAACTGTTGTTTTATCCAAGGATGCCAAAGTTTTTCAAATTTTGGAATTTGATTTTGATCGATGGCTACCATCTTAGCATGGGGCATTGTATTATTCATTCTGTGAATTGCTTCTGCTAGTACCAATGTAGGAGATTTCCATGCCTTGGCCACTGTTTGTTTTGCAGCCGTTATTAGTTGGATCATAAGTTTGAATTGAGAGAGTGTTAACCATTCCGGTTTTAGATTAAGTAAAGTTAAATATGGATCTGGTTGTATTATTTTTTAAAATATTTTAGATGCAATCACAAAGACTTCCTTCCAGAAGGTTTGGATTACTGGGCACGTCCACCATATGTGTAAATATGTGCCTATTTCTGGGCATCCTCGAAAACAAAGAGCTGAGGTATTAGGTGAATATTTTGCCACTCTAGCGGGTACAAGGTACCAGCGAGTTAGGACTTTATAATTTGTCTCCAGTGCTAAGATGTTGGGTGAAGATGACTTAGATGTGAGCCATATGTTAGACCAGTCCGTGTCTTCTAAAGTTCGTCCCAGGTCCTCCTCCCACCTCTGAACGTAAGAGGGTCTATTAAGATTTGCTACTCCATATAATTGATTATAAAGTGATGAAATTGTACCTTTAGCAAATGGATCTTTTGTACAGATTGATTCAAAAATGGATAATTGGGATAATGGTGTATCCCCCTTTAGGAATGGTGTATAGAAATTTTTGATTTGGAGATATCTAAATATCTCAGAGTTTGGTAGATCATATTTTTCTCTAAGCGATGAGAATGAAAGGAATGATTTAGATGCTATGAAGTCATTTAGTGTCTGAATGCCTGATGTTGTCCAAGCTTTAAAAGAATTTGGGTAGATCCATGCCGGATAAAAGGCCGGATTTCTGATAAAAGAAAGGAGAGGATTGTGTGGAGATTGTAACTGATATTTGGTTTTTAGTTTATCCCAGAGAGATAAGAAGTGTTTAGTTATGGGATTATGAATTTTAAAGCGGTCTTTAGGATCAAGCCATAATAAATTTGATATTAATAGAGGGTCATTTTCTGAAGCCTCTATAAATACCCGTAATGGGATTTCCTGTTTTGCATGGTATTTGGACAGACTGGCCAAATGTGCTGCTCTGTAGTAGTTAGTAAAATTAGGGTATCCCAGGCCTCCTTTATTTTTGGGAAGATGTAGTGTGTGTATAGGTATACGTGGCTTAGAAGAGCTCCCATATAAATGAAGTTGCTCTTTTTTGTACTATTCTCAAAAAATAGGAAGGAATTGGAATAGGGAGGACTCTGAATAGATAAAGCAATTTGGGTAGAATAGTCATTTTGATTGCATTAATCTTCCCTATCCAGGATAAAGGAAGTTGCGACCATTGTTTTATTAGATTTGTGATCTGTCTTAATACAGGAGGATAATTGGTTGAGAATAAGTCAGAATGAGATGCTGTTAAATGAATTCCAAGATATGGGATTGATTTTTCTGCCCATGTGAATGGGAGTGTAGCCCTAGCCGGGATCAATTCCATGTTTGTGAGTGAAATATTAAGCACTAGGCATTTCTTAGGATTAATCATAAGGCCGGATAGGGCTGCAAATCCATCAAGAGCTGGTATTAAGTTAGGACCAGAGACCTGTGGTGATGATAGAAAAAGTAATATATCATCTGCAAATATACATAATTTGTGTGTAATACCTCCTACTTCAATGCCAGTTATAGTTTGGTCTGTTCTGATGTATTGGGCCATGGGTTCGAGTATAAGGGCAAATAATAAGGGAGATAATGGGCAACCCTGTCGGGTACCTCTTTCGATATTAAAGGCTTCAGATTTGTATCCAGCATATTTTATATAGGCTTTGGGTTTATTATATAATGCTTTGATCCATGTTAAAAAGTGGGGTCCAAAACCCCATTTTTGTAATGAATATTGCATATATTGCCAGGATACTGTGTCAAATGCCCTCTTAATATCGAGAGATAGAAAACATAAAGGGATTTTCCGTTTTTTAGCAATATGTGCCAATAACACTGCCCTGCGTATATTATCGCCTGCCTGTCTATTTGGCATGAAGCCTACTTGATCTCTATGTATTAATTTTCCTATAATGCTATTGAGGCGTTTTGCTATTATTTTTGCTAATAATTTAATATCGAGGTTTAACAGAAAGATAGGCCGATAATTCACACAGGAAGTATCATCAGAAAGGGGTTTTGGGATCATACAAACAATTGCCATTAGTGTTTCTTGCCGAAAAGAATGTCCATCTAGAAGTTTGTTAAAAGTTTCAGTGAGAATGGGAGAGAGTATTTCTGAGAATGTTTTATAGTATAAAGCCGAGTAGCCGTCTGGGCCTGGTCTTTTGTTAAGTTTTAGGTCTTTTATGGCGTTAGCAACTTCATCTATAGTTATAGGCTCATCCAAACTGCTTTTTTGATTCTGAGATAACTCAGGTAAGGTTATTTTTGAGAAGGATTCAGCCTCTGTAGGATTAAATTCATTGTTTGTCTTGTATAAAGTTGCGAGATGTGAGTGAAATTTATGGACTATTTTAACTGGATTACAAGTGTAAACATTTTTTGATAATTTCAAACGTATTGGTTTGAAAGATTTGTTAGTTGAATTTAATGCCCGAGCCAAATATGTACCTGGTTTGTTTGTATTCATGTAGAAATTGTGTTTGGAGCGTTTGAGGGATTTATCAACTGACTCAGTGAGAAATAGATCGTATTCCAATCTAGATTTTTCCAGATGAGATTTTGTACTCTGAGATGGATTATCTTGAAATGATATGTAGGCTGCATTAAAATTGAGTTCTAGTTTTTTTGCTAGATTTTTGCGTTCTCGTTTAAATAGTGCCATTTGTCTTTGTATTGTACCACGCAAGACAGGCTTATGAGCTTCCCACAGTGTTATTGGGGAGATGTCTGTTGTATTATTAATTGATATGTATTCCTTTAAAGCTTGTTCAATGGCCATCTGATGTAGTGGGTGTTTGAGCATTATGTCCGGTAAGTACCACGTTGGGTCATGCGCTTTTGGTATGGCTGAGGCTATAGTAGTGTATACTGCATTATGGTCAGACCACGGAATCGGAATTATATCTGATGCAATAATTTCTGGTATCATTCCTATTGTTAGAAAAATATGATCTATTCTGGTGAAGGTTTGATGAGGGTGCGAGAAATAAGTGAATTTCTTTTTCATTGGGTTACTTTCTCTCCACGAATCTACCAGATTGTATTTGGAAAGAAGTTGAGAAAAAGGTAATCTAGAGGTTATTTTGGATGGTGTAAAAGGTGATTTATCTAGAAATGGGAGGAGGACCTGGTTCGAATCCCCACACATTATCACTGTTCCTATTTTGTGTGTATTAGTCACTTGTAATATATGTGAGAGGAATGGTGTAGGTTGTTTGTTAGGAGCGTAGTAGGAAATCACTGTGATTGCTGTATCCATTATATAACCCATGAGTATCAGGTATCTACCTTCTGGGTCTTTAATTTCTGATGATAAGGTGAATGGTGTGGATCGGTGAAATGCAATTAGAGTTCCCCTTTGCTTGGTACAGGCAGAAGCCTTGTAAATTTGTTGATAAAAAGGAGAAATATATTTTGGAGTAGAATCTTTGGTGAAGTGTGTTTCTTGGAGGCATACTATGTGAGCCTTCTTGTTATGGAAAGTACGGAAGGCTTTGGTCCTTTTTTGAGGGACATTTATTCCCTGCACATTCAGGGAAAGTATATTCAGTGGTGCCATGGCAACAGATCAAATAGTTTTGACTTACTTTTTGTTATGCAGAGCTGACTGCGCAGATCAACCTGTGTGGACTGAAGAGATGAATAGATAGAAAAGAAACCAGTGAATTCTGGAGTAAAGAGTAAACAAAAAACATATGAGATTAGATGATACATTGTATAAATTATTTTTTGCAAGTAATCACAATTTACCCGTGAAAGAGAATAAATATCTCTCTCAGGGGAATAAGTGCCTTTGTCACACTCCCACATAATATGGTTGGGAGAATGAGGAGGGCTAATGGGGGTACACGGATCTTCCGCTTACAGGAGAGAAGTGCTATGTCAAAAGACATCAAAATGATGTTTCATTAATTGGAGTGCAGAATATAGTTTTTGTTGAAATTATTTATTCCAGGGTGGTTGTATATGGTTAGTCTTGCCCTAGGCTAAATAATTCAGTTAGAAAGGTACTGTTAATAACTTTGGTATTGATGAAGATAGTTTGAATTATTTTGGGATTTTAACCCTTTTAGAGTAAACAATTACATATTTTATTCATATGTAACTGTTTAGATATGTTAACTCATAAAATTGAGGTTGTATTGCTTCAGATTAGAATAAACAAAAACATAATTCTAGGAACTAGTTAGGTAATAATATATTTGTTTTAAGAAAAGAAAGAAAAAGCTTCCATTACTTCTGGATTATTGAACATATTTGTCCTAAAAAGTAATAAATCTATTGTTATTACCTGATAATATATAACTGAACAAGAATTTCCTTATTTCACTTATATATTCTAAGGCTATATGAATCAGAAGTAATAAGAAATATAACTGGAATGTAACATGATCCCACACAGTGTGTGACTATCAGAATGCAGTTACATTCAGTTATAAATACAGGTTTTTTATAGAGAACCATCTCTTAGTATAATAAATGAAGAGATATCAGGAATTAGGATGTCAGTCCATTGAATCTTCTTGGTCCATGGATGATGTGGCATAACGGCCTCTTTTGTGAGAATGATGATTCCCATTTTGTTCTGAAATTTTCTGAGTGCTGCCTGAAGGTGAAGATGATGCCATTATTCTGCGTGTGGGAGAGTTGCTGCTTGTGGGTTCTGTCAGATTTAATTTTAAAAGGGTTTGTTGTAGTTCATCTGCTGATCTGCTTCTGTAAATTGTACCTTGGTAGTTAAATCTAATTGAAAAGGGGAAGCCCCATTGATACATAATGTTGTGGCGTTGCAGTTCCATTAGTTGGGGTTTCATGGATCGTCTTTTAGTAATAGTAAGTTGGGATAGGTCAGCAAAAATGTGATAATTGTGTCCTTGAAAAATAAGTTCCTTTTTTTCTCTTGCAGCAATTAGTATTTGTTCTTTCGTTCTGTAATAATGAAATTTTGTGATTATATCACGTGGGGGTCCATCTTTCTTTTTGGCTGTGAGGGCTCTGTGTACTCTGTCCAGTTCTAAACGTTCAATAGGGATATCTGGCTTTAGTTCTTGTAATAGAGCAGTAATAGTAGATTGCAGGTCTGTCAGTTTCAGGTATTCTCCTGAGGGTTGTGGGGATGAGGCCCTTGTCCCCATCAACATGGGGACCCCAAAGCACCCTCCCCATGTTGAGGGCATGTGGCCTGGTACGGTTCAGGAGGGGGGGCACTCTCATTCCCCCTCTTTTCCTGCGGCCTGCCAGGTTGCATGCTCAGATAAGGGTCTGGTATGGATTTTGGGGGGACCCCTACGTCATTTTTTTTTCAAATTTTAGCGCAGGGTTCCCCTTAAAATCCATACCAGACCTGAAGGGCCCGGTATGGATTTTGGGGCGACCCAACGCAATTTTTTTTTTAGATGTGGGGTTCCCCTTAATATCCATACCAGACCTGAAGGGCCTGGTAATAGACTGGGGTGGGGAAACCCCACACCATTTTTGTTAAATTTTGGTGTGGGGTCCCTTCCGAATCCATATTAGACCCGAAGGGCCTGGTATAGACCGGTGGAGACCCCATGCAGTTTTTTTGCAATTTCTTTTTTTGGCTGGCATTTTTTTTTTTACTCTAATGCCCTGTACACATGGTCGGACATTGATCGGACATTCCGACAACAAAATCCGTGGATTTTTTTCCGACGGATGTTGGCTCAAACTTGTCTTGCATACACGTTCACACAAAATTGTTGGAAAATCCGATTGTTCTAAACACGGTGACGTAAAACACGTACGTCAGGACTATAAACGGGGCAGTAGCCAATAGCTTTCGTCACTTAATTTATTCTGAGCATGCGTGGCACTTTGTGCGTCGGATTTGTGTACACAAGATTGGAATTTCCGACAACGGATTTTGTTATCGGAAAATTTTATAGCAAGCTCTCATAGTTACATAGTTACATAGTTACATAGTAGGTGAGGTTGAAAAAAGACACAAGTCCATCAAGTCCAACCTATGTGTGTGATTATGTGTCAGTATTACATTACATATCCCTGTATATTGCGGTCATTCAGGTGATTATCTAATAGTTTCTTGAAGCTATCAATGCTCCCCGCTGAGACCACCGCCTGTGGAAGGGAATTCCACATCCTTGCCGCTCTTACAGTAAAGAACCCTCTACGTAGTTTAAGGTTAAACCTCTTTTCTTCTAATTGTAATGAGTGGCCACTATTAAACTCTCTTCTGCGAAAAAGTTTTATCCCTATTGTGGGGTCACCAGTACAGTATTTGTAAATTGAAATCATATCCCCTCTCAAGCGTCTCTTCTCCAGAGAGAATAAGTTCAGTGCTCGCAACCTTTCCTCATAACTAAGATCCTCCAGACCCTTTATTAGCTTTGTTGCCCTTCTTTGTACTCGCTCCATTTCCAGTACGTCCCTCCTGAGGACTGGTGCCCAGAACTGGACAGCATACTCCAGGTGCGGGCGGACCAGAGTCTTGTAGAGCGGGAGAATTATCGTTTTATCTCTGCAGTTGATCCCCCTTTTAATGCATGCCAATATTCTGTTTGCTTTATTAGCAGCAGCTTGGCATTGCATGCCATTGCTGAGCCTATCGTCCACTAGGACCCCCAGGTCCTTTTCCATCCTATATTCCCCCAGAGGTTCTCCCCCCAGTGTATAGATTGCATTCATATGTTTGCCACCCAAATGCATTATTTTACATTTTTCTACATTGAACCTCATTTGCCATGTAGTCGCCCACCCCATTAATTTGTTCAGGTCTTTTTGCAAGATTTCCACATCCTGCGGAGAAGTTATTGCCCTGCTTAGCTTAGTATCGTCTGCAAATACAGAGATTGAACTGTTTATCCCATCCTCCAGGTCGTTTATGAACAAATTAAATAGGATTGGTCCCAGCACAGAACCCTGGGGAACCCCACTACCCACCCCTGACCATTCTGAGTACTCCCCATTTATCACCACCCTCTGAACACGCCCTTGTAGCCAGTTTTCAATCCATGTACTCACCCTATGGTCCATGCCAACGCACCTTATTTTGTACAGTAAACGTTTATGGGGAACTGTGTCAAATGCTTTTGCAAAATCCAGATACACCACGTCTATGGGCCTTCCTTTATCTAGATGGCAACTCACCTCCTCATAGAAGGTTAATAGATTGGTTTGGCAAGAACGATTCTTCATGAATCCATGCTGATTACTGCTAATGATATCATTCTTATTACTAAAATCTTGTATATAGTCCCTTATCATCCCCTCCAAGAGTTTACATACTATTGATGTTAGGCTAACTGGTCTGTAATTCCCAGGGATGTTTTTTGGGCCCTTTTTAAATATTGGTGCTACATTGGCTTTTCTCCAATCAGCTGGTACCATTCCAGTCAATAGACTGTCTGTAAAAATTAGGAACAACGGTCTGGCAATCACCTGACTGAGTTCCCTAAGTACCCTCGGATGCAAGCCATCTGGTCCCGGTGATTTATTAATGTTAAGTTTCTCAAGTCTAATTTTAATTCCGTCCTCTGTTAACCATGTAGGTGCTTCCTGTGTTGTGTCATGAGGATAAACACTGCAGTTTTGGTTACTGAAGCCCCCCGATTCACTCGTGAAGACTGAGGAGAAGAATAAATTCAATACCTTTGCCATCTCCCCATCCTTTGTAACCAGATGTCCTTCCTCATTCTTTATGGGGGCCAATATGGTCTGTCCTCCCTTTTTTACTGTTTACATACTTAAAGAATTTCTTGGGATTTTTTTTGCTCTCCTCCGCTATGTGTCTTTCATGTTCTATCTTAGCCAACCTAATTGCACCCTTACATTTCTTATTGCATTCTTTATAAATTCTGAATGCTGTGGATGATCCCTCAACCTTGTATTTTTTGAAGGCCTTCTCCTTTGCTTTTATATGCATTTTTACATTGGAGTTAAGCCATCCAGGATGTTTGTTCGCTCTTTTAAATTTATTACCCAATGGGATACATTGGCTAATGCCCTTATTTAATATGCTCTTAAAGCAAACCCATCTCTCCTCCGTATTCTTTGTTCCTAATATTTTATCCCAATTTATGCCTTTTAGCAAGGTTTGTAGTTTAGGGAAGTTGGCTCTTTTGAAATTCAGTGTCTTTGTGTTCCCTTCATGTCTCCTATTTGTGTGATTTATACTGAAACTAATTGACCTGTGATCGCTGTTACCTAAATTGCCCCGTATTTCCACATCTGTTATCAGGTCTGTATTGTTGGTAATCAGTAGATCTAGTAATGTTTTATTTCTAGTTGGTGCGTCTACCATCTGACCCATAAAATTGTCCTGCAAGACACTAAGGAACTGGCGAGCCTTAAATGAATGCACGGTTCCCTCCGCCCAGTCTCTCAAACTTTGTGTGTCGGAAATTCGGATGGAAAATGTGTGATGGAGCCCACACACAGTCGGAATTTCAGACAACAAGGTCCTATCACACATTTTCCGTCGGAAAATCCGACCGTGTGTACAGGGCATTAGTGTGGAAGCCACTGACAGGTGAAGATTCATTGGTTGTTAAGGACGCGGCAGCTGGCTTTCCGGCCCCCCGGTTAGCAACCAGCTATATACAGTGTTAAAATAATAGCCGCAAAACACAGCAAAAATCACATCAAAAACGCAACAGTTGCATTTCTGGTACGGTTCCATTGAAACCTATTACCCGCAAATCGCGTGAAAAAAGTCCCCGACCATTTCCAAAAACGCACTGGCTGCAAAACACATAGATGTGAACTAGTACCATAGGAAACCATGTTAAATGGACTGTAGAGTGTTTCTAAAAACTGCAAAACACACTAAAAAATGCATAGGTGTGAACCTAGGGTCAGGGCCAGTTTACACTGGAGTGAGAGGAGAGGCTTTTTACAGGTGCTATTTTTAGTGCTATAGCACCTATAAAGCGCCTGCAGTTTGAAAACAGACTAAGATATAAAAGATCTTACACGTCCCCAAAACCACCACCCCCAAAACGAATTAAAAAGAAGAAAGAAAAGAGAAAAAAAAACACAACAAGCTCAATAATGTACTTTTATTTTGCCAGCAGAAACAAAATTATGTACATTCATTTACTAGCTTAAAAAACATTCTACAGGGTATCAGGTGCTACATTTAGCAAAACAGTTAGCAGTTGGGTTTTAAGGGCCCTGCTCATAGGAGCTTACAATCTAAAATTTGTCTAAACCTTAGAGTGAACACCGCTTTACTTTCAGTGTGTAACGGGCAACACATCACATTTTTATCTTCAAGATTATAGAAACATACTTAACATTATTTTTACAAAGCATTCCAACATAACATTAAAGAAGCCACATGTTTAAAATATAACACCCGCCACCTCCCCACAAATCCACATTCATACATAGGTGACCATGTTCTGCTAGAAGCTGCATTTCTGTGTACATGATTAATCAATGAGATCAAAGAGTAGAAGGTCAGCACATGCTCCCAAACCATGTTTGCATGGTCAGATAGGAACAATACACACACATTGACAGCATGTCCACATAAACCCACTTTTGATTGAAAAAAAATGCACAAGAATTTCAGCAAACAGCCCTAGTTGGGCGTTTGTCAATAGGCACAATATCATTCCTTCTCCCCCACAAATCACAGCAAAAAATCTCACCTTCTCAGGCCAAACAAACCCCCCTACTGCAGCCCTTTATATAAGGTAGGTTGTATTGTTAGCACGCTGACACACGCCCAATAGACGTACACGCCCACCAGTATCTTTAAATCTGTCTGTTCATGTATGCCTAAAGTGATTGCACCTGATGGGCAGGAACACATAATACTATTTGCAACTGTTTTAGCCCTTGGCTATGTGCATCAAATCAACTACAGGCTAAAGATCAAAGTCCATTTGCATGCACATAAACAAAGCAACAGTTTTCTAAGCATATGTACCTGTGCAGTGTAAACCCTACAATTTGAAATGTCCAAGTCCCTGGGCATGATTAGTGCTAACAAACATTAACATCAGTCCCTGGCTGCAATGAGCTTCCAATCTAAAGTCCAAAACTAACTTTCTTACATTAGAGACTATTTTGACAGGAGACAGCATGTCTTTGGATTATAGTGAGAAATCCACACAGGGAGAACATATAAACTTTGACACAAGCATTAGGATTTTGGGGAATTGAACCAGCAACCCCAGTGCTGCTAGGCAGAATTGCTACCCAATTAGCCAGCAGGCAGCCTCACACATGTTCTCTGTATCTCTGTGGTGTGAACTAGCCCAAGTCCATAGCCATGCTCAGTGTCACAAGCAATATACAATATATTGGCCTAAGTCATGTGTAACGCACATGAACTGTAATGGCATCCCAGTTTTAGTCCGTAGGGTTCAAAATTCATTTGGCCCACCCTTTGCAGCAAAAACAGCTTCAACTCTTCTGGGAAGTCTGTTCACTAGGTTTAGGAGTGTGTCTTTGGGAATGTTTGACCATTCTTTCAAGTGCATTTGTGAGGTCAGGCACTGATGTTGGATGAGAAGGCCTGGCTTACAATCTCTGCTCTAATTCATCCCCAAGGTGTTCTGTTGTGTTAACGTCAGGACTCTGTCCAGGCCAGTCAAGTTCCATAATGCCTCTTACTGCGATAGCCAGCTATAAGTGAGGGTGGTGGCAAGATTTTTGCAATCACGTGGGTGTGTGTATCGGTCCAGCAACGCACCAGCACCTTTGCAGCCATTGTGCTACCTGCTGGGTGTTTGGTGTGTCCTGTACCTTTAAGAAGGGGTGGGCTCCCTTCAGTCCACCTGCCCTCACTTATCCATTAGAATGCATGTGCCTCCATTGTGGGGACACCTAAATTTTAGTGTTAGGACCACAGATTACAGGGTGCCGTGACGTGGCTCTGTGGCTTACGCATGCGTTTGCAAATGCGTGCTGACTGAACCCCTGTTTTTAACACGTACTGTTAGACAGGTCAATTGGTTGTCTGCGAGCTGGTGGTAAGTAGGCTTGGAATTTTTTCCTGGGCGTTCCCCAGGTTTTGTTGTTACAAGTTCCATAAAGACATGGATAAGTGAGTTTGGGGTGGAGGAACTTGACTGGCTGCACAGAGTCCTGACCTCAACCCGATAGAACACCTTTTGGTTGAATTAGAGCAGACTGTGAGCCAGGCCTTCTCATCTAACATCAGTGCCTGGTCTCACAAATGCACTTCTGGAAGAATGGTCAAACATTCCCATAGACGCATTAAACCTTGTGGACAGCCTTACTAGCCTTCCCAGAAGCTGTTCTAGGTACAAAGAATCAGCCAAATCAAATTTTAACCCTACGGACTAAGACTGGGCTGCCATTAAAGTTCATGTGTGTGTAAAGGCAGGTGTCACAATACTTTTCACTAGATAGGGTATCTGGCAAGATTTACAATGGTGGTGAAACCCTCCTAAACATAAATACTACATTTAGACAAAGTTTTGGGAGATGAGACAACTCCTCTACATGAAGTGACATGTTTGGGATGTGAACCCAGACACCCAGGGATGCTAAGCAGAAGTTCTAACCTCTAAGCCATAGGACATACAGGTAATGGAAATACATTACTCAAGAGTTATTATTCTTGATTTATTTTGTGATAGTGATTCTTTGTGGGTGAGTGTAGAATAGTGATATTACCCTCAAATTTTTGGGAATTACATTTTGATTTCTGATGTTGGTACACATATCAAATTTTTTGGGCTCAAATTATGATTATTTGGAAATAATAAAAAGCACAAAAATTGTGGCTGATTTTAAATTTGCATCAGCAATGGTATTGTTTGTGCTTTGTAAAGACACCTGTGTGAGTTTGGGTAAAGATTGGCTCCAATACATAGGTGCAAACATGCTACGATATACTAAGGTGGAGGGCTTATCTCCTGCACTTGATGTAGTATGTGATAGTAGCCTCACACAAGCAGAAGGTGTAACACTGTGCTATGCTCAAACAAATATATAGAATAAAAAAGGTAAAAGAAGCCAAACTCAACTAGATGGTCATAAATTAAAACTATATGCTAAATATCAACATAAGTGTATGTAATCAACAATGTAAACACTTCAATGTAAAAACAATGTAAAATAAGCCAGACTCAACTAGATGGTCATAAATTAAAACTATATGCTAAATATCAACAAAAGTGTATGTAATCAACAATGTAAACACTTCGCCTATGATGCAAAAATGTCAGAAGAGTAAATCCATTACGTAAATTATACCAAAAAGTGCAATGTGACACTGGGTGCCCAAAAAAAAAGAATCACAATGTCTGTGACAAAAGGAATAAAGTGTCCTGTGCCAACAGTAAATACTCACAGTTATATGACAGAAATAATACAATTCAATAAAACCGTGATTAGTGCAGCAAAATTGAATCAATAAAGGATTGATCACATAAAACAAATTCAGCCAAAAGGTACAATGTTACAATGTATGTCCAAAGAGATCACAATAACTGTGAAACGTGCAGTAAAGTGTCCAGTGCCAACAATGAGTGCTCACAGTTGCATAAAAGCAATATTACAGTTCAATAAAGAAAGTGACTTTGTGCAGCAACAAACAGCTCCAACGCCAAACAGTGAAATGGTGCAGGCAGCAGCTGGTTTTTAGCATCACTTGCTTAGAAGAGTGGTGAATGTGAAGTGTATAGTGTAGTCCTCTCCATGCAACAATCCTATAATGGTAGATAGTGGCCCCTTACCTCACTACACTGGGGCTACAGCATAGAGCAATCAGCGCTTGGATGTCTCCTGTGGGGAGTGGTCCTGAGTCTCGGGCTGTCATACATAGATCCATGGGGAACATCATGACCAAGGAAGAGACAAAGATGCCATATAGTGTAGTATTTACGGGTATTAGGGCAGACGATGCTGGAAAATAGGCATCAACACCAATATCTGTGCAGGAGATAAGCCCTCCACCTAAGTATATCGTAGCATGTTTGCACCTATGTATTGGAGCCTATTTTAGAATTAGCGCAGCACCATTCCCACTTGTTAGCTAACGTCCATACCAGGGGCCAGGTTGGACCCTATTCGGTGCAAGCTGCTTTTCCGCCCTTACTATTTTTACTACTGCATGGTAGCGCAGGAATAATATACTTTATATTGGGTAAAGATTGTTGTGAGATGGAGAGTAACAAGTGAAAGTAACAGAGAAAAAATGCTCTTTAACTCAGTGATCATTTTCGTATTTACTATAGCACCCTGTAAAAAAGACACTGGAGCTAAAATGAGAGATATTTGCAGGTCTGAGCATGCTCAGTTGTGTTGGCACCTAGTTGTACAAAAACGGGGAATGTATCTCTTCTCAGACTTTTAAGGATATTTCAGTGTAGAAATCACTTTTTCACACAGTTTAAAAGCAGATTATCTTTAAATAATATACCGCATATTTCAGTACTATTTAGGCAATTATATCATGCTGTAAACAATATTTCCATGTGCAATTCTCCAGGTTTTAGCAGAGTAAGGGTTTGGGCACTATTTGGTTTCAGGGAACTACAGTAAATTTGATTTTGGGAGTATTTTCTCACCAGCGCTATAGTGAATACAGTTTTAGCGATAATTAGCGCTAATACGTGCGATTATCGCTAATTCCTGGCAATTAGCCCTAATTAGTGCCACGGCATTATAGTAAATGACCCCCTAGATGTCTTAGTGTGGCTCCTCGATCTATGGAGGAGCACCGGAGTCACCCTTGGACGGCAGCACTGTCTGAAGAGGGTAGTGTTTGATGGAATAGTAGATAAAAGTGGACTTTACATAAGTGACTAACAAATTAGAGCAGAACTCCAGCTAACACTTTTAAGCAATTACAGAAAGGTTTCTTTCTTCTTTTGATAAAGATTTTAACAAAATGAATAAAAGCAACCATTATAAACACCCCTGTTAGTGTTAAATGGCTTGTCTCAACCCTCTAACTTCCACTTTTGCTCGACAAATGGCCTGGTAAAGCAAGCTGAAATCTAACAGCAGGCTCAACAAGCAAAAGTGACAGGGGAATCAGAACAGCAAAGACTGCTTAGCTAATGCTAGTGACACACTATACAATGTATGTCATTTTGTCATTAGTACCACTTTAACAATCTTGCTTTATTTGCCAGGTTAGATAGATAGATAGATAGATAGATAGATAGATAGATAGATAGATAGATAGATAGATAGATAGATAGATAGATAGATAGACCTAAAGTGTTTTAAAATATAATATACTTTTTGACCCCCCCCTGGGCCTTGGTGCCGAGTGGGTGCATACTTGTGTGCAATATTGCAAATACAGCTGCCCTGTACGCTCCTGGCACAGTTACCAGCGGCTAAAGGACGTGTCTATTTAGTAAGGGGGCGGTGGCTGCCCATGCACTGTGGGCGCACAGGCGCCGCCCACCCATCCGTGCGACCGGCCCCTATCAGGACGCCGGATGCATGGATTCCTATGGCGGGGGCAGGAGAGGGTGGTATGAGGCTTCAAAATAGGGTGGGCTCGGGGCGCCCAGATCCCACCCAATTGTGTGACGATAGGGAATTAATTTTCGCTATTTTCACACTAACCTTCCTCCCCGCCATTTAGGAGGCAGGACGCCAGACCTGCTTCCTGATTGGCCAAAGCGCTAGGCTACCCTATTGGATGCCTGGCCCTTAGGAAGAGGAGCGAGGAGACTCGCGCTGGAGCGGAGGTCACCACTGCTCTGAGACGTAAGTCCCCTCGGCTACATCCCCCCACCCCCCTGCACACGGGGATCGCAGCTCTGGCACCCGACCCCCCGCGCTCGGATCGGGCACCCGAGGGGGGGGGTTGCCAAAGCTGTGATTCGCGCATGGGGGTGCAGCCAGAGCCACAAACCCCGCGAGTGTGGGGGGGTCAATGGGCACAGGTAGCTGAATTTGATGGGCACAGGTGGCTGAATTTGATGGGCACAAGTGGCTGCATTTGATGGACAAGTGGCTGCATTTGATGGGCACAGGTGGCTGCATTTGATGGGCACAGGTGGCTGCATTTGATGGGCACAGGTGGCGGCATTTGATGGGCACAGGTGGCGGCGTTTGATGGGCACAGGTGGCGGCGTTTGATGGGCACAAGTGGCTGCGTTTGATGGGCACAAGTGGCTGCGTTTGATGGGCACAGGTGGCGGCATATGATGGGCACAGGTGGCCGCATATGTTGGCACAGGTGGCCGCATATGTTGGCACAAGTGGCTGCGCTTGATGGGCACAAGTGGCTGCGCTTGATGGGCACAAGTGGCTGCGTTTGATGGGCACAAGTGGCTGCGTTTGATGGGCACAAGTGACTGCATGTGATAGGCACAAGTGGCTGCATGTGATGGGCACAAGTGGCTGCGTTTGATGGGCACAATGGCTGCATTTGATGGGCACAGTGAAGCTGCAATTGATGGGGGGGGGGGGTTGTTCAGTATTTTTTAACCCCCCCCCCCAAAAAAAAAAAAAAAATTTTGAACACCAGCCACCACTGTAAGGGGGCATGTTTGATTACACAATTACACATACACAGTGTGGAAATTCCCCATCTGTGTTTTACATCACACACAGCAAGTGGACAGTGGGTGGGATTATATCACAGCCATAACTATAAGCGACCATAAGCATTATAAACATACTGTACATTGAGTCAAACCAATGAATTAACACAAGGTGATTTCCAAAGACGAATAGTGCACATTGACATTCCAGTCCAAGTTGACATAAACAGAAAATACATTTTTCTACAATATAGAATTTCAGCTGACAGGACTGTTAGGAAGGTACTTTTTAGGTAAAAGGTTTTCTGATGAAACATCAGCCTTACATTACATAGACATGTTATTTAAAGGAACAATTTATCACTCTATTCAGTTATAAATTTCAGATAGATTTATCATTTATTTCTCAAAAGTATAAATAAAAATTGTGCAGGGCAAATTTTTGTAATAACAACATGTATAAACACACTCGTATGTAGGATAGGGATGCGGGGATTATAGTGGTGCCAGAAAAACCAGAGTGTAATTAGATAAAAAACATGAATTTTTATTAACAAGATTTAAAAAATAAGAAATTTATAGTTTGTTACATAGACAAGGTGTGCATCAAATTATAAGACATTTAAAACCATTTGTAGCGAGATTTTACAAGATTCGGCCTGAGAGTGTGGCGGCCAATCCCGTAGACAGGTATTTGAGGGTCCTACATGTTTCGCCAGAAGTGGCTTCCTCAGGGACAGTTGGTTATACCTATATCGCTACTATGCAATCTATAAAGAGAAATTCACAATCAAAGAACGATATATACAAAATTGCAGCAAATATAGAATCAATTACATCAGAAGAGGTTGAAATGTGAATAGACATTTACTATGTTTGCGAACTGTCAGACATGAACCTGCGAACAACACCCAAAGTGTAACCGTGGGTACCGTAGTGCCAACCCATCCTCCACCCAATCACCCATCCACCCAGCAAGCAAACCAAGCTACCCACAAGATGGAAAAATGACTACCTGTAAGTCACCGGGGGCAGGCGCAGAGAGCCTCAAGAACTGTACCCAGGGCCCGGGGTACAGTAAGCAGCTGCAGGGGGCAGATAAGAGGACCTGACAGAAAATATATACAGATAAGGCAAGTATAACGGTTTTAGTGGATACCAGAACAAGTCAAGGTCCACAAATCTACAGATATATAATTGGACTAACATAGTCTCAAGCTAATACTTACAATGTTTATGTATGATGCTTATATAGACAAGACACCGGAGCACACTCGGATTTTAACATCAAACCGGCCACATATGGGAAGATAGGGTCTGGACATGGATTGTCTAGGGATAATGGATGGTAAAATTAAGGCCCATCAAAGTCAGTAAGCCATATTAGATGATATATAGGCAAACTGCCAAATATCATCATTGTATAATAGTGAAGGCATAGGCAGGAATCCGGGTGTATTATTGCACTTACCCAAGATGGATAGTGCAGAGGGCTAGGTAGATGGCTGATCCAAAAGACAAGGAGTTGGTTACAACACACAGTCTATTGTACTAAGGAAAAAGCAAACAGAAAAGGGAACGCATATAAATTGGCTAAAAAAAGCGACGCTTGTCCTATAAACAGATTGCAGACTTTAGTAAGCATACCAGAGCAGAATAAAGGTGAAGCGTCGGTGTCCTGTTGATCCCTGGCGGTGCTGTGGCCAGGGATGCCGGCGATCTTATGCCCCCCAGCACACGTGCAGCGTCTGACGTCACTGCACGTGTGAGCGGACAGAAAGAGCCACTGCACATGCGCAACTCACCGAGGCTCCCGGGCCTATAAGGACCAGGAGGCTTAGCGGCAGTGTCAAATGTCACGTGTGTAAACACGCTACAGACACAGCGCTGTACTGTGGAGCCATAAAGTGGCGGCAGCACAGTACACTGGAGGTGGAACGATCATAAGATCACCAGATGTCAGTGGCATAAAGCGGGCAGTTGCTGGGTTGCAATGCCCTTGGGTGTCCATACAGCCAGGGTAACCCCATGAACTCGGGTACCAGCGCCGGAGTGGACCTGTACCGCCCGTAGGACCCAACATGGAGGTCATAAGGGGCTGCTATGGGGAAGCCATGCAAGGCAGGGAGGGGGAAATAGAAAGAAGAGGGGAAGTGGCGTCTGATGGCACGCGAGACCCAATGGGAGCACAGTGGGTGAAATGAAGGCAGGTGGGAACAAGCATAGGACCAATGTAAAGCCCCAAAACGCCCGCACACAATAGGGCAAAAAAGGGGGAAAGGGGGGGGCCATGTCCACAGCGTGTACCCAATACAGGCAGGTATGACAATTCGCAAATCACAGAACTACACATACATATGTGGAAACATCAGTTTATGACACGACATGACAGAATAATAAGCATTCAAGTGGTATATGCGTTACATAAGATAATTGATGATATTATAGGCACGGATGTTGATGAAAATTAAAGGATAATAGAAGTAACGAACACAGGCTAAATCTTGAACAGACAGGGCCGACCTCTAACGTGGGGAAGAAGAAAGATGGGAGGAACAAAAAAATGATGATGTATAACCAATATTGCAATTGGATCAATTAAAAGAATATTTAGAGAAATTGCTTAAAGCTAATATACTCATTAAGCCCTGGGTATTTTGTGGCATCCAGGGTATGTATCCATTTTTTCTCCAATTGGAGTAGTTTTTGATCGATGTCACCGCCTCTGGCATGTGCAGGGACATGTTCAAGAGCTGTAAAGCCCACAACATGGGGATCATAGTTATGTTGATCTGCTATATGTTGGTTAATTGAAGTAGATATCTTGTGCTTATACAATGGTTTTATATGATCGCGAATGCGTACATTGAATGGACGTTTGGTTTTCCCAACGTAATAGCTGCCACACGTGCAGGTGGCCAGATATACTATACCTACAGATTGGCAGGTAACTTTGTATTTTATTCTGTGAGTGTGGCCGTTTGGAAGCGGAATTTCACGTGAATCATAGACAAAATCGCATATGTCGCAATTTCCACAGGGAAGTCGTCAGTGTAGATTCTGATTTAGGTGAGTGATGGCTAACTATAATTTTTTTTTTTTCATGTATAAACACACATACAGTATATATTTCATCTTCATTATTTTGGTAACATACACTTTAACTTCTTTTTGTCAGCTATTTATTGGTATTGGCCTATAATGTAGGTAGGTTCCTAGGCCAGGAAAAAATTAAGGAGGAGGTTATCTAGCCCTGTAATACAATGCAAAAGGAACCCTGCAATGAAGGGATTTGGGACTATACGATACCCAGGAAATAATATTGAGAATGAAAGTAATGTAAGGGTCGGTTCACACTGAGGCAGCACGACTTGCAGCGCGACTGCCTCAGGCCACCCAGGACACGACTCAGCGGCGACTTGCAAAACGACTTCTGTATAGAAGTCAATGCAAGTCGCCCCCAAAGTAGTACAGGAACCTTTTTCTAAGTCGGAGCGACGATTAGAACGGTTCCATTGCACAGAACAGGAAGCTACTTTTCAGGCGACTAGGTCGCCTGACAAGTCGTCTCAGTGTGAACCGAGGCTTAAGATAAAAAATGACAACATTTATTATATTAATAAATAAAAATCTCAAAAGAGGAAAGACATTTTTACATTTTAGAAATTGGTATTGGCCTAGTTTACCAGTGTGCTTTGAATGTATGTGGATTTCCATCCTCCTCCGGGAACAAATATGTAGGTGTCCATTTCCTGAACTTAGTGTATTCCCTGTTAACTTTGAGAGAGACAGTGGGGAGAATTCATTAAAGTGGAAGTAAACTCCCATCTCTGACTTTTACCAATAAGTAAGTCTATAATAAGGCTTACCTATAGGTACTGTAATTATCTCCTAAACATGCCCTGTTAAGGAGATATTTACTGTACATGCAGTCGGTGACGTCACCGGCTCATGCGCTCTGTCCTGTGCTGTAAACGTCGGCTCCTGCACGCATGCGCGGAAGTGACATCATGGCAGCTCCGGCCAGTCACACACCAAGAATCCGTGACCCTTGAAGGGAGACCAGGTAAAGATGGGAGTGCCTGCACTGATGACAGCGCGTTGCTGGATGGGCTTTGTTTTCAGGTAAGTGTAACATAATGTGCTAGTATGCGATGCATACTAGCACATTATGACATTATCTCTTAGGTTAGAAAAAAAAAAAAAACACCCAGCGGTTTACTATCGCTTTAAGCTGCTGGTGTTTATCCCTCTTGTTAATGTGTTGCGCCTAATTCATGAAGCATCTTTTGGTTCTGGCAGCGACTCGTAAGCCAAATTCAGGTATTTCTAAAAACCACTTTTGTATTGTGGCGCAATGCCTGCACCAAATTCACAATAAAATACTGACAGTTCGTATCTTATAAAAGTGAATGTAAATAAGTGCACCTCTCTTTTGGCTTGATGAGCAGGACCCTGGTACAGACAGATTTTGCAAAAATGTCTCACTTGTGTTCTAAAAGTGTCACAGCAGGCACCAAACTCAAGCACAAGTTCTACACAAGAACATGAATTTGGCATGCGTTGCTTCAGAGCTAAATAGATTATAGCGCACACATACAAAAATGACATTTAAAGCGGAGTTCCACCCATATAAAATTCAGCAGCTACAAAAAGTGTAGCTGCTGACTTTTATCAATCGGACACTCACCTGTTCCACGGTCCAGTGATACGGGCGAACAAAGCTCCGTTCCTAACAGTATTCACAGTAAAATTATTATTATTACCTATTATTTTTAGTACAATAATTTAATGCAGTATTTATTTATTTTTATTTATTTTTTTTTATTTTTTCCTACTTACAAATGGAGGGAGACAACAGGAAGTGAAAGGATATTTACCCCTAGGATAGGAAATTCACTCCTGTATGAGTTATTATGGGAAAAAGGTACCTTCACTGATGCTTTGTCACCAAGGCTTGTTTCCACAACAACACTGTTGGGACAGAAAGTGAGGTGAAATCTTCTGAACAGGGGCACAGACAGCAAACCAAATGTTACATGGATGTTAGCCCCTCCCTATGCTATCCAAAAAGCTTACAAATTGTTTTTTTGGCTGCAGCGACACTTAAAAAATGTACCTGTTCCGACTTACAAACAGATTCAACTTAACTACTTCAATACCAGGCAATTACACCCCCTTCCTGCCCAAGCCAATTTTCAGCATTCAGCGCTGTCGCTGTTTAAATAACAATTGCGCGGTCATGCTACACTCTACCCAAACAGAATTTTTATCATTTTGTTCCCACAAATAGAGCTTTCTTTTGGTGGTATTTAATCACCTCTGTGTTTTTTATTTTTTGCTAAACAAATAAAAAAAGACCTAAAATTTTGAAAAAAAACAAGTTTTTCTTTTGTTTCTGTTACAAAATGTTGTAAATAAGTAAGTTTTCTCCTTCACTGATGGGCACTGATAAGGTGGCACTGACGGGCACTGATAAGGCAGCACCGATGAGGTGGCACCAATGAGGTGGCACTGACGATGGGCACTGATAGGCAGCACTGATGGGCACTGGTAGGCAGCACTGATGGGTGGCACTGATATGCAGCACTGATGGGCATTGATAGGCGGCAATGATGGGCACTCATGGGTGGCACTGGTGGGCACTGATGGGTGACACTGGGCACTGAAAGGCTGCACTGATGGGTACTTATGGGTGGCACTGATGGGCACTGATATGTGGCACTGATGGGCACTGATATGCGGCACTGGTGACATTGATAGGCATCACTGGTGGCACTGGCACTGGCAGGCATTGGGGATGGGCACTGATTAGCAGCTGACTGGGCACTGATTGTCATTTCCCTGGTGGTCTAGGTTGGCATACCTGGTGGTCCATTGTGGTGGCAATCACTGGTGGTCTTGGGTGGGCATCCGAGGGGGGGGCTGCGCTGATAAACAATCAGCATAGACCCCCCTGTCAGGAGATCAGCCGATCGGCTCTCCTCTACTCGCTTCTGTCAGTCTTTTCAACGGCTTTTCCTGTTTACATCGTGATCTTCATGTGGTAAAGAGCCTCCGTCAGAGGCTCTTTACCAAGATCGGTTTAGCGGTGTGTCAGACTGACACACCACCGATCGCCGTGATGCGTGACCCCACGGGCGCGCGATGGCGGTTGCTCTGGAGGGCCGTCATATGACGTCCACCCAGAACAAGAGCCGCGCCGCCCAGCCATCATTTGACAGTGGGTGGGCGGCAAGTGGTTAAGAACAATCCTACAGACCTTATCTTGTTTGTAACCCGGGGACCGCCTGTACAACAGAATACAAGGAACAACTTTGATGGTCCAAACAAACAATAACCAGGTGACATGGTATCATATTGATGAAGAAAATATACATTAAGTCATATAGTAAAACAACAACAGTCAATTCAGTCCAGAGAGAGGTGTAAGCGGCATAGCTATAGGAAAATCCTACCACCGCAATTTTTCCTCGAGCCTCCCAATCTTCAACCCCCCGTTCTCCGGGGACTCCCTGACTCTGGTTCCAGAACCAAGGCAAAAAGTCTATGGGACAGGGGATGTCTATGGGAATAATTGACCATTCTTCCAGTAGCGCATTTGTGAGATCAGGCACTGATGTTGGATGAGAAGGCCTGGTTTGCAGTCTTGGCTCTAAGTCATCCAAAAGGTGTTCTATCGGGTTGAGGTCAGGACTCTGTGCAGGCCAGTGAAGTTCCTCCACCCCAGACTCACTCATCCATGTCTTTATGCACCTTACTTTATGCACTGGTCAAACTCATTTGGTCGAGGGGGGATTATAGTGTGCGGTTGTTTTTCAGGGGTTGGGCTTGGCACCTTTGGTTCCAGTGAAGGAAACTCATGAGGTGTCAGCATACCAAGACATTTTGAACAATTTCATGCACCCAACTTTGTGGGAACAGTTTAGGGATGGCCCCTTCCTGTTCCAACATGACTGCGCACCAGTGCACAAAGCAAGGGTGTGATGGAAAACCAGCAGCCGACCAGCATCAGATCCATTGGCTGTGAGCCCTGACCGGTGTATTTTGGCGGGGGATGGTCCCCCTGTCAGAACACAATAGCTCAGCAGGGAGATTGCTATACTAGTTAGTACATCAAGCTTCTCGCAAGCTCATCAGTTTTTTTTGTCATTCACCCTGCTGGGTTGAATGAAAAAAAAAACCTACCTTTGTGTACCAGGCTTAAGAGTGTGTGCTATAGTAATAAGTATACATTTTAGGTCAGAATAATATGGGTGCAACTGCGTTCCATGTGCCATTATGGTTGAACTGTTCTCCTGACCTCTGGCACAAAGCAGAGAGCTTTGGGCAGTATCCAACCACTGGTATAAATCTAGAGATGGGCTTACTTCCCAATAACAAAAAAATAGAAAGAAGTAAAATGCATACTGTTAGAAAGAAATTCACTCCAAAGATAAAATCACTTATAACTTTGTCAAATGTTCTCTAAAGAACAAAAAAACAATGGGTAACCATTACGCTATTGTTTAAAAAAGCAGCATTGACATTTTAAAATGAATTTTCCTTTGTTCTGTAGGGCAGCAGAAGGTGACGATAACTAAAAGCTGTAAAGCTATTGCGTCACTTAAATAAACATTAGTTGGTAAGAGAGTTGTTTGATATTATCATACAGAAACAGGCGCACACAACCATTTTCAGCAATCTCTCCATCCTGGCTTTAAATATAGTTCTCCGTGGCCTTTCTCTGTTATTATTATTATTATTATCATACAGGATTTAAATAGTGCCAACAGTTTACGCAGCGCTTTACAACATGAGGGCAGACAGTACACACAATACAAATCAATACCGGAGGGATCAGAGGACCCTGCTTGTTAGAGCTTACAATCTAGAAGGGAGGGTCAAGTGGAAACAAAAGTTAATAACTGTGGGGGGGGGACTGTTTGAGCTGATGGAGAAAATGAAAATACAGTTGTTAGGTGTGGGTAGGGTAGGTTTCTCTGAAGAGAAGGATTTTCAGGGATCGTCTAAAAGCTAATAGAGTAGGAGATAAGCGGACAGATTGGGGTAGGGCATTCCATAGAATTGGAGAGGCTTTGGAAAAGTCTTGTTTCCAACCTTGGAAGAGGTGACGAGGGAGCTAGAGAGCAGAAGGTCTTGAGAGGTACGAAGAGAACAAGTAGGTTGGTATTTAGAGACTAGGCTAGTGATGTAGCTGGGGGCTAAATTGTGGATGGCTTTGTACTTAGTTGTTAGTATTATGAATTCAATTCTTTGGCCAACCAGAAGCCAGCGGGGGGATTTACAGAGAGGGGTAGCAGAGACAGAGCGATTGGTAAGGTGCATGAGTCTGGCAGCAGCATTCATGATGGATTGAAGAGGTGATAGACTATGTTGAGGTAAGCCAATGAGAAGGGAGTTGCAGTACTCGAGGCGAGAGATGACCAGCGAGTGAATTAAGAGCTTTGTTGTGTTATTGGTTAGAAAGGGGCGTATTTTGAAGATGTTTCGGAGGTTGAGGCGGCAGGATTTGGACAGTGATTGGATGTGGTGCTTAAAGCGGATGTAAACCCGAAATTTTTTTTTTTTATATCATACTGTAGAATATAAGATTTCCTATCATTTGAGCCCAGTCTTGCCACACAGAGTTAATCCATCTCTGAGCAATCCTCTTTTATTGTTCAGTGAGAAAAATCTTGACAAACTGAGAAAAACTTTGTCAAATCCTCCCCCTTGCTGTGAGTGACAGGTGATTTACATATCTCGTGCACTAGCCTAAGACACATGCATTATTTTTTAATTCCCTCCCCCACTCCTTTCTTCAGCAGCTCTGCAAGGATTGGCTGTTCCACACCTCAGCATGATTTGGCATGCTGAAGTCATGTGGTTACTTTCCTGTCTTTTCACTGGATGTTAGAGATCATAGCAGAAGTTCAGTGTAAGAAATACACAGGAGAAAATGCATATTGACAAGGGGAGTGTAGAGGTGGGCAGGGAGTCTACTGACATCACGACTCCACCCACCGAGCTCCAGACAACAGACCCGCCCACAGAATATGCAGTTTTTCGGGTCTATTAACAGACAGAGGGGAGACATTTGACAGGTAAAGATACATGCAGGAGGCATGTATATCCTTATAGATAACGGATGACAAGGATGACATTGGGTTTACATCCACTTTAAAGGAGAGTTCAGAGTCCAGGACTACACCTAGAACCTTGGCATGTGGGGATGGGCTTATAGTTGTGCCATTGATTTTGACAGAGAGATCAGGGGAAGGGGCATATGGGGGAGGAAAAATTATCATTTCGGTTTTGGATAGATTGAGTTTGAGGAAGTGGTGTGACATCCAGACTGATATATCTGATAGTAAATTAGTGATACGTGAGGAGACAGAGGGAGTGAGCTGAGGGGTAGAGAAATAGATTTGGGTGTCGTCAGCGTAGAGGTGGTATTGGAAGCCATGAGAGGCTATCAGCTGACCTAGGGAGGAGGTGTAGATTGAAAATAGGAGAGGTCCAAAAACAGAACCTTGGGGGACCCCAACTGAGAAAGGAAGAGGAGAAGAGGAAGTAAAGTTGTAGGAAACGCTAAAGGTGCGGTTGGATAAGTAGGAAGAGAACCAGCGGAGAGTACAGTCACGGAGACCAAAGGCATGGAGTTTTTTGAGGAAGAGGGGTTGGTCAACTGTATCAAAGGCAGCAGAGAGGTCCAGGAGTAGGAGTACAGAATAGTGTTGATTGGTTTTGGCTGTTATTAGATCGTTTGTTAGCTTTAGGAGAGCAGTTTCTGTGGAGTGTTGAGGACGAAATCCGGACTGAAGGGGATCAAGAAGGCTATTATCAGCGAGTTGGACGATCAGTCGGTTGTAGACCAGACGTTCGAGAAGTTTGGATAAGAAGGGGAGCAAGGAGATTGGGCGTAGGTTCTTAAGATTGGATGGGTCCAGTGAGGGCTTTTTAAGTATAGGTCTGACAAGTGCATGCTTTAGAGAGTTGGGGAAGATGCAAGAAGAGAGGGAGAGATTGAAGATGTGGTTTAGAGAATGTAGCATAGAGCCAGAGGGTGAACGTAGCATTTGTGAGGGAACAGGATCCAGAGGGCAGGTGGTAGGGTGGACATTAGCAAGTAGTTTAGCAACCTTGTCTATAGTGATGGGGTTGAAAGAGGGAAGTAATGATTGTGCCCGTGGGCATGAAGTGTGAAGCGTGGAGGGTATCGAAACTGTAGAGATCTCCTTGCGAATTGTATTGATCTTCTGTTTGAAGTGATTGACGGTCTCCTGGGCAGTGAGTGAGTTGGTGAGTGGAGGCTGTGGAGGACGAAGTAGAGAGTTGAAGGCAGAGAAGAGTTGATGGGGACGGGATGATAAGCTCATCGTTTTTTTTTTATCATTCACCCTGCTGGGTTGAATGAAAAAAAAAACTACCTTTGTGTACCAGGCTTAAGAGTGTGTGCTATAGTAATAAGTATACATTTTAGGTCAGAATAATATGGGTGCAACTGCGTTCCATGTGCCATTATGGTTGAACTGTTCTCCTGACCTCTGGCACAAAGCAGAGAGCTTTGGGCAGTATCCAACCACTGGTATAAATCTAGAGATGGGCTTACTTCCCAATAACAAAAAATTAGAAAGAATTAAAGTGCATAATGTTAGAAAGAAATTCACTCCAAAGATAAAATCACTTATAACTTTGTCAAATGTTCTCTAAAGAACAAAAAACAATGGGTAACCATTACGCTATTATTTAAAAAAGCAGCATTGACATTTTAAAATGAATTTTCCTTTGTTCTGTAGGGCAGCAGAAGTAACTGTAAAGCTATTGTGTCACTTAGATAAACATTAATTGGTAAGAGAGTTGTTAGATATTATCATACAGAAACAGGCACACACAACCATTTTCAGCAATCTCTCCATCCTGGCTTTAAATATAGTTCTCTGAGGCCTTTCTCGATTAACATGGCTGCAGCAAGTCGTTCTGATTTTTGTTGGTGGGCTCTTCCTGTACTTCACCACAGGTGAAACTTACCTGACTCTAAAAGAAAAGAAAGAAAATTTATCAGAAATGGTATAGCCTTTGGCAAAAATCGACTGCCTCAAAACTATCAGATGAGGCACTGAAGAAGCAAAAGATGCATAAAATTTCAAAAGAAGAAAGAGTAAAGAACCATTATCTGAAGATTACTTTCTGAATATTATTAAGGACTGTAAAACCTACAGAACCATAAGAAAGTTTATTTCCTTTTCAATGAGCAAAGAAAAGGAAGAATTTCCCATTGCCTACTCTATAGTGAGCCATGAAAAAATTGAAATGTTTGAGCGACTCTTATGCTGCGTACACACGATTGGATTTTCAGACGGGAAATGTTGGATGTGAGCTTGTTGGTGGTAAGTCTGACCGTGTGTATGCTCCATCAGACATTTGTTGTCCGACTTTCCACCAACAAATGTTGCCTAGCATGTTCTCAAATTTTCCGCCAACAAATGTTTTTTGTTGGACTTTCCAATCGTGTGTACACAAGTCCGTCGGACAAAAGGCCAAAGTACAAATATGCATGCTCGGAATCAAGGACGAGCCGGAAGCGCTCGGTCTTGTAAAACTAGCATTTGTAATGGAGATATCACATTTGTGACGCGGCAAATTATGAAATCTCTCAATGCAGTGCATTCTCTTCTTCTTTATAATGGGATAATAATGAAGCTGCTTTGCTAGTGATATTCACAGAGTTCTGACAAACGTATTTCTTATTTTTTTCTAGTGATCTACAGAATTTTATATATATATGTGTGTGTGTGTGTGTGTGTGTTTTTTTTTTTCTTGTCAAAAGAAGTTTATTGAGTATACAATGTTATAATGATACATAAAGTAAGTTTACAAGGATCTATAAAGTAAGCTCATTGTTTTACAGTAGGGTTTATATAGGTAAATATCATGAAATTTCAAATATTAAACATTAGGTTCACGTAAACCTAAATTAAAGATATATATCATTTCCTTAGTTACTTTTGTAGGTATTTAAATGATTTATACCTACTATACATATTGTTTACAAGTAGAGTGTATATAGGTCAAATAAATTCTGATAATGAGCTTTAATCGTAAGGTGGAGAAAAGGAAAGAGAAAGAAGAAAAAGGGTTGAAAGGTAGAGGTATGGCCCACAAGGTTGTCCCGCTCGTCAATTTATTATTCTTTTTAGTTCTCTTTGAAGCCTTAGAATGGGTGTCTCTGTAAGTCATTTAATCTGTTACCATGGCAACAGGACAGAGTCATTGAAGTTTGACAGGAACTGTTGTTTTATCCAAGGATGCCAAAGTTTTTCAAATTTTGGAATTTGATTTTGATCGATGGCTACCATCTTAGCATGGGACATTGTATTATTCATTCTGTGAATTGTTTCTGCTAGTACCAATGTAGGAGATTTCCATGCCTTGGCCACTGTTTGTTTTGCAGCCATTATTAGTTGGATCATAAGTTTGAATTGAGAGAGTGTTAACCATTCCGATTTTAGATTAAGTAAAGTTAAATATGGATCTGGTTGTATTATTTTTTTAAATATTTTAGATGCAATCACGAAGACTTCCTTCCAGAAGGTTTGGATTACTGGGCACGTCCACCATATGTGTAAATATGTGCCTATTTCTGGGCATCCTCGAAAACAAAGAGCTGAGGTATTAGGTGAATATTTTGCCACTCTAGCGGGTACAAGGTACCAGCGAGTTAGGACTTTATAATTTGTCTCCAGTGCTAAGATGTTGGGTGGAGATGACTTAGATGTGAGCCATATGTTAGACCAGTCCTTGTCTTCTAAAGTTCGTCCCAGGTCCTCCTCCCACCTCTGAACATAAGAGGGTCTATTAAGATTTGCTACTCCATATAATTGATTATAAAGTGATGAAATTGTACCTTTAGCAAATGGATCTTTTGTACAGATTGATTCAAAAATGGATAATTGGGATAATGGTGTATCCCCCTTTAGGAATGGTGTATAGAAATTTTTGATTTGGAGATATCTAAATATCTCAGAGTTTGGTAGATCATATTTTTCTCTAAGCGATGAGAATGAAAGGAATGATTTAGATGCTATGAAGTCATTTAGTGTCTGAATGCCTGATGTTGTCCAAGCTTTAAAAGAATTTGGGTAGATCCATGCCGGATAAAAGGCCGGATTTCTGATAAAAGAAAGGAGAGGATTGTGTGGAGATTGTAACTGATATTTGGTTTTTAGTTTATCCCAGAGAGATAAGAAGTGTTTAGTTATGGGATTATGAATTTTAAAGCGGTCTTTAGGATCAAGCCATAATAAATTTGATATTAATAGAGGGTCATTTTCTGAAGCCTCTATAAATACCCATAATGGGATTTCCTGTTTTGCATGGTATTTGGACAGACTGGCCAAATGTGCTGCTCTGTAGTAGTTAGTAAAATTAGGGTATCCCAGGCCTCCTTTATTTTTGGGAAGATGTAGTGTGTGTATAGGTATACGTGGTTTAGAAGAGCCCCATATAAACGAAGTTGCTCTTTTTTGTACTATTCTCAAAAAATAGGAAGGAATTGGAATAGGGAGGACTCTGAATAGATAAAGCAATTTGGGTAGAATAGTCATTTTGATTGCATTAATCTTCCCTATCCAGGATAAAGGAAGTTGCGACCATTGTTTTATTAGATTTGTGATCTGTCTTAATACAGGAGGATAATTGGTTGAGAATAAGTCAGAATGAGATGCTGTTAAATGAATTCCAAGATATGGGATTGATTTTTCTGCCCATGTGAATGGGAGTGTAGCCCTAGCCGGGATCAATTCCATGTTTGTGAGTGAAATATTAAGCTCTAGGCATTTCTTAGGATTAATCATAAGGCCAGATAGGGCTGCAAATCCATCAAGAGCTGGTATTAAGTTAGGACCAGAGACCTGTGGTGATGATAGAAAAAGTAATATATCGTCTGCAAATATACATAATTTGTGTGTAATACCTCCTACTTCAATGCCAGTTATAGTTTGGTTTGTTCTGATGTATTGGGCCATGGGTTCGAGTATAAGGGCAAATAATAAGGGAGATAATGGGCAACCCTGTCGGGTACCTCTTTCAATATTAAAGGCTTCAGATTTGTATCCAGCATATTTTATATTGGCTTTGGGTTTATTATATAATGCTTTGATCCATGTTAAAAAGTGGGGTCCAAAACCCATTTTTGTAATGAATATTGCATATATTGCCAGGATACTGTGTCAAATGCCCTCTTAATATCGAGAGATAGAAAACATAAAGGGATTTTCCGTTTTTTAGCAATATGTGCCAATAACACTGCCCTGCGTATATTATCGCCTGCCTGTCTATTTGGCATGAAGCCTACTTGATCTCTATGTATTAATTTTCCTATAATGCTATTGAGGTGTTTTGCTATTATTTTTGCTAATAATTTAATATCGAGGTTTAACAGAGAGATAGGCCGATAATTCACACAGGAAGTATCATCAGAAAGGGGTTTTGGGATCATACAAACAATTGCCATTAGTGTTTCTTGCCGAAAAGAATGTCCATCTAGAAGTTTGTTAAAAGTTTCAGTGAGAATGGGAGAGAGTATTTCTGAGAATGTTTTATAGTACAAAGCCGAGTAGCCATCTGGGCCTGGTCTTTTGTTAAGTTTTAGGTCTTTTATGGCGTTAGCAACTTCATCTATAGTTATAGGCTCAAACTGCTTTTTTGATTCTGAGATAACTCAGGTAAGGTTATTTTTGAGAAGAAGGATTCAGCCTCTGTAGGATTAAATTCATTGTTTGTCTTGTATAAAGTTGCGAGATGTGAGTGAAATTTATGGACTATTTTAACTGGATTACAAGTGTAAACATTTTTTGATAATTTCAAACGTGTTGGTTTGAAAGATTTGTTAGTTGAATTTAAAGCCCGAGCCAAATATGTACCTGGTTTGTTTGTATTCATGTAGAAATTGTGTTTGGAGCGTTTGAGGGATTTATCAACTGACTCAGTGAGAAATAGATCGTATTCCAATCTAGATTTTTCCAGATGAGATTTTGTACTCTGAGATGGATTATCTTGAAATGATATGTAGGCTGCATTAAAATTGAGTTCTAGTTTTTTTTGCTAGATTTTTGCGTTCCCGTTTAAATAGTGCCATTTGTCTTTGTATTGTACCGCGCAAGACAGGCTTATGAGCTTCCCACAGTGTTATTGGGGAGATGTCTGTTGTATTATTAATTGATATGTATTCCTTTAAAGCTTGTTCAATGGCCATCTGATGTAGTGGGTGTTTGAGCATTATGTCCGGTAAGTACCACGTTGGGTCATGCGCTTTTGGTATGGCTGAGGCTATAGTAGTGTATACTGCATTATGGTCAGACCACGGAATCGGAATGATATCTGATGCAATAATTTCTGGTATCATTCCTATTGTTAGAAAAATATGATCTATTCTGGTGAAGGTTTGATGAGGGTGCGAGAAATAAGTGAATTTCTTTTTCATTGGGTTACTTTCTCTCCACGAATCTACCAGATTGTATTTGGAAAGAAGTTGAGAAAGAGCTAATCTAGAGGTTATTTTGGATGGTGTAAAAGGTGATTTATCTAGAAATGGGAGGAGGACCTGGTTCGAATCCCCACACATTATCACTGTTCCTATTTTGTGTATATTAATCACTTGTAATATATGTGAGAGGAATGGTGTAGGTTGTTTGTTAGGAGCGTAGTAGGAAATCACCGTGATTGCTGTATCCATTATATAACCCATGAGTATCAGGTATCTACCTTCTGGGTCTTTAATTTCTGATGATAAGGTGAATGGTGTGGATCGGTGAAATGCAATTAGAGTTCCCCTTTGCTTGGTACAGGCAGAAGCCGTGTAAATTTGTTGATAAAAAAAAGACATCAAAATGATGTTTCATTCATTGGAGTGCAGAATATAGTTTTTGTTGAAATTATTTATTCCAGGGTGGTTGTATATGGTTAGTCTTGCCCTAGGCTAAATAATTCAGTTAGAAAGGTACTGTTAATAACTTTGGTATTGATGAAGATAGTTTGAATTATTTTGGGATTTTAACCCTTTTAGAGTAAACAATTACATATTTTATTCATATGTAACTGTTTAGATATGTTAACTCATAAAATTGAGGTTGTATTGCTTCAGATTAGAATAAACAAAACATAATTCTAGGAACTAGTTAGGTAATAATATATTTGTTTTAAGAAAAGAAAGAAAAAGCTTCCATTACTTCTGGATTATTGAACATATTTGTCCTAAAAAGCAATAAATCTATTGTTATTACCTGTTAATATATAACTGAACAAGAATTTCCTTATTTCACTTATATATTCTAAGGCTATATGAATCAAAAGTAATAAGAAATATAACTGGAATGTAACATGATCCCACACAGTGTGTGACTATCAGAATGCAGTTACATTCAGTTATAAATACAGGTTTTTTATAGAGAACCATCTCTTAGTATAATAAATGAAGAGATATCAGGAATTAGAATGTCAGTCCATTGAATCTTCTTGGTCCATGGAAGATGTGGCATAACGGCCTCTTTTGTGAGAATGATGATTCCCATTTTGTTCTGAAATTTTCTGAGTGCTGCCTGAAGGTGAAGATGATGCCATTCTTCTGCGTGTGGGAGAGTTGCTGCTTGTGGGTTCTGTCAGATTTAATTTTAAAAGGGTTTGTTGTAGTTCATCTGCTGATCTGCTTCTGTAAATTGTACCTTGGTAGTTAAATCTGACTGAAAAGGGGAAGCCCCATTGATACATAATGTTGTGGCATTGCAGTTCCATTAGTTGGGGTTTCATGGATCGTCTTTTAGTAATAGTAAGTTGGGATAGGTCAGCAAAAATTTGATAATTGTGTCAATTAGTATTTGTTCTTTCAATCTGTAATAATGAAATTTTGTGATTATATCACGTGGGGGTCCATCTTTCTTTTTGGCTGTGAGGGCTCTGTGTACTCTGTCCAGTTCTAAACGTTCAATAGGGATATCTGGCTTTAGTTCTTGTAATAGAGCAGTAATAGTAGATTGCTGGTCTGTCACAGTTTCAGGTATTCTCCTTATGAGCAAGTTTGAACGTCTGGCTCTATTTTCATAATCTTTAAGCTTAGTTTGAAGTATTAAATTCTCTTCTTTTAATTGTTCCAATTCTGTTATATTTACTTGGGTTGTAATTTCAATTTCATCCATTTTTATTTCTAAGGCTGCGGTGCGGTTTCCCAGCTCTCTTATTTCTTTGGTTAGGCTGTTTGTTATTTGGTCTGAGGTTTGTTTTAAAGCCTTATGAAGTATCTTTTCAAATTGTAATAATATTACTGGGGATGCTGAGGAGGCTTGTGGAGAAGTTTGTGAGAGGATTTGTTCTGTATCTGACTCAAATGGAGAGTCTTGCTGTAACATTTTCTGTCTATGAGAGCGCCCTGATGCTGTATATTGTGAGGAGACTGGAGCTGCTTTAGTTGCAGTGAGTGCCTGTGAGCTCTTTGTGAGGTGATTTTTATTTCTGCCACGGTTTCCTCCCAGTACCATATTTCCTGCCCAAACTTTCACAGTTTGTTCCCTGGGGCAAAAAGGTTCAAATGGATAACTTTTGAGCCTGCAGGCTCCGCTTTATCCTTCTCTTCTCTCCTCAGCGGTGCGGAGCTCTAACAATGCATGTCTGCTCCGCTAGGCTCCGCCCATCTCCCCGTGTGTGTTTTTTTTCTAGTGATCTCCAGAATAGTTTTTTTTAGTTTTGTGTGTCAAGTTACCACAACACCATTATTAACTTGTATTTTTTAACCGCAAAGATACAACTATATTGGTGTCCCTTGTTAACTTGACATTGTATTTTTGAAATGTACCTGCCTACTCACAAACAAACTGTCCTTTTTGAAGTAAAACACATAGCCAAGTATTTGTCAAAACAAAAATTTTAAAATTAATAGGGAGCACAAGGTCATATCAAAATAAAGAGGAGAAACGGTTGGGATTGGTGAAGCCTTTGTACCTCAGGGAAGACATCAATTATTTGACTGTCAAAATTGGTAACCTGAGGAGTACATTTAATAGGGAGCACAATACGGTCCAGGATTCTGAGAGATCGGGAGCAGCAGCAGATGACATATATGTCCCGAGGCTGTGGTCTTACAACAGCCTGCGTTTTTTGCCAGACCACACCAAACCCAGGCCATCACTCTCAATACTTCCTTCCAGTCTTCCTTCCATGCTGCTGTGGTGGGCGGGGTGGCTGTGTTGTTGGTGAAGGTGGTGGAAGAGCATGGTCTAACTCACAGAGGTGTGTTTGAAGGGTGAGTTCGCCCCTCGTCCCCTTGTTTAGGGTCTGCAGAATTATACCGCACACATACAAAAATGACATTTAAAGCGGAGTTCCACCCATATAAAAGTCAGCAGCTACAAAAAGTGTAGCTGCTGACTTTTATTAATCGGACACTCACCTGTTCCATGGTCCAGCGATACGGGCGAACAAAGCTCCGCTCCTAACAGAATTCACAGTAAAATTATTATTATTACCTATTTTTTTTTATAGTATAATAATTTAATGCAGTATTTATTTATTTTTAAATTGAATGAATGTTTGGGGGGCAATGAACAACCTGAAGCTTCATATCGGGATTGATGAGCTGAAGAGTTTGAGGACCCCTCGTATAAATTATATATACATTATATACTATATTATCAAAAGTATTGGGACACCTGCCTTTACACACACACATGAACTTTAATGGCTTCCCAGTCTTAGTCCATAGGGTTCAATATTGAGTTGGCCCACCCTTTGCAGCTATAACAGCTTCAACTCTTCTGGGAAAGCTGTCCACAAGGTTTATAAGTGTGTCTATGGGAATGTTTTTTTTTTTTTTTTTATACAAACAGAATTGCTTTATTGAAGTCATGTACAGGCGGTCCTCTAGTTACAAACATCAGACTTACAAACGACTCCTACTTACATATGGAGGGAGGATAGGAAATTCACTCCTGTAAGAGTTATTATGGGAAAAAGGTACCTCCAGTAATGCTTTATCACTAAGGCCACGTACACGCGGACTGTTCGGCAACAAAAGCCAGACGGCCATTGTGGCAGACTTCTGTTAAGTTTGTTCTGACCAGCCGACCGTTTTGAAGCCATGTTGCATGTACGTACTTGTCGTAGAGCTTGTGCATTGTATGTGCTTGGTTCTGTAGTTCATTCTTCAGCCCAAGCCCAGTCCATGAAGAGGGTGAGGAGGAGTTCATGGACAAAGAATTGGTTGCTCCAGCGTGACCTATTCTGTCACATGCCTTTGCTCCGTGAGATCCGTGAGAATAACCCTGTGGATTTCAGGAACTTTCTCCAGGTGACAGATCCCGTTTTTGACCATGCGTTGGCTTTGCTGATCCCTTATATCAGCAGGCAGGATACCTGCATGAGGCAAGCCATCATTGCGGAGCAGAGGCTAGTCACCACGTTGTGGTACTTGGTGACGGGGAGAAGCCTGCAGGACCTTAAGTTCTCGACAGGCATCTCCCCCAAGGCTCTGGGGATCATTATCCCAGAGACCTGTTCTGCCATCATCCAGGTCCTGCAGAAGGACTATATTAAGGTAAGAATTTTTATCCTTTAACATCACATTTTATTGTATTTAATGTTTGCTAATGTAATGTATTTCTTTACTCAAACACTAATTACCATGATTGAAATATAGTGTGAATGTCCCCTTTGTCCTCATGCATGCTGTAATATTTTAATGATGTTTTTCGTACTGCATGCATATTAGCATTCACTAACCTACCCAGCATGCTATGCTGGGCCCATATCCACCTAGTGTAGTCACTTTAACAATGTATTTTGTCAGCTCCATGGTATTGCTTTACCCTAAAATGTCTGCAAATGGTCTGTGTGTCCTTAAATTGATTTACAACCCCCCCCCTAAAATGTCTGCAAATGTTCTGTGTGTCCTTAAATTGATATGCAACCCCCCCTAAAATGTCTGCAAATGGTCTGTGTGTCTTTAAATTGATTTACAATCCCCTCCCCCCTAAAATGCCTGCAAATGGTCTGTGTGTCCTTAAACTGATTTGCAACCCCCCCAAAATGTCTGCAAATGGTCTGTGTGTCCTTAAATTGATTCACAATCCCCCCCCCAAAATGTCTGAAAATGGTCTGTGTGTCCTTAAATTGATTTACAATCCCCCCCCCCCAAAAAAAATGTCTGAAAATGGTCTGTGTGTCCTTAAATTGATTTACAATCCCCCCCCCAAAAAAAATGTCTGCAAATGGTCTGGGTGTCCTTAAATTGATTTACAATCCCCCCCTAAAATGTCTGCAAATGGTCTGTGTGTCCGTAAATTGATTTATAATCCCCCCCCCCCTTAAATGTCTGCAAATGGTCTGTGTGTCCTTACATTGATTTACAATCCCCTCCCCTCTCTAAAATTTAGCAATGTGCCATCATAGGGGGTGATGAATCTGATAAGTGGGCTTTATATTTTAGTCTTTAAATAATACGTATTACAATTAATGTTATGCTGATGCTGGGCAAGAATGTTCTTTGTGTAATGTGCTTGCAATGTTATGTGCAAAAGTACTTATTTTTATTTTTTTCTTGTATTGTCTTAATGGCGGTGGTGTCGGCACAATATGAATTTCTGTATGTGGACTTGGGGAAGGATAGCTGGATGTCGGATGGAGGAGTCCTTGACCAGACGGAGTTCTACAAACGACTCCAGAATTTAACAACCGCACGTTGTCACTCTTAAATTCCAACTGTAGTACCATGAAAAAAACACTGAAAAAATATATAGTGCACATTGTGTGGCTAAAATACTTCCTTTTTTTCATATTTCACATTCATTATTCATTTATACACTGCACATGCGTGAAACTCAGCCCCTGTCCTTCTTTCTAGTGTATTCCCTGCCTCTTCTCTTTCAGGGCAGTGCGAAAGGACATGGCGGAGACACAGCAGGTGGGTGCTCTTATCAGCAACGATGAAAGCTTGGAGCAAGGCAGTTCCAGATTCAGGAGGAGATATAACTATGTCTTTTGAAGAAATGGTAGAGATGGTGGACATCTTAAAGAGGACAGACTATGATGGGAATCATGGGCCGTACAGAAACCCTAATGTGAGAAAGGCCAAGATCATGGCTAAAGTTGTTAGATGTCTGCACAGGAATTTTGGGGTACGACGATCCAAGGATCAATTGAGGAAACGCTGGTCAGACCTGAAATTGAGGCAGCAAGATCAGGAAAGCGCTGCAAAAAAGTAAGTATTTGTTGTGTGTTCCTATTATTATTATTAGTACCTTTATGCTGGTCCATGTGCTTTCTTTACTGTTGTACAATTTAAAATGACAAGTTTGAGGTTAGTGGACACAGGAATTGTTCGTATTAAACATTGTTCGTTCGACCACTAATACGTCGTTTTTGGCAGATGCAGGTTAACTACATTTGATCATGCCTATTTTGATTAAAATAAGTTTATTACATTGTTGTCTAGATGTGTTTGAAACTATAATGAAATGACAACTTTATTCAGTGTCAGGAGAGGACACTCAGCAGCTATTTACACATCTGGACGCAGGAGCACTAGTGTGGGACACCATAACAACCTTGTTATGGTGTCCAATGCAGGTGCTCCAGTGGACACTAGGGGTCTCTCCATGTGGGAAACTTGCACAAAACAGGTAAGTATTCCAGCTTTTGAAAGTGAAAAAATCATGTCTTCAGCTTGGAACTCTGCCAAAACAGACAATTGGATGACACTTCCAAGCAATGTTTCATATTACTATTTCTAGCCTAACATATCTGTCTGCTAAATATACCTTTTTTGTATTCACATAGGGGAGAAAAGAATAGGGACATCTGAGGACACCAGTAACCCCACACCGAATGAAGAAAGGGAACTCACCACACACCATGAATATTTGGATGCAGAGGTTCAGGAAGTGTTGGGTGAAGTGGTAGAAATGGTGTCGACAACAGGTCAGTGTCTGAGACAACAGCTTGAGGTAATAGATGGATGTCTGCATATTTATAATATATGGTGTGTTTTTTTATTTTTAGGTGATGTGGATGTTGTGGAAGAAGAAATCCACTTCAGCAGTGCAAGTGCACAAATACTGATCAGTGAGATCATGGTGTGCAACTGTGATTTGGAAAAGATGAAACAAAATAACGTTCAAAATAGACTGAACAACATCATCGATATTTTAGGCAACACCAAAAAAATATATATATTTTAAAGTTGTCGTTATGTTGTACATGTTTTTACAGTTTTAAATTAATTGCAAAGCCAAATTTTGAAGATGCACACAGTGGGGGTCATTTACTAAGATGAATGCACTGCGCTGGTTCCTACCTTAATTGGTGCGCTGGATAGATCCTTAATCCAGGGTGTGAACCAGCGCACACACAGGAGTACCTGCACGCGAGAATGTTTCCAGCGTGATAGGACCGCGCTGGTTCTTGGCGAGGTACATCTCGCGCTCGCTGCAATAGGAAAAAGACATCTTCCTATTAAGGCAGCGCAAGAAAAACCTGCATGGGTTCCTCTTTTGGGTGCATGCCAGGCCCTTCGGTCTGGTATGCATATTAAGGTGAATCCCTAAGCCGAAAAAACGGTGTGGGGGTTCCCCCCAAATCCATACTAGACCCTTATCCGAGCATGCAGCCCGGCAGGTCAGGAAAGGGGGTGGGGACGAGCGAGCACCCCCCCTGAACCGTGCCAGGCCGCATGCCCTCAACATGGGGGATGGGTACTTTGGGGAAGGGGGGCGCGCTGCAGCCCCCCCCACCCCAAAGCACCTTGTCCCCATGTTGATGAGGACAAGGGCCTCTTCCTGACAACCCTGGCCATTGGTTGTCCGGGTCTGCGGGCGGGGGGCTTATCGGAATCCGGGAGCCCCCTTGTCACGTACCTGGTAGGTTTTGAGCCTGAAGTGCAGAGAGAGACCTTTCCTACAGCTGCCACTCTCGTTCCTCTGGAATGGAGACAGAGGACACAGGAGTGAGGAGTGGTATGCGTGCCTGGCAGGATCAACAGTCACCAGAAGTTCAGGAATGGTGGAACCCTCTGGAACCAGGAGCTGAAAAGGAGACTGGAGACTGGAATGCAGACTGAACCAGGAACCACGGCAGGTAAGTAGGCAGGAACTGGAGTGCTGGACTGGAACCAGGAACAAGCAACAGGTAACAGACTGGATACTGGAGCGCTGGACTGGAACCAGGAACAAGCAGTAGGTAACAGACTGGATACTGGAGCGCTGGACTGGAACCAGGAACAAGCAGTAGGTAACAGACTGGATACCGGAGTGCTGGACTGGAACCAGGAACAAGTAGCAGGTAATAGACTGGATACTGGTAGCAGGCAAAGGAATGGTCAAACAGGCCGGTGGTCGGTATTGAGCGGACAGCAGAGGTACCAGGGATAACACAGGAGAATGGTCAGGCAAGCCAAGGGGTCAAGTGCAGGCAGATAGCTGGATAGTCACAACAGGAAGCCGGGTCAGATAACAGAAGTATTCAGATCAGATCAGGTTTGGCTCACAGAACACTGTAGAGCAGACAACGGGGATTGAGTGTGGCAGGCAGGTTTAAATAGCCCGCCTGACGCCAGCGGGAGTGCGCGCGTGCCCGTGCCCGTGCGTGACAGCACTCATAAACGCGTGCGCGGTAGTGCCCGTGGCCGTGTTCCAATGCGCCTGGAGCGCCGATTACTGGCAGGATCTTCATGACACCCCTTTAATAAGGGGGCCCTCAGATCCCGGCCCCCCACCCTATGTAAATGAGTATGGGGTACATGGTACCCCTACCCATTCACCTAGGGAAAAAGTGTCAATAAAAAAAACACACTGCACAGGTTTTTAAAGTAATTTATTAGACAGCTCCGGGGGTCTTCTTCCGGCTTCGGGGGTCTTCTTCCGGCTTCGGGGGTCTTCTTCCGGCTTCGGGGGTCCTCTTCCGGCTTTGGGGGTCCTCTTCCGGCTTCGGGGGTCTCTCCGGTTCTTCTCCGCTGTCTCCGGCCTTTTCTTCCGCTGTTCAACCTGTTCCCCCAACAGGCCATGTTTGCAGGTTTTCCTTCATCTTGCACAGGTGCTTTAAATCAAAGTCAATGGCTTTGTATTTTGGACAACTATTTTAGAGAAGATAAAAATTCCTAAACATGTCCTGGCAGGGGGGTACTTGAGGACTGAGGCTGAAAACCACTGCTCAAAAAGAAAATAGAATACTTATCACTCTGAAATGTTACTTTCCTGGTCACTATCCATGGCAGCATATGCACAATCCATGCATATGCTACCATGAAGGCACCAGGAAAGTAACTTAAAAATAAAAAATAAAAAAAAAAAAATGAAAAAGGGATTTGTCCAAGACATGCCAATCAGCCTAGTTAAGCTGCAGCTGGGAAATCCGATGCATGAAAAGAACACACATAAAACAAAGAATTTGAAACAATTTTATTGGTCCAAAAAAAAACAAAAAAAAAACACAGGACTTGGAAAAGAAGCAAGGAAGGCAAAATACACACATGTACGTTAATTTGAGACACTAACAGAATAGGTTTGACCCTTTTGCAGTGTAAATTAACAGGAGTTAAAATGAGTGCACCCACAAATGGACATCTATTAAGGATTAAAACAACATTAGGCACAACATCTTGAGAAAGAATTTTAAAAATAAGGCAGCACAGACTGTTAAATCAAAGTGAACAATGTAAAAACAAAAATTGCCCCCCCTCTTTTTTCTTAACCTTAAGGCCTAATTCACACCTATGCATTTTTAGTGCTTTTTGCATTTTGCAGATCTGCACTACAGTCCATTTAATATGGTTTCAAACATGTTCTGTAGTGCAAATCTGCAAAATGCAAAAAGCACTAAAAAATGCATAGGTGTGAATTAGGCCTAAATAAGGACAAGTGTATTGCAGTGCGTTTTTGGTGCATTTAGGTGCGTTCCAGTGTATTTTGATGCATTTTACAGCGTTCTAGTACAGTCCAGTGTATAAAAAATGCAGCATGTTCGACTTTTTTTTTGGGAACTGGAAACGCATTGGAACTGCAAGCACTGGTGTAAACTATGCCATTGAAAACCATATAACCTACTTTCCGTGTGTTTTTGATGCAGAAAAAAAACGCACTGGACTGCATGTGGTGTGAACTGGTCCTTAAGGAATAAAAGTTATTTAAAACTACTCGCGGCTATAATGAAATGTCGGTCCGGCAATTAGGGATGAGCTGAACACCGCCCTGTTCGGTTCGCACCAGAACTTGCGAACAGGCAAAAAATGTGTTCGAACACACGAACACCGTTAAAGTCTATGGGACAAGAACATGAATAATCAAAAGTGCTAATTTTAAAGGCTTATATGTAGGGATGAGCTTCGAGTCAAACTCATGTTCAAAATTAAAAAAAAAAAATGACGGGGGTCCCCCTAAATTCCATACCAGGCCCTTCAGGTCTGGTATGGATATTAAGGGGAACCCCGGCCAAAATTAAAATAAAAAACGGCATGGGGTCCCCCCAAAGATCCATACCAGACCCTTATCCCAGCACGCAACCTGGCAGGCCGCAGGAAAAGGGGAGGGACGAGAGAGCGCCCCCCCTCCTGAACCGTACCAGGCCACATGCCCTCAACATTGGGAGGGTGCTTTGGGGTAGCCCCCAAAACACCTTGTCCCCATGTTGATGAGGACAAGGGCCTCATCCCCACAACCCTGGCCGGTGGTTGTGGGGGTCTGCGGGCGGGGGGCTTATCGGAATCTGGAAGCCCCCTTTAACAAGGGGACCCCCAGATCCCAGCCCTCCCCCCTGTGTGAAATGGTAAGGGGGTACAAAAGTACCCCTACCATTTCACTAAAAACTGTCAAAAATGTTAAAAATGACAAGAAACTGTTTTTTATTTCTTCTATTTTCTATCTTCTTTCTTCTTTCTTCCTTCGGTTTCTTCCTCCATCTTCTTCTTCTTCTGGTTCTTCCTCCGGTGTTCTCGTCCAGCATCTCCTCCGCGGCGTCTTCTTCCCTTCTTCTCCTCGGGCCGCTCTGCATCCATGTCATGGAGGGAGGCTCCCGCTCTTCTCTTCATCTTCTTCTCTTCTTCATCTTCTTCTCTTCTTCATCTTCTTCTCCGGGCCGCTCCGCACCCATGCTGGCATGGAGGGAGGCTCCCGCTGTGTGACGCTTCTCCTCTTCTGACGGTTCTTAAATAACGGGGGGAGGTGGGGCCACCCGGTGACCTCTCCCCCCTCTGACGCACGGGGACATGACGGGACTTCCCAGTGGCATTCCCCATGATGCCACAGGGAAGTCCCGTCAAGTCACCGTGCGTCAGAGGGGGGTGGGGTCACCGGGTGGCCCCACCTCCCCCCGTTATTTAAGAACCGTCAGAAGAGGAGAAGCGTCACGCAGCGGGAGCCTCCCCATCTTTTGCAACCTCTCTCGAAGTCCTATTAAATCAAGCTAAGGATAATGGAGTCATCACGAAAAGCGAACTCCTTTTCCTTAACAAACAGCATCCACTGACTCCCCATTTCTACCATATCCCCAAAATTCACAAGAATCATACAAATCCACCGGGCAGACCTATTATTGCTGGGATCGACAGCTTAACCAGCAATCTAGGTTGTTATATCGACCACTTCCTACAAGACTTAGTAATGCAACTACCATCATACGTAAAAGATTCCAGACACATGCTCGACATCCTTTCATCATTTTCTTGGCAACCACATTTCAAATGGCTCTCATTGGATGTCTCTTCTCTCTATACCTCCATCGAACACAAATATGGCATAGAAGCAGCCAAACACTTTCTCTCCAAGAGTAACATACACCCTCTACAGACCAAATTCCTCCTCGACTCCATCGAATTCTGCCTCACTCACAACTACAACTACTTCTCCTTCGTGGATGAGTATTTTCGCCAAACCAAGGGAACTGCCATGGGAGCAAAATTAGCACCTAGCTACGCAAACCTCTTCATGGGCTTGTGGGAAGATCTGTTCATCTGGGCCAACAATCCTTTTAAAGATCAGCTCGCCCTCTACACCCAATACATTGATGACATCCTGATCATTTGGAACGGATCACATATGGATCTAAACAAATTTCTGGAATACTGCAACTCCAATCCTTATGGTATCTCTTTTACCCATGTGGTCGACAACACATCACTCGTCTTTCTGGATTTAGACCTGCAAATCGAGGAAGGCAGCATTATATCCAAAACCCATTTCAAACCTCGTGCTGGAAATTCCTACCTCCACGCCAAAAGTCACCACCATCCCAAATGGATCCGTAACATACCCCACGGGCAATTCTGCAGGCTGAAGAAAACCTGCACTAAGAAAAATGACTATGAAAAACAGGGATCCATCTTAAAAAAGAAATTTCTCGAGGAGGGTTATGAAGAATCACTCATCAAACAGGCCTTTTACAAATACTGGACCCAGTATGACGAACATCCCTCTGTCACTATGGCAATGCAGGCGAACAAAGCAAGCAGCAATAAAAGGACCACCGACAGCAATATCTCCAACCCCATCAGATTCAGTACACAATATAACACCAAAGCATTCGACATACAGAGAGCCATCGAGAAAAATTGGAACATTCTCCTTGTCAAAAGAAGTTTATTGAGTATACAATGTTATAAAGATACATAAAGTAAGTTTACAAGGATCTATAAAGTAAGCTCATTGTTTTACAGTAGGGTTTATATAGGTAAATATCATGAAATTTCAAATATTAAACATTGGGTTCACGTAAACCTAAATTAAAGATATATATCATTTCCTTAGTTACTTTTGGACAGATTGATTCAAAAATGGATAATTGGGATAATGGTGTATCCCCCTTTAGGAATGGTGTATAGAAATTTTTGATTTGGAGATATCTAAATATCTCAGAGTTTGGTAGATCATATTTTTTTCTAAGCGATGGGAATGAAAGGAATGATTTAGATGCTATGAAGTCATTTAGTGTCTGAATGCCTGATGTTGTCCAAGCTTTAAAAGAATTTGGGTAGATCCATGCCGGATAAAAGGCCGGATTTCTGATAAAAGAAAGGAGAGGATTGTGTGGAGATTGTAACTGATATTTGGTTTTTAGTTTATCCCAGAGAGATAAGAAGTGTTTAGTTATGGGATTATGAATTTTAAAGCGGTCTTTAGGATCAAGCCATAATAAATTTGATATTAAGAGAGGGTCATTTTCTGAAGCCTCTATAAATACCCATAATGGGATTTCCTGTTTTGCATGGTATTTGGACAGACTGGCCAAATGTGCTGCTCTGTAGTAGTTAGTAAAATTAGGGTATCCCAGGCCTCCTTTATTTTTGGGAAGATGTAGTGTGTGTATAGGTATACGTGGTTTAGAAGAGCCCCATATAAACGAAGTTGCTCTTTTTTGTACTATTCTCAAAAAATAGGAAGGAATTGGAATAGGGAGGACTCTGAATAGATAAAGCAATTTGGGTAGAATAGTCATTTTGATTGCATTAATCTTCCCTATCCAGGATAAAGGAAGTTGCGACCATTGTTTTATTAGATTTGTGATCTGTCTTAATACAGGAGGATAATTGGTTGAGAATAAGTCAGAATGAGATGCTGTTAAATGAATTCCAAGATATGGGATTGATTTTTCTGCCCATGTGAATGGGAGTGCAGCCCTAGCCGGGATCAATTCCATGTTTGTGAGTGAAATATTAAGCACTAGGCATTTCTTAGGATTAATCATAAGGCCGGATAGGGCTGCAAATCCATCAAGAGCTGGTATTAAGTTAGGACCAGAGACCTGTGGTGATGATAGAAAAAGTAATATATCGTCTGCAAATATACATAATTTGTGTGTAATACCTCCTACTTCAATGCCAGTTATAGTTTGGTTTGTTCTGATGTATTGGGCCATGGGTTCGAGTATAAGGGCAAATAATAAGGGAGATAATGGGCAACCCTGTCGGGTACCTCTTTCGATATTAAAGGCTTCAGATTTGTATCCAGCATATTTTATATAGGCTTTGGGTTTATTATATAATGCTTTGATCCATGTTAAAAAGTGGGATCCAAAACCCCATTTTTGTAATGAATATTGCATATATTGCCAGGATACTGTGTCAAATGCCCTCTTAATATCGAGAGATAGAAAACATAAAGGGATTTTCCGTTTTATAGCAATATGTGCCAATAACACTGCCCTGCGTATATTATCGCCTGCCTGTCTATTTGGCATGAAGCCTACTTGATCTCTATGTATTAATTTTCCTATAATGCTATTGAGGCGTTTTGCTATTATTTTTGCTAATAATTTAATATCGAGGTTTAACAGAGAGATAGGCCGATAATTCACACAGGAAGTATCATCAGAAAGGGGTTTTGGGATCATACAAACAATTGCCATTAGTGTTTCTTGCCGAAAAGAATGTCCATCTAGAAGTTTGTTAAAAGTTTCATTGAGAATGGGAGAGAGTATTTCTGAGAATGTTTTATAGTATAAAGCCGAGTAGCCATCTGGGCCTGGTCTTTTGTTAAGTTTTAGGTCTTTTATGGCGTTAGCAACTTCATCTATAGTTATAGGCTCATCCAAACTGCTTTTTTGATTCTGAGATAACTCAGGTAAGGTTATTTTTGAGAAGAAGGATTCAGCCTCTTTAGGATTAAATTCATTGTTTGTGTTATATAAAGTTGCGAGATGTGAGTGAAATTTATGGACTATTTTAACTGGATTACAAGTGTAAAAATTTTTTGATAATTTCAAACGTATTGGTTTGAAAGATTTGTTCGTTGAATTTAATGCCCGAGCCAAATATGTACCTGGTTTGTTTGTATTCATGTATAAATTGTGTTTGGATCGTTTGAGGGATTTATCAACTGACTCAGTGAGAAATAGATTGTATTCCAATCTAGATTTTTCCAGATGAGATTTTGTACTCTGAGATGGATTATCTTGAAATGATATGTAGGCTGCATTAAAATTGAGTTCTAGTTTTTTTGCTAGATTTTTGCGTTCCCGTTTAAATAGTGCCATTTGTCTTTGTATTGTACCACGCAAGACAGGCTTATGAGCTTCCCACAGTGTTATTGGGGAGATGTCTGTTGTATTATTAATTGATATGTATTCCTTTAAAGCTTGTTCAATGGCCATCTGATGTAGTGGGTGTTTGAGCATTATGTCCGGTAAGTACCACGTTGGGTCATGCGCTTTTGGTATGGGTGAGGCTATAGTAGTGTATACTGCATTATGGTCAGACCACGGAATCGGAATTATATCTGATGCAATAATTTCTGGTATCATTCCTATTGTTAGAAAAATATGATCTATTCTGGTGAAGGTTTGATGAGGGTGCGAGAAATAAGTGAATTTCTTTTTCATTGGGTTACTTTCTCTCCATGAATCTACCAGATTGTATTTGGAAAGAAGTTGAGAAAAAGGTAATCTAGAGGTTATTTTGGATGGTGTAAAAGGTGATTTATCTAGAAATGGGAGGAGGACCTGGTTCGAATCCCCACACATTATCACTGTTCCTATTTTGTGTGTATTAATCACTTGTAATATATGTGAGAGGAATGGTGTAGGTTGTTTGTTAGGAGCATAGTAGGAAATCACCGTGATTGCTGTATCCATTATATAACCCATGAGTATCAGGTATCTACCTTCTGGGTCTTTAATTTCTGATGATAAGGTGAATGGTGTGGATCGGTGAAATGCAATTAGAGTTCCCCTTTGCTTGGTACAGGCAGAAGCCGTGTAAATTTGTTGATAAAAAGGAGAAATATATTTTGGAGTAGAATCTTTGGTGAAGTGTGTTTCTTGGAGGCATACTATGTGAGCCTTCTTGTTATGGAAAGTACGGAAGGCTTTGGTCCTTTTTTGAGGGACATTTATTCCCTGAACATTCAGGGAAAGTATATTCAGTGGTGCCATGGCAATAGATCAAATAGTTTTGACTTACTTTTTGTTATGCAGAGCTGACTGCGCAGATCAACCTGTGTGGACTGAAGAGATGAATAGATAGAAAAGAAACCAGTGAATTCTGGAGTAAAGAGTAAACAAAAAACATATGAGATTAGATGATACATTGTATAAATTATTTTTTGCAAGTAATCACAATTTACCCGTGAAAGAGAATAAATATCTCTCTCAGGGGAATAAGTGCCTTCGTCACACTCCCACATAATATGGTTGGGAGAATGAGGAGGGCTAATGGGGGTACACGGATCTTCCACTTACAGGAGAGAAGTGCTATGTCAAAAGACATCAAAATGATGTTTCATTAATTGGAGTGCAGAATATAGTTTTTGTTGAAATTATTTATTCCAGGGTGGTTGTATATGGTTAGTCTTGCCCTAGGCTAAATAATTCAGTTAGAAAGGTACTGTTAATAACTTTGGTATTGATGAAGATAGTTTGAATTATTTTGGGATTTTAACCCTTTTAGAGTAAACAATTACATATTTTATTCATATGTAACTGTTTAGATATGTTAACTCATAAAATTGAGGTTGTATTGCTTCAGATTAGAATAAACAAAAACATAATTCTAGGAATTAGTTAGGTAATAATATATTTGTTTTAAGAAAAGAAAGAAAAAGCTTCCATTACTTCTGGATTATTGAACATATTTGTCCTAAAAAGTAATAAATCTATTGTTATTACCTGATAATATATAACTGAACAAGAATTTCCTTATTTCACTTATATATTCTAAGGCTATATGAATCAGAAGTAATAAGAAATATAACTGGAATGTAACATGATCCCACACAGTGTGTGACTATCAGAATGCAGTTACATTCAGTTATAAATATAGGTTTTTTATAGAGAACCATCTCTTAGTATCTCTGGGTGCTGCCTGAAGGTGAAGATGATGCCATTCTTCTGCGTGTGGGAGTGTTGCTGCTTGTGGGTTCTGTCAGATTTAATTTTAAAAGGGTTTGTTGTAGTTCATCTGCTGATCTGCTTCTGTAAATTGTACCTTGGTAGTTAAATCTGACTGAAAAGGGGAAGCCCCATTGATACATAATGTTGTGGCGTTGCAGTTCCATTAGTTGGGGTTTCATGGATCGTCTTTTAGTAATAGTAAGTTGGGATAGGTCAGCAAAAATTTGATAATTGTGTCCTTGAAAATTAAGTTCCTTTTTTTCTCTTGCAGCAATTAGTATTTGTTCTTTCGTTCTGTAATAATGAAATTTTGTGATTATATCACGTGGGGGTCCATCTTTCTTTTTGGCTGTGAGGGCTCTGTGTACTCTGTCCAGTTCTAAACGTTCAATAGGGATATCTGGCTTTAGTTCTTGTAATAGAGCAGTAATAGTAGATTGCAGGTCTGTCACAGTTTCAGGTATTCCCCTTATGCGCAAGTTTGAACGTCTGGCTCTATTTTCGTAATCTTCGAGCTTAGTTTGAAGTATTAAATTCTCTTTTTTTAATTGTTCCAATTCTGTTATATTTTCTTGGGTTGTAATTTCAATTTCATCCATTTTTGTTTCCCAGCTCTCTTATTTCTTTGGTTAGGCTTTTTGTTATTTGGTCTGAGGTTTGTTTTAAAGCCTTATGAAGCATCTTTTCAAATTGTAATAATATTACTGGGGATACTGAGGAGGCTTGTGGAGAAGTTTGTGAGAGGATTTGTTCTGTATCTGACTCAAATGGAGAGTCTTGCTGTGACATTTTCTGTCTGTGAGAGCGCCCTGATGCTGTATCTTGTGAGGTGACTGGAGCTGCTTCAGCTGCAGTGAGTGCCTGTGAGCTCTTTGTGAGGTGATTTTTATTTCTGCCACGGTTTCCTCCCAGTACCATATTTCCTGCCCAAACTTTCACAGTTTGTTCCCTGGGGCAAAAAGGTTCAAATGGATACCTTTTGAGCCTGCAGGCTCCGCTTTGTCCTTCTCTTCTCTCCTCAGCGGTGTGGCGCTCTAACAATGCATGTCTGCTCCGCTAGGCTCCGCCTCCTGCCCCCAAATTGGAACATTCTCAAGCAGGATCCCATCCTCAATCCAGTTTTACCACCCAAACCAGTAGTTGTGTTTCGAAAATCCAGAGATCTTAGAAGCCTAATAGCTCAGAGTAGAGTACGAAAACCTCAGAACCAAACCAAGACCCCCACTGGCAATTGGGCATCCATCTTCGACCAGAAAGGCAACTACAAGTGTGGAACCAAAAACTGTGGAGCCTGTGCCTTCATGACACACCGCAAAAAAGAAATCATGGGGTCCGATGGCCAGTACCACAAAATCAAACAGTTCATCAATTGCGGTACTTCCTATGTAGTCTATGGTCTTATCTGTCCATGCGGTCTTCTGTATGTTGGGCGCACAATACGTCCACTCAGGACAAGATTTAGCGAACACAAATGCAGCATAATCAATAGTAACACATACCATCAGAGTAAATATAAAAAATGCCACAGCTATTCAGTACCTAGGCATTTCAGAGAATGTCATAACAGCAATCCAACAGGCATCAAAGTGTTTGGCATTGAAGCTATCAAAAAAGACGCTGACAATGGGAGGAGATTCAGAAGACTCTGTAAACAAGAATCATTCTGGATTTTCACTCTTGGGTCATTGGTTCCCGATGGAATGAATGAAGATCTAGATATCCACTGGGCCATCTAGATACAGAATATCACCATCATGCTTTGCCCCTCCCCCCCCTCTATCCTAGCCATCCCCAGCCCCCCCCCCCCTTATTACCTGTGATCCCCTTCATATCATCACCATCATTCCACCATACGGTAAACCCTGTATACCCTCTCCTGTCCCCGCAGTTTCATGTACACCATTTCTCCTCATATTATCCACTTCTGCTGTTATACAACCCATATAAACCTGTGTGTGTATGTGTGTATATATATATATATATATATATATATATGTATATGTTCTGCACGAAATACCTCCGGTTCACCATTCAAATCATAGTCACACTTTTCATATCACATTACTTTATATGGCTTAATTGGTTTCAATAATAGCCTTTTCATTCATGCCCTCGGACCCGCCCCCCAGAGTCTTTTAAACCCCCAGCACAACCTCATCACAAAACCTTTCCTATCCCTAGGCAGCAAAACGCTTTCTATCCAGGCATCAGCTGCCTCAAGGACACCTCCTCCCTCCTCCTCTCGAACCTTCTGCTGCCAGGATCACACGACTCTCCACTCCAAAGGATCTCTACAGTTTGCAGCTGTGTCTACACACTTCTCCTGAGACAGGTTAGCCACAATGGTCTTTGTAACTTCCTTATCCTGTTAAACCCAGCAGTGTCCATAAGAGCTTGCTTACTTTCCCTGCTCAACTTATGTTTCACTACAGGCACATCTGACAGCCTAACAGCACCGCAAAAAGAAAATACAATCTATTAACATTCTAATTTCATCCACAGGTAGGTGCATTCTGTCATCAGCCCACCTGTCTGCCACCTCCAATATTTGGTCACCAACACCAGATTATCCCCCTAACGTATCCACTCCCGCCACTCTCCGCTATTGCGTTGCACAAACTACACATTCCCACCCTACCGCCATGACACTGGTTCTACATAGGCACAATACATGCTGTGTAGGGGTGGTCTCCACATGTGTGTGTATGCATGTGGACATGTATATGTGTGTATGTGCATGTATATATATATGTGTGCATGTGTGTGTATGTATATATATATATATATATATATATATATATATATATATATATATATGTACAGATTTATGTGAATATATACATATATTTAATTTGTGCATATTGTTTCTTTATCTATATATATGCATATGCGTTTTAGATTTTTATGTACATTTGATATATGCATTTTTGTATATATTTTTGTGGATTTCCATTTGAATTAACACATTTCTGTTTTTGCACAAACCACATGGCCATCTTTGTGCCCCCATTTGTGCTTTCCGTGAACAGGGGCATACCTCCACATATCTGTTCCAGTGCTGTTTACGTGCTGGCAGAGTCTTTAAACGCATGCACATGTCCTTTGGACAAAAGCACAACCGGTTTTACCATGTGGAGAGACAATATCTCTCAATCTGTCTCAGTGCACTTTTTACTTCATTTACCATTGCCCCCCCCCCCCCCCCCATATGCATATATGTTTTTGTTTGTTTGTTTGTTTTTTTTTTTTTTTTTTAATGCATTTACATGCGTTTGTATTATGCACGTGTATGTATATGCATGTATGTGTACACGAGTATGTGTGTGTACACTTATATATGCGTAGATTTTTTCATTTGTATGTATTTAGACTACAATCTCATGTTCTGTGCTTCAAAATCCCACTACCTATCATTAATTCTTTGTACTGATATGGTAATTTTTATTTCTAATATATTTATATTATATACTTTTTATCATTTTATAAATGCATTTTTCAATGTAAACTTATCTTACGTCTCCAGTCTGTAGTGTACGGTATATATTGTTCTTATTTATACCCCATCTAGAACACCTGGGTATGGAACTTGGAATAATCAATTGTCCATCACAGGACACATCCTCCTACTAGCCACACCACCTCTCCCCATGTACACATGTCGGCCTACCGGCCCATACAGACTGTGCTGCAGTTCTCCTGGCTCTGATGAAGAGGTTTTCCTCGAAACGCGTCAGCCTTTCTTAAATACCTGCCTCATTATGGGAAAACCCCAATTTTAACTTCCTAGTACTTATTTTGTTACCTGTTTCTCCTTTTTTTACAATATTATGTAGTATTTGTATGATTTTATATCTATATGACTATATGTCTGTATTCTTTTACATAAATAACCCATACATTTCTTGATGTAAGCGTCTGATCACGCGCCTTCCATCCACTTCCTACTCACACAGCGGGAGCCACCCACCATGCCCGCATGGGTGCGGAGCGGCCCGGAGAAGAAGATGAAGAAGAGAAGATGAAGAAGAAGAGAAGATGAAGAAGATGAAGAGAAGAGCGGGAGCCTCCCTCCATGCCATGGATGCGGAGCGGCCCGAGGAGAAGAAGGGAAGAAGACGCCACGGAGGAGATGCTGGACGAGAACACCGGAGGAGGAACCAGAAGAAGAAGATGGAGGAAGAAACCGAAGGAAGATAGAAGAAAGAAGAAAGAGGATAGAAAATAGAAGAAATAAAGGAATTGTCAAAAACTGTCTCTTGTCATTTTTAACATTTTTGACAGTTTTTTGTGAAATGGTAGGTACCCTCTTACCATTTCACACAGGGGGGAGGGCCGGGATCTGGGGGTCCCCTTGTTAAAAGGGGTTTCCAGATTCCGATAAGCCCCCCGCCCGCAGACCCCCACAACCACCGGCCAGGGTTGTGGGGATGAGGCCCTTGTCCTCATCAACATGGGGACAAGGTGCTTTGGGGGGCTACCCCAAAGCACCCTCCCAATGTTGAGGGCATGTGGCCTGGTACGGTTCAGGGGGGGTGCTCTCTCACCCCCCCTCTTTTCCTGCGGCCTGCCAGGTTGCGTGCTCAGATAAGGGTCTGGTGTGGATTTTTGGGGGGACCCCCACGCCAATTTTTTTTTAAATTTTGGCGCGGGGTTCCCCTTAAAATCCATACCAGACCTGAAGGGCCTGGTATTGAATTTCTGGGGAACCCCGCTCATTTTTTTTTTCTGAATTGTGTTTGTTTTCTTAATGCTGTTTTTATCAATGAACTTGTATGTGTTTTGCCGGACCGACATTTCATTAGAGCTGCACGAAGTGAACCAGCGTTAAAAAAAAAAAAAGCGCTGCTGGCTTGTTCCAAGAAAGTCACTTTCTCGTTCTATATTGGCCATATTTGTGACTTGGGCAGTTAGTACAACACTTCCCCACATCACCCCCATATTATTGGCACTTCCACCTTGTTTAAATTTGAAGTTAAACAGGCCGTGCACCAGGTCTATAGTGGTGTACAGATCACCTCTTTCCGTGCGCCGGGAAGAGAATAGTAAATGATGGATCGCGCTGTGTTACCGGCGCAAATGCTTTGTAAATACGAAAATGTCATTTGCGCATCGGCGTGCACCGCAAGTCATGGCGCAAATGCTTCGTAGATCAGCCCCAGTGTGTCAACATGTGCTATCTCCCATCATGGGATATCAATGTACGCGTTTTGTGGGTGCAACCCCTTTCTCCAAACTAATGTAGGTGAGAGGAAGGGGTTGCACCCCCGAAACACATCCATTGATCCCCCATGATGGGAGCTAGCACATGTTGACACACTGGGGCTTATTTCAAAAAGGCAAAACCACTTTGCCCTACGAGTGCAATGCAAGTGGATTGTCCTTTCTGAAATAAGCCCCAGTGTGTCTACATGTGCTAGCTCCCATCATGGGGGATCAATGAAAGTGTTTTGGGGATGCAACCCCTTCCTCTCACCTATTTTCGTTTGGAGGAAGGGGTTGCATCCACAAAACGCATACATTGATATCCCATGATGGGAGATAGCACATGTTGACACACTGTGGGGGTCATTTACTAAGATGAATGTGCTGCGCTGGTTCTTACCTTAATTGGCACGCCAGATAAATCCTTAATTAAGCGTGTGAACCACCGCACGCACAGCAGTACCTGGCCGCAAGAATGTTTCCAGCGCAATCGCTGGTTCTCGGCGAGGTACATCTCGTGCTCGCTGCAATAGGAAAAACACATCTTCCTATTAAAGCGGCGCAAGAAAAACCGGCATGGGTTCCCCCTCCTGGGGTATAACAGGCCCTTCAGTCTGTTATGGATTGTAAGGGGAACCCCCTACGCCGAAAAAACAGCGTGGGGGTCCCCCCAAAATCCATACCAGACCCTTATCCGAGCACGCAGCCTGGCCGATCAGGAAAGGGGGTGGGGACAAGCGAGCGCCCCCCCCCGAACCGTACCAGGCCGCATGCCCTTAACATGGGGGATGGGTACTTTGAGGAAGGGGGGCGCGTTGCGGGCCCCCTCACCCCAAAGCACCTTGTCCCCATGTTGATGAGGGCAAGGGCCTCTTCCTGACAACCCTGGCCATTGGTTGTCAGGGTCTGCGGGGTCTTAATAAGGGGGCCCCCAGATCCCGGCCCCCCCACTGTACGTGAATGAGTATGGGGTACATGGTACCCCTACCCATTCACCTGGGGGAAAAAAGTGTCAAAAAAACACACTAGACAGGTTTTTAAAGTAATTTATTAGGCAGCTCTGGGGATCTTCTTCCGACTTCGGGGGTCTCTTCTGCGCTCTCTGGCCTCTTCTCCGCATCTTCTCCCGGTGTCCGGTTCTTCTCCATGCTGTCTGGCCTCTTCTCCACGCTCTCTGGTTCTTCTGCCAGGCTCCTCCGCTATCTTCTGCTCTTTTGCCGCTCTTTTGCTAGCAGGGGCCTGGTCTTCTGCCGCTGTCCGGTTCTTCTTTCGCTGTCCGGTTCTTCTCCGGTATCTTCTGCCGGACAGTCCCGGGACATGATGGGACTATGCCGTTATAAAGGGCGGGGTCACACGGTGACCACGCCCCATGCCAATATAAGTCGCCGCACACCTCGCAGATGGCATTGCAGCGGAAGAAGAAGACCAGGCCCCCGCTAGCAAAAGAGCTGGAAGAAGATAGCGGGGGAGTCTGGCAGAAGATAGCGGAGAAAAACCAGACAGCGGGAGAAGACCGGGGCCCCCGCTAGCAAAAGAGCAGCAAAAGAGCAGAAGATAGCGGAGGAGCCCGACAGAAGAACCGGAGAGTGCGGAGAAGAGGCCAGACAGCATGGAGAAGAGCCGGACACCGGGAGAAGATGCGGAAAAGAGGCCCCCGAAGTTGGAATAAGACCCCCGGAGCTGCCTAATAAATTACTTTAAAAACCTGTCTAGTGTGTTTGTTTTTTTTTCTTGACACTTTTTTCCCCAGGTGAATGGGTAGGGGTACCATGTACCCCATGCTCATTCACATAGAGTGGGTTGCCGGGATCTGGGGGCCCACTTATTAAAGGGGGCTCCCGGATTCTGATAAGCCCCCCGCCCGCAGACCCCGACAACCAATGGCCTGGGTTGTCGGGAAGAGGCCCTTGTCCTCATCAACATTTATGGGCAACCCTTTAAATTAGTAGGGAACATTTTTTGTCATAAAATAGATTACGTACTGAAGTTGTGGTTAAGATTTTCTGCTTTTCTGATTGTCTAAGACATGCCAATCAGCCTAGTTAAGCTGCAGCTGGGAAATCCGTTGCATGAAAAGAACACACATAAAAAATTTGAAACAATTTTATTGGTCCAAAAAAAAACAGGACTTGGTAAAGAAGCAAGGAAAGCAAAATACACACACGTATTTTAATCTGAGACACTAACAAAATATGTTTGAGGTTTGACCCTTTTGCAGCGTAAATTAACAGGAGTTAAAAAGAGAGCACCCACAAATGGACATCTATTAAGGTTTAAAACAACATTAGGCACAACATGTTGAGAAAGAATTTTAAAAATAATACAGCACAGACAGTTAAATCAAAGTGAACAACGTAAAAAAAACAAAAATTGCCAACATAAAAAAGATTTCATGGTAAAATAACCACCACCCAAAAAAATACAACAAACCAAAGTAACAAAAAAATTGCATAAAAACACATCTGTTTTGCAACAACATAATAAACAAAATACAAATAGAAAATATATGTGTAAGAATCTCAATGAGGACACCCAAATGTACTCTTTTGCCTGCCAACCAGCCCCCCCCCCATCTTGGCTCTTTTCAAGGCAACGTAATGCAAGTTCACCCAATGTAGAGAGAACTTCAAAGTGAGTACACCTGTTAAGGATGTCCTTAAATTACTATCCCAAAAAACATACCCTGAGCATGCCCAGAAACATCCAAGCGCTGTTCACACACAAAAAGCACCACCAAAAAAAAACAAAGCCCCTGAGCATGCCCAGACCAACCCAAATGCATTTCACATACCAAAAGGCACAGGAAAAAACAAAGTCCCTGAACATGCCCAGACAACCCAAATGCAGCTAGCTCAAAATAAGCCACCCCCCTGTCCAAAATTAAGCACATCATCGAGCATGCACCAAAATTACAGATGGGACAAAACACCCCCCAGTCCAGGGGGGCAACTAAAGAGCCTAACGTGCAAAAATATACAACAAATACCATTGCAGTCTAAGGGAACTGTCTTGGCAATTTTACTAGTCCCCACTTGGCTGGCTTATCTTCTAGTTATTGGCCTTAAAATGGGTATGGGAGCCCAGGCCCCACCCTAAGGGGCATATATCAATGTCACCAATTGGACGACCCCAAAAACGAAACAAGGAAAAATGCCTTTAAATATGCCAAATTGCTTAAGGGCCACTTCACACCAATGCAGTCCAGTGCATATTTTATGCATCAAAAATGCATGGAAATTTGGTTATATGGTTTTCAATGGCATAGTTCACAACAGTGCTTGCAGTTCCAGTTCCAGAAAAAAAAGTAGAACATGCTGCATTTTTCTGCACTGGACTGTACTGGAAAGCTGTAAAACGCATCAAAAACGCACTGGAACGCACTTGTCCTTATTTAAGGTTAAGAAAAAAGAGGGGGAAAAAAGCACTGGACTGCATCAAAAACGCACCAAAAACCCACTGGAACGCATCAAAAATGCACATGCAAGAACGAAGCAGAGGAAGAAGATGGAGGAAGAAACTGAAGGATGAAGGAAGAAGACCCGAAGAAGATGGACATAAGAAGGCTTTAAATAAAGGAATTATCAAAAACTGTCTTGTCATTTTTAACATTTTTGACACTTTTTTTGTGAAATGGTAGGGGTACTTTTGTACCCCCTTACCATTTCACACAGGGGGGGGGCGGGATCTGGGGGTCCCCTTGTTAAAGGGAGCTTCTAGATTCCGATAAGCCCCCCACCCACAGACCCCCACAACCACCGGGCAAGGGTTGTGGGGATGAGGCCCTTGTCCTCATCAACATGGGGACAAGGTGCTTTGGGGGGACCCCAAAGCACCCTCCCAATGTTGAGGGCATGTGGCCTGGTACAGTTCAGGAGGGAGGGGGCCGCTCTCTCATCCCCCCCTCTTTTCCTGCAGCCTGCCAGGTTGCGTGCTTGGCTAAGGGTCTGGTATGGATTTTTGGGGGGACCCCACGCCATTTTATTTTTAAATTTGGGCGCGGGTTCCCCTTAAAATCCATAGCAGACCTGAAGGGTCTGCTATGGATTTTGAGGGGGACCCCCCACGCCTTTTTTTTTTTAAACTTTGGCGCGGAGTTCCCCTTAATATCCATACCAGACCTGAAGGGTCTGGTATTGAATTTCGGGGGGACCCCACGCATTTTTTTTTCTTAATTTTGTTTTTTTTCTTAATGTTGTTTTTATCAATGAACTTTTATGTGTATTGCCGGACCGACATTTCATTATAGCCGCGAAGTGAACCAGCGTTAAAAAAAAAAAAAAAAAAAGTTTAAAGTTGTGCCCGGTCAACCTATACAAATGCATTTACGTTGCTTGACATTTACTAAGATTTTGCCGGCGCACTGAACCAACGCATTTGAACAAGCGCAAATGCCGTTTTAGCATGCGCAGTGCATAAATTCACCTCCCGCAGTTCTAAATGTATTTGCCGGCGCAGCCGGCTTGTCAGAATAATTTACTTTCTCATTCTATTTTGGGCATATTTGTGACTTGGGCAGTTAGTACTATACTTCCCCACATCACCCCCATAATATTGACACTTCCAGCTTGTTTAAACTTTAAGTTAAAGATACCGTGCGCCATGTCTATAGTGGCGTACCGATCTCCTCTTCCCATGCGCCGGGATGAGAATAGTAAATGGGGGATCGCGCTGTGTTACCGGCGCAAATGTTTTGCATCGGCGTGCGTCGCGACTCATGCCGCAAATGCTTCGTAAATCAGCCCATGTGTGTTTTGTGGCTTTAGCAAAATAGATGTAGGGAAAAGACACACAATTTAGGCATGGGATTATGAGAGAAATCCACATTTTTAGTCCCAATTTGTGTGCGTCTTCAAAATTTGGCTTTTAGAGGGGTGAGATCACCCCATCTGATGAAGGCAAAATCAACACAGTTTTGACATACTAATGTCTCATATGGCCTTCACTTTAGCAAAGTCGATCTTTGTAAGTTCCTGAGTTGGGGATGTGTATGTAATGTTTTTAACCACTTCAGCCATGGAGGATTTTACTCCCTTCCTGACCAGAGCACTTTTTGCAATTCAGCACTGCGTCCCTTTAACTGACAATTGCGCAGTCATGCGAAGTGGCTCTCAAACAAAATTGATGTAATTTTTTTCCCACAAATAGAGCTTTCTTTTGGTGGTATTTGATCACCTCTGCGGTTTTTATTTTTTGCACTATAAACAAAAAAATAGCGACAATTTAAACGCATTATTTTTTTACTTTTTGCTATAATAAATATCCCCAAAAAATATATAAAAAAAATGTTTTTCCTCAGTTTAGGCCGATATGTATTCTTCTACATATTTTTGGTAAAATAAATCGCAATAAGCGTTTATTGATTGGTTTGCGCAAAAGTTATTTCATCTACAAAATAGGGGATAGTTTTATGGCATTTTTATTGATAATTTTTTTTATTAGTAATGGTGGCGATCAGTGATTTTTATCATGACTGCAACATTATGGCGGACACATCGGACAATTTTGACACATTTTTGGGACCATTGGCATTAATACAGCGATCAATGCTAAAAAATTGCATTGATTACTGTAAAAATGTCACTGGCAGTAAAGGGGTTAACCACTAGGTGGTGCTGTAGGGGTTAAGTGTGTCCTAGGGAGTGATTCTAACTGTGGGGGGGGGGCTGTGTGTGACACATCACTGATCACCGCTCCCGATTACAGGGAGCGGTGATCAGTGACAGTGTCATTAGGCAGAACGGGGAGATTCTTGTTTACATTAGCATCTCCCCGTTCTTCCTCACCGTGAGACGATTGCGGGTACCCCTGCGGACATCGAGTCCATGGGACCCGCGATCACAGTCACGGAGGTCCCAGCGGGCGCCCACAAGCCGCCCCTTAAAGGGCAATGTACAGGTACGTTAATCTGCCTGTACGTGCCCTTCTGCCGCAGTATATCTGCGTGAGGTGGTCGGGAAGCGGTTAAACATGCCTGTTTAGCCCTAAGAAAAGGCAAATTTATATCAAACATACAGGTTATACACCAAGATGTTTGTTCCAAAACCGTTTATAACGCACATGTGAATGTGCTTGGAGTAAAATGTTTTATACTCAACAATGTGTGGCTTCTTATTTCATTGCTCAATACCAGTTTATTTGTTAAGTTGGTGTAGTTACAGTGTCAATGGGGGTCATTTACTAAAGGCAAATCCAATTTGTACTACAAGTGCACTCTCAGTGCACTTCCAAGTGCAATTGCAGTGCATGTGTAGTGCAAAGTGGATTTGCCTTTAGTAAATAACCCATACTGTGCTATAAAATTTGCCAAAATCAGGCCATTTTAGGGACTCCAAGCAATCATTTCATGGAGTTGAAAAGGATGATTATTTTTATCATTAATGCATTACATACATTAACAACAATAACATTGTGTGTGTGTAGCAGACCCACAACACAACATAATAGTTAGCTGAAGAAGAGATTGTCAGCTCATGTATCAAATAAGTTCCCTTTGCACTCTTGAAGAAAATGACCAAAATTAAAAGGCCATTTGATAACCTAGGAGACAGATAACACAAACAGTAATTCAAATGAAATATGAGTTTCATTTTTCAAAAAATTTTTATTAAACATCTGCAAGATTTTGTTGTAAATCAATTGCCCCCCTACCCACTAAGTAATTGGCATAGTTTTGCCTGACTTTGTGGGTGCTTTGGGGGGGCAAGCCAGGACGGCCACTTTCGAGCGCCATCATTGATGCAGGTTTTGCTGAAAAGTCGGCCTCAGTCGCAACTGAGGCCAGATAGCTGGCTGCATTCTTTCGAAGGTAGTTGTGCAGAATGCTCAACACAGCTCAACACAACGTAATTAAGTTTGTATTCGGCCAGGTTGATGGACGTAAGGAAAAGCCTGACCCGGCTGGCCATTATGCCAAAGGCATTCTCAATCACTCTTCTGGCACCGGCCAGCCAGTAATTAAAAACCCTCTGCTCTGGGGTCATGTTCCTCATGGGGAACGGTCTCATCAGATGTTCCCCCACAACAAAGGCCTTATCCACCACAAACACGAAATTGAGGCCCGCAAAATTCTCCTCCAGAGGTGGCAACCCCAAAGTGCCATTTTGTAGATGCCAGTAAAACTCCATCTGGCCGATCACTCCTCCATCAGAGTTACGGCCGTTCTTCCCTACATCCAGGTAGATGAATTCATAATTGGCCATCACCACCGCCAACATAACTATACTACTAAACCCCTTATAATTAAAGTAGTACAACCCCAAGTTGGGTGTTGAGACGATCTTGACGTGCTTCCCATCGATAGCACCACCACAATTGGGAAAGTCCCACTTGTGGAGAAACTGGGAAGCCACAGTCTGCCATTCCTGTGGGTTGGAAGGAAAGAAAAAAAAAATACTACTTTTGCACATAACATTGCAAGCAGATTAGACACAAACATTCTTGGCCAACATAAGTATAACATTTATTGAAATGAGTAAAGACAAAAGTATAAGGTCAACATATAAGATTCCTCACCCCCTCTGATGGCCAATTGTAAAAATTTTATGGTGGGGGGGTTGGGTAGATATTTTGGACAGGTAACCCTCTCCCTTCATTGAGAGCTGAATGCATAAATAATGTGTGTTACTTTGGCCAGCCCCTCCTTACTTACCCTATTGGCAGCCCACTGGACAGGTAACAAAGTAGATTGGCCTTAAATGTAAAGGGATTTATAAACTTAATTTGCCCCCAAGAAGAGGCGACTTCGATAAAATACTGTACCAGAAGGAAAAGATGTGGATATTTAACCTGAGAAGCATGCAGCCTTCAGGGTTAAACAATGAGCTTAACCTGTCTGTTTTCTTGGAGCAGTAATGACTGACCTTTTCCAAATCAAAATTATCTGAGTGGCTATCTTGCTTCATAAACATCTTCTGCCTCTGAAGGGGTGTGTGGAACTTGTATTTACCAACAGTACCTTCTATTGGAACCTATAACTGTACTTATAAGGCATGACTAAAATAACTACTACATGAGGGGATTTTCTGTACCTAATTTGTTGGCAATAGGTGAATGCACGGGGTGAAAGTCTATTGTATGTATGTGGTGAGACTGGATATTCACTTACCGCAGTCTGAATAAGGTGTTAACTTTGACATCCACTTAATCAATTAAGTCTCTCTGACATTTAAGGATACACCCTTACTGACTGCGTATGCTCTGAAGAAGCTTGGGTTACAAGCAAAACATGTAAGCAAGTAAGACATACTCACATGTCTCCAGCGATGTGAACACCAACCTGTCCATCCACCTGGCAAACCCAGATCACCCATCTGAATCTCGGCTCAGCACTAACCATCCAGCACTCAGCAACCTTCTCTTAAACCACTTGTTGGTGTGATTAGGACAACTTGGCAAGCATCTGCATTATATATAGGACTCTTTGAAAGATGAACCAGGGAGCAACTCTAAGGAAGGTCTGTGAAGGACTTTACCCATTTTGTCTTTTCAAATGGAAGGAAGATCCACCTAATATCTCCAAAGACTGAGTATATCCGGTGACTTATGAGTCGCTATCGCTGAGCGGCTGGTCCATTTGTATGAACATAGGGGATACAGACTTACGGATCAAGACGTCAGAACAGTGAGCTGTACTGGGTTAACCCCCTGCCTTAATACCATTACTGTTTCCTTTGACCGATGCTATCCCTCATTAATCAATTGTGATCCATACTTACATAGCAACCAATGACCTGCGTTTTTCAACTATGCGATTTTGTAACCCATATGCATTGCTGCTTTACAAGTTTGACTGGAAGTTACTTTCTGAACATCCTTTGACTGATTTTATCCCTCATTAATCAATTGTGATCCATACTTACATAGCAACCAATGACCTGCGTTTTTCAACTATGCGATTTTGTAACCCATATGCATTGCTGCTTTACAAGTTTGAGTGGAAGTTACTTCTGAACATCCTTTGACTGATTTTATCCCTCATTAATCAATTGTGATCCATACTTACATAGCAACCAATGACCTGCGTTTTTCAAACTGTGCAATTTTGAAATCCATATGCATTGCTGCTTTACAAGTCTGAGTGGAAGCTACTTGCTGAACACCCTTTGACCGATGTTACCCTTGACTAATCAATTGTGATCCATACTTACATAGCAACCCATGACCTGCGTTTTTCAAACTGTGCAATTTTGAAATCCATATGCATTGCTGCTTTACAAGTCTGAGTGGAAGTTACTTGCTGAACATCCTTTGACCGATGCTATTCCTGATTAATCCATTGTGATCCATACTTGCATAGCAACCAATGACCTGCGCCTTTCAAACTGTGGGATTTTGAAATCCATATGCATTGTTGCTTTACAAGTCTGAGTGGAAGTTACTTGCTGAACATCCTCTGACCGATGTTGTCCCTGATTAATCCAAGTTTGAGTGGAAGTTACATGCTGAGCGGAACACACGAACTCTCTATACATAATCACCGCTGGCTAATCTCATCTATATTACAGTGACTTTTGTCTCTATTGATTTACCAGGCCAATCTGCGGTGAATATACAACAATCAGATTGAACCGTGTGTGTGTGAGATGGGTGACTGATGTGTATGGCTGGATTTGTTATGGACACCAGTGTTCCATTAAGACCTTCTTGTCTTAATTTTAATTAAATGTGTTTGGAGGAGGGATTTGGGATCTTTTTCATTATTTTAGACAAGTATTTTTGCAAGTATTTATTTGTTTTTGTACAAATTAAATAAAGTTAAATTAGTCCTTTACACTTTCTGTATCCTTTCTAAAGAATACCTTTTGGGACCTTTGTCCCTATCTTTTTTGGATTGTTAAGTTACTAGGCTAGGTGTGTGTATAGGCCCAGGATAGCATGCTGGGGAGGTTAGTGAAGGTAAATATGCATGAAGGACAAAAAAGGAGCATCAAAAGCTTACAGCATGCATGAGGACAAAGAGGACATTCACAGTATATTACAATCATGGTAATTATGGCATGAAGAAATGAATATAATACATTAAATACATAGAATGTGATGTTAAAGGATAAAACTTAATCTAATATAGTCTTTCTGCAGGACTTGAATTATGAAAGAACAGGTCTCTGGAATAATGATTCCCAGAGCCTGGGGGGAGTTCCCAGTCATGAACTTCAGGTCCTGGAGACTTCTTCCTGTTGCCAAGTACCACAAGGTGGTGACGAGCCTTTGCTCGGGAGAGATGGCTTGCCGCATGCAGGTGTCCTGCTTTGTAATATAAGGGGACAGCAAAGCCAATAGACGGTAAAAGACGGGGTCCGTCATCCGGAGATTATTTCTGAAATCATCAGGATTATTCTCCTGGAGCTCCCACAGCATAAGGCATATGACAGAATTGGTCACGATTAAGCAACCAATTCTTGGTCCAAGAACTCCTCCCCCTGTTCATGGACTGGACTTGGGTCAAAGCAATAACACCAAGCCCAACAACAGCACAATCTCTCCGACGAGAACGCAACATGGCTAGTTAACGAACGGCTGCTCAGAACGAACTGACAGAACGCACTGAAAATCAGAAAGGACCTGACAAGCACGACCTGAAGATCAGAAACGACCGGACAAGCATGCACTAAAAATCAGAAGCAAACTATAAATAGAACGCACTGAAAAACAGAAACGACCTGTCAAGCACGCACTGAAAAATGGATATGAACCGACAAGCACAACCTGTAAAGCAGAAACGAACCGAAAAGCACAAGGCTGAAAAGCACGAATCGTAACTCACCAATCTTCTACTAACATAAGATAAACACGACATTAGCAGAAGGAGCCCAAAGGGTGGCGCACGACTATTGAACTTCCTTTTTATCGGCTTGTCATACGTCTTGTACATCACTACATTCATAATTGTTGGCCAACATTTGTGTGACCATGTGTATGCAAGACATGTTGGAGCCAACACCCTCTGAACAAAATTCCACGGTTTTGTTGTCGGAAAGTCCAATCATGTGTATGAGGCTTTAAGATCAATATATGGCCCTCAGAATATTTATTGCGTTCACGTAGATGAAAAATCTCCAGAGCCTTTTAAGGAGGCTGTTCGAAGCATTGTTTAATGCTCCAATAATGTTTTCAATAATGTTTTTGTGGCATCCAAGTTGGAAAGGGTGGTCTATGCTTCATGGTCAAGAGTTCAGGCTGATCTCAACTGCATGGAAGACCTCCTGAAAAGCAATGATTATATTATATTATATTTACACATCATAAACCAAATTAGGAGTATTGTAAGATAGTCAGTCATGTGCTTTTCAATATGATTGAGTGGGAATACCTCTCATCTTGAAGCATTACCAATTTATATCTCCTCAGGAGTATGAAGTATGTAATATTAGGTAAGTATGATCAATGTGCTGGAAAAATGCTGTCTACTACCTCCAGGGAAAGGAGGGGGGGTGCCGGGACAGCCAGGCAGCATCAGCAGGGCAGTGGGGCAACACAAACACAGGGTTCAACAGTACAAGGGCAGTACTTGTCCATAGATTATCTAAAGACCTCCAGATACAAGGGGCATCTTAAGGTGAACGTTGTCATGATTAGTGTTGGGCGAACGGTTTGGGCCGAGCAAAAGTTCGGCCCGAACATTGTCCATTTGGCGAACACCCAAATTTGCGGGGCGTCCCACAATGCACTGCGTGTTGCACTCTAGGATCTTAATTAGATGAAGCCTTGCACCTTTCCACAACTGTGGAACATTTTTTTACAGCAAGGCCAATTCTCGCTTTCGTCAAGAGTACCTCTATAGTGTTACAGTGTGAAGGCACCACCAACACCCAAAGACCAAGTTTTCCACAACAGTTTGACAGGGACATTAAATTTAAATATTTTACAGCAAGGACAATTCTGGCTTTCATCAAGAGTACCTCTATAGTGATACAGTGTGAAGGCACCACCAACACCCAAAGACCAATTTTTCCACAACTGTTTGACAGGGGCATTACATTTCAATTTTTTACAGCAAGGCCAGTTCTACCACCAACACCCAAAGACCAATTTTTCCACAAATGTTTGACAGGGACATCAAATTTCAATTTTTTACAGCAGGGCCAATTCTTGCTTTTCCACACCTGTTACTTCTATCCAAAGTCTGTGAAAGAGACACCAACCTTTATCTAAAAAATGTAATCTTGGCCTGAGTGTACTATAATTTGGCTTCTTCACCTAAGGCTTGCTCAATGTGGTGCAAAACTTTGTTATTTCCATCCAAAGTCTGCCAAAGAGACACCAGAATTCTTGTTCTGAGTGCACTAAATTGTGGCCTCAGACTGGCTCCCCAAGCTGTTGTTTACTAAATGCAGAGAAAATACATTTTAAATCAATTTAAAATATTTTTTTCTTTCTTTATAAATGTCAGTTTTGCTGCAGCAGGTTCTATACACGGTACAGATGCACCACTTTACAGGCAGGTTAAAAGGAATTTTTCATTCCTATTGTTTCACTTTAAGCATCATTAAAATCACTGTTCTTTTAAAACAATCTTTTTTTTTTAAAAAAATGTTGTATTGGTACATGTCCCCCAAGGCAATACCCAGACCCCCATACCCTTTTTTATGGCCAATAACTCGCATATACAGTATCTAACAAAAGTGAGTACATCCCTCACATTTTTAGAAATATTTTATTATACCTTTTCATGTGATAACACTGAAGAAATGACTCTTTGCTACAATGTAAAGAAGCGAGTGTACAGCTTTTATAACAGTGTAAATTTTGCTGTCCCCTCAAAATAACTCAACAGACAGCCATTAAACCGCTGGTAACAAAAGTGAGTACACCCTTAAAGCGGAGTTCCACCCAAAAGTGGAACTTCCGCTCATTGGATTCCTTCCCCCCTCTGGTGTCACAATTGGCACCTTTCAGGGGGGGGAGGGGGGTGCAGATACCTGTATAATACAGGTATCTGCACCCACTTCCGGGAATAGACTCCCGCGGGAGTCACGACCCCTCCCGCACTCCCCCGCTGTCTCCTGAGAAAGACACAGGTCCCAGGAGATAGTGGGGACCATTAAGAACGCGCAGCACGACTCGCGCATGCGCAGTAGGGAACCGGGAAGTGAAGTCGCAACGCTTCACTTCCTGATTCCCTAACTGAGAATGGCGGCGGCAGCACCCGAGGACCGAGGGATGGTTCGGCCTCGGGTGCCAACATCGCTGGACCCCGGGACAGGTGAGTGACCTTATTTTAAAAGTCAGCAGCTGCAGTATTTGCAGCTGCTGACATCTAAAAAAAATGTTTTCGCTAGACACCCGCTTTAAGGGAAAATGTCCAAATTGGACCCAAAATGACAATATTTTGTGGGGCCACCATTATTTTCCAGCACTGCCTTAACACTCTTGGGCATGGAGTTCACCAGAGCTTCACAGGTTGCCATTAGAGTCCTCTTCCACTCCTTCATGACGACGTCACTGAGCTGGTGGATGTTAGAGACCTTGCGTTCCTCCACCTTCCGTTTTAAGGATGCCCTACAGATGCTCTATAGGGTTTAGGTCTGGAGACATGCTTGTGCAGCTAGATCTCACTGCAGACCGTTCCTGTTGTTCTGTTCCTATTATACTACAGGCAGGCAGTTCATTCAGTTAGCTGCAGTATATATTGAGTACTGTATCCTGTGCAGCTAGATCTCACTGCAGACCGTTCCTGTTGTTCTGTTCATAATATACTACAGGCAGGCAGTTCCTTCAGTTAGCTGCAGTAATTTCAGTACTGTATCCTGTGCAGCTAGATATCACTGCAGATCGTTCCTGTTGTTCTCTTCCTAATATACAACAGGCAGGCAGTTGATTTAGTTTGCTGCAGTATATTCAGAATCAGTGTGTGTATATATATCTATATATATATAGATATATATATCTATATATATATAGATATATATATATAGATATATATATATATATATATATATATATATATATATATATATATATATAGATACTATCTATCTATCCCTGCTTTGTGCAGCTACATCTCACTGCAGGCCATTCCTGGTGTACCTATTCAAATACATTATAAATAAATCAAATACAGTACGTCTGGAAGGCCAACAAGGAGAGGCAGATGCTCACAGGCCACTAAAAGAAGGCAAGCAGGCTCTGTGTCTGCAGCCAACATTGCTGGTCGTGGACACGGTGCATCCTCAGCACGTGGCCGTGGGGCAAGATTGTCCTTTTTTTCGGCAACTGGCCGTGTTGAGCCACAACATGCAGAAGAGTTGGTAGAGTGGATGACCAAGCCATCCTCCATCTTCCTCATCCGCTGTCACCCAGGCTCAGAGTACTTTGGCTGCCAATGCAGCTGCCAAAGCAGCCTCTTCCATAGGCTCAATGTCATCAGTCTTTCCTTCCCTAGCTCCACTATCATGCCCTGAGGAGTCCCACAAACTGTTAGACCAGTGTTGGGTACATGCTGCAGGAGGATGCGCAGTGTTTTGAAGGCTTCGATAATGGTACCCAGATTGAGGAAGGCAGTAACATGAGCCCAGAGAGAGGGGGTGCCCAAGAAGGACAACAAACTAGCAGTCATGTTCCCCCAGCTGCAGCATACTGCCAGGTTTGCTCCAGTGACGAGGAGGGAGGGGATGATGTGGTCACTGACGCTACGTCGATGCCTGATAGGAGAGAGGAGGAGGAGGAGGAGGCACATCTCCAACGAGGCAGGATGCCCTCCAGGGGCCAGCTTAAGGGCAGCCAACCGACTGCATCACACTGCAGAGTTCCGCATGTGCAGGGCACTACTGACTCCGTGTTTTTCCAAAAGTTCTTTGGTGTGGGCCTTTTTTTGAGACGTGTGCAGCAGATCGCACCCTTGCTGTTTGCAACATATGTCTGAAGTGTATCAAGCGTGGCCAAAACAGCAGCCGCTTGGGCACCACATGCTTGACCAGACATATTTCGAACTCCCATGCATTCCGTTGGCAAGCGTACTTAGAAGACCCACACCAAAGAACAAGGCGGACCTCTCCTTGCTCCTCATCAGCTGGGATCTACAACCCCACTATACCTTCAGTTCTCTCAGAAACCTGCACTGAGAGGAATGAAGGTGTAGAATTAGCCGTGTATGTGCCGAGTACTTGGGGGCAATCTGCTATCGCTACACCAACGTCCGATTTTTAGCAGGCAAATTTCCCTACCCCAGTTGCTACGCCGGCGAAAGAAATTCGCTCCCAGCCATCCACATGCCCAGCGGCTGAATGCTAGCTTGGCTAAATTGCTAGCACTCCAACTGCTGCCTTTTCAGCTGGTAGACTCTGCCCCCTTTCGTCAATTTGTGGAATGTGTGGCAGATTCCCAAACGCCACTTTTTTTCATGGAAGGCGATTCCGGCTGCGGATCCTTAGTGACCCAGAGGACTCCGGACCGAATGCCTCAGCAAACCTACGCTGCATGGCCTCCCTGATCCTGCAAAGCCTCCATGATCCTGCAAAGCCTGTGAAAGGACCCTCGGATTTGTGGTATCAAGGAGAGGGATCAGTACTGGCTGGCAACCTTCCTTGATCCACGTTACAAGGGTAAGGTTGCGGAACTTATCCAGCCGTCGCAAAGGGAGCAGAGGATGAAACATCTTCGGGAGGCATGCAGAAAGGTTTGTGCAACGTGTTTCCAGAGCCTAGGAGGTTACAAATTCCTGGTCTTGGACAGCGTGTTACTGAGGCTTTGGTCAGTCACAGAAGGAGCAGTGGAGAAGGTGGCCATCTGACAGATGCATTCAGACAATTTTTTAGTCCGCAGCCCCAAGGTCTGATCGGTTCCAGCAACCATTGCCAGCGTCTAATTTACATGGTGCAGGAATACCTAGGGGCAAGATCAGACTTGGAGACCTTTCCAACCGAAAATCCTCTGGGTTACTGGGTCTTGAGGATGGATCACTGGCCAGAGCTTGCACAGTATGCAATTGAGCTACTGGCCTGTCCTGCATCCAGCATTCTTTCGGAATGCACATTCAGTGCTGCTAAAGGCTTTGTAACCGATCACAGAGTGCGCCTGTCCACCGACTCGGTTGATCGGCTCACCCTTATGAAAATGAATCAGTCTTGGATCACCAGCTACCAAGCACGTGATGCTGATGTAACCGAATATTTTTTTTTATGAATGTGAGATCCCTTCAAGACTGCCTATGCTGAGTGACTATCCTGTTATGCTGAGTGACTATCCTATTCCTCCTCAATGTTCATGTTGATAGCTTGTAAGAACATTTTTGGTTCAGGGCACCACCACCAGTGGCTAAGGCCCAATTTTTCTGCCCCTGTTTAACAGTGGCGTGTAATTACAATTTTTGCTGTAATATTTTGCAGTAGGGCTTGTTCCTGAGCTCAACTAGAGTATCTGTGAGGGGTTGCAGTGTTGTGGCACCAGCACCAGTGCCTAAAGCCCAATTTATCTGCCCCTGTTCAACGGGCATGTAATTACAATTTTTGATCTAATATTTCACAGCAGGGCCCGTTCCTGCGCCCACCAAGAGTAACTGTGAGGGCTTACAGTGTTGTGGCAACACCACCATACCACCCCCAAAGGCCCAATTTTTCTGACCCTGTTCAACAGGGGCATGTAATTACAACTCTTGATATAATATTTCACAACAAGGCCCGTTCGAGCACCCACCAAGAGTAACTGTGAGGGCTTACAGTGTTCTGGTACCACCAACACCTAAGGCCCAAATTTCTGCAGAGTATATAGGGCAGGCCCCTACTTTCAAACATCCGACTTACAAACGACTCCTACTTACAAACAGAGGGAGACAACCGGAAGTGAGAGGAAATCTACCCCTAGGAAGGGAAATTCTCTCCTGTAAGAGTTAATATGGGAAAAAGGTGTCTCCTCCACTGATGCTTTATCACCAATCCTTGTTTCCCCAAAAAACGCAAATTTTCCAAATCCAACTGTCATTGGGACAGAAAGTGAGATGAAATCTTCTGAATAGGGGCACAGACAGCAAAACAAATGTTACAGGGGTGATGATAACCCTTCCCTATGTTTTCCAAAAAGCTTAAAAATAGATTTTTTGGCTGGAGTTACACTTACAAAATGTACCTATTACAAACAGATTCAACTTAAGAACAAACCTACAGTCCCTGTCTTTCTTGGGACTGCCTGTATACTGCTGTTCAGAGTATATAGGGCCTGGGGGCCCCACGCCTTTTCTTTTTTTTAATTTGGTTGCGGGGTTCCCCCTAATATCCATACAAGGGAATGGGCTGGGGGGGTTACCCATGCCGTTTTTCTCAATAATTTTCATCCATTTTGCCGGTACCTGACATTACATTACAGCCACAAGCAGTTTTAAATTACTTTTATTCCTTTAGAAATGTCATTTTGTGCAGGGACTGTTCTAAACACGGGAAACACGCGCCACTTTACAGGCATACTATAGACACCCCCTAGGTATGACATTTAAAGGAATATTTCACTTTTATTTTTTCACTTTAACTACTTCAGCCCCGGAAGGATTTACCCCCTTCCTGACCAGAGCACTTTTTACAATTTGGCACTGCGTCGCTTTAACTGCTAATTGCGCGGTTATGCAATGCTGTACCCAAACAAAATTTGCATCCTTTTCTTCCCACAAATAGAGCTTTATATTGATGGTATTTGATCACCTCTGCGGTTTTTATTTTTTGCGCTATAAATGGAAAAAGACCGAAAATTTTGAAAAAAAAAAAAATATTTTCTACTTTTTGTTATAAAAAAAAAAAAAATCCAATAAACTCAATTTTAGTCATACATTTAGGCCAAAATGTATTCGGCCACATGTCTTTGGTAAAAAATAATGTCAAGCGTATATTTATTGATTTGCGCAAAAGTTATAGCTCCTACAAACTAGGGTACATTTTCTGGAATTTACACAGCTTTTAGTTTATGACTGCCTATGTCATTTCTTGAGGTGCTAAAATGGCAGGGCAGTACAACCCCCCCCCCAAATGACCCTATTTTGGAAAGTAGACACCCCAAGGAAATTGCTGAGAGGCATGTTGAGCCCATTGAATATTAATTTTTTTTTTTTTTTTTTTGTCCCAAGTGATTGAATAATGACAAAAAAAGAAATTTAAAAAGTTGTCACCTAATGATATATTGCTCACACAGGCCATGGGCATATGTGGAATTGCACCCCAAAATACATTTAGCTACTTCTCCTGAGTATGGGGATACCACATGTGTGGGACTTTTTGGGAGCCTAGCCGCGTATGGGGCCCCGAAAACCAATTACCGCCTTCAGGATTTCTAAGGGCGTAAATTTTTGATTTCACTCCTCACTGCCTATCACAGTTTCAGAGGCCATGGAATGCCCAGATGGCACAAACCCCCCCCCCCCAAATGACCCCATTTTGGAAAGTAGACACCCCAAGCTATTTGCTGAGAGGCATGGTGAGTATTTTGCAGCTCTCATTTGTTTTTGAAAATGAAGAAAGACAAGAGAAATTTATTTTTCAATTTTCAAAACTTTGTGACAAAAAGGGAGGTCTGCAAAATACTCACTATACCTCTCAGCAAATAGTTTGGGGTGTCCACTTTCCAAAATGGGGTCATTTGGGGGGGGTTTGAACTATCCTGGCATTTTATGCACAACATTTAGAAGCTTATGTCACACATAACCCACTCTTCTAACTACTTGAAGACAAAGCCCTTTCTGACACTATTTGTTTAAATGAAAAAATATTTTTTTTTTTTGCAAGAAAATTACTTTGAACCCCCAAACATTATATACTTTTTTAAAGCAAAGGCCCTACAGATTAAAATGGGTGTTTCATTTTTTTTTCACACAGTATTTGCGCAGCGATTTTTCAAACGCATTTTTTGGGGAAAAAACACACTTTTTAAAAAATTTTAATGCACTAAAACACACTATATTGCCCAAATGTTTGATGAAATAAAAAAGATGATCTTAGGCCGAGTACATGGATACCAAACATGACATGCTTTAAAATTGCGCACAAACGTGCAGTGGTGACAAACTACATACATTTTTAAAAGCCTTTACAGGTTACCACTTTAGATTTACAGAGGAGGTCTACTGCTAAAATTACTGCCCTCGATCTGACCTTCGCGGAAGATGCCCCATGCATGGTGCAATTGCTGTTTACATGTGACGCCAGACCAACGCTTGCGTTCACTTTTGCGCGAGAGCAGGGGGGGGACAGGGGTGCTTTTTTTGCCTTTTTTTTTTTTTTTTTTTCGTTTTTTTTTTTTTTTTTGTTTTCTTTATTATTTTTTGTGCTTTTTTTATCTTATTTTTAAACTGTTCCTTTCATTTTTTATTTATTTATTTTTTTTATCATTTTTATTGTTATGCCAGGGAATGTAAATATCCCCTATGATAGCAATAGGTAGTGACAGGTACTCTTTTTTTTTTTTTTTTTTAAACAAATGGGGTCTATTAGACCCTAGATCTCTCCTCTGTCCTCAAAGCATCTGACCACACCAAGATCGGTGTGATAAAATGCTTTCCCAATTTCCCAATGGCGCTGTTTACATCCGGTGAAATCTAAGTCACGAAATGCTCGTAGCTTCCGGTTTCTTAGGCCATAGAGATGATTGGAGCCATTCTGGTCTCTGATCAGCTCTATGGTCAGCTGGCCGAATCACTGGCTGCATTCTCAGGTTCCCTGTTGGGACAGGAGAGCCAGAGAAAAACATGGAAGATGGTGGGGGGGGGGGCATTCCCTCCCACTGCTTGTAAAAGCAGTCTAGAGGCTAATTAGCCACTAGGATTGCTTTTACATGAAAGCCGACCGCTGGCTGAAAAGAATGATACCAAGATGATACCTAAACCTGCAGGCATCATTCTGGTATAACCACTCAAAGTCGTGAATGGCATACCTGAAAACAAAAAAATGGTTAACAATTTAAAACACAATAAACAGTAAAGTATAAAAAATTACATACCTGAAAAGTAAACATGATAAAACATTGCAGAATAGAATACAGTAAAAAAGAGCAGAACAATAGAGAGAGAATAGAGCGAGAGAACAATAAAACGACAACTATTTTTGTTTTTTTTTTATTTTAATATTTTTTTTTGTTTTTTTTTTTTACACTTTTTTTTTTTTGTAACTTTTATACCTGTAACCGGTTCCAGGTTCAGGTCTCTCAAAATGCGATGGCATCTTGGGAGACCCTGTGAAAGTGTGCAGTGCTGTACCCTACGCTAATAGCTAGTGCATGGTAGCGTTCAAAACATTCACCAATGGAAACACCAGGATTGTCAGGACAGGAGGGAAAATAATAGCGGGTGTCACGCCTATATCCTCGCTTGCTGCAGACACAACATCTTTTTTGTTGGGGTTCGTAGGGTAGGGGTACTCGGGAGGACATAAAGAAAATGCCTCTCATGCAGCCAACTGCATTTGGTTGGGGATGTGAATGGGGGAAGTACAGGTGCTGCAGAAGCGGTGGGTTCCCAATTAGGATTGGCGAATGCAGCAGAAAGGGCACTATGTGTTTGTCTTCTTCTTGGTGGCAGTGGGACACTACTTGTGCTTGCCACCTCACCAGCTTGAACTGCACTTATGGGACTCGCCACATCACCAAGTGTTACTGCAGTGCTGGTTTGACTACGACCGGGGTGTACTAGGCCAATGACGCTTGCCAGTTTACCAAAACGCTACCAAAAAAACTGTTAGCGATCGCAGGGATCAGGCTTGACTCTGCGAATGCTGCAGTTATGCGTTTTAGTGTTTTGTAAGTGTCAGTGATCGATCGATACTGCACTTGGGTGGGCTGGGCCGGACGGAGGGGCAAAACGCAGGTGTTAGCAGGTATCTGGGCTAATCCCGCTAACACTGCGTTTTGGGAACCCTAAACTGCTGGGGACGCTAGTATAGATCTGATCAGATATTGATCCGTTCAGATACTATACCACTAAGGGAGGTGTATGGTGCGTGCGTGGGTGTTCGCGCTACTGGTGCTAACCTGACGCTGCCTGGGGCGACGCAGACCCTATCTGACCCTAAAACCTAACTTATATGACCGCCGGGCGATCAAGGGGCTAAACCTTTATTGGGTAATAAACGGCGGGTGCCCTGACACTATAAAAAAATAAATGAACTAACCAGCGTCACCCGTAACAGTTATACAGTGATCACTGGTGAAAGGGTTAACTAGGGGGCAATCAAGGGGTTAAAACCTTTATTAGGTAGTATATGGGGGTCCCTGTCACTATAAAACGCTGACGGCGAACCTAAATATTTACCTCCCTAACTAGCGTCATCAGTGACACTAATACAGCGATCAGAAAAATGATCGCTTAGTGACACTGGCGACGAGGGTGATCAAGGGGTTAAAATTTGGTTAGGGGGGTATCCTAGACCTAAAGGGGGCTAACACTAACTGCCCTACCACACTAACTGTCACAAACTGACACCAATTCAGTAACCAAAAAAAAAAAACTGCTTGGTGTCAGTGTGACGGGGGGGGAGGGGTGATTAGGGGGTGATCGGGGGGTGTAAAGTATGCCTGGCATGTTCTACTGTGTGTGTGTGTGTGTGTGTGTGTGTGTGTTGGTGTAACTCACTCGGATGTCTTCTCTCCTCGGCGCCGGAACGGAAAATACCGAGCCTAGGAGAGATGACATCACTTCCTCTGCCTCTGTGTACTATACAGAGGCAGGGGAAGATTCTCATTAGCTGGGAGCAATCGCGAGGGGGGGCACGAATGGATGGCCTCCCCCTCATCTCTGAATGCTCCCAGTCAGAAGCTGACTGCCTCGGGCACCGGGGGGGTCCGATCGGACCCCCGCCCGCGGCAAGCAATCACGTACCAGGTAGGTGATTTTGCCTGCCCGTGCCATTCTGCCACAGTATATCTGCGTTAGGCGGTTGGCAACTGGTTAAGCATCATTAAAATCACTGCTCCCGAAAAAAAGGCAGTTTTTAAAACTTTTTTTTGCATTGTCCCTTGTGGCAGGACCTAGGTCCCCAAACCCTTTTTAGGACAATAACTTGCATATTATCCTTTAAAATTTGCACTTTTGATTTCTCACGTTCGAGTCCCATAGTCTTTAACGGTGTTCGAAAGTTTGCGCGAACTTTCGGTCTGTTCGCATGTTCTGGATGCGAACGGAACTGGGGAGTGTTCGGCTCATCCCTAATGGCTGTGTGTTGAGTTATTTTGAGCGGACAGCAAATTTACACTGTTATACAAGCTGTACACTCACTACTTTACATTGTAGCAAAGTGTAATTTCTTCAATGTTTCCACATGAAAAGGTATAATAAAATATTTACAAAAATGTGAGGGGTGTACTCAATTTTGTGAGATACTGTAAGCCTTTAAAATGGGCACTTTTTGATTTTTCAAGTTTGGGTCCCATAAACTTTAATAGGGTTCATGGTTCGGGACCGATCTTTTGTGAAGTTCTCTAGTTATGATCCTATATTATCCCAAGGATAGTATAAAAAAAGCAGCTCTGTTGCCTGGCCTCCATTGTATGTGTATGTTACTTTCTGAAGTACAGAGAAGCAGCCAGTTGACAGAGGAAGCAGCGATGGTGGCAGGTGATGGAGACTCTGGAGGTAAAGAGGCAATTCGGTGCTTCCTGCACCTCCCTTAGTGGCAGGCCTCCATCATTGAGGCCACTGTAGTTCTGAGTCCTCATAGGGACCAAGCTAGGTGGTCACATGGTGGAAGGCCTTTAAGAGAAAGCATTGAGGCTTTCATCTGAGCCTCTGGGCTGAACCTGGTGAAAGGTGTTAAATAGTTATACAAACTGAGCTGGTAGAGTAAAGTGGGTGCCCCTTGCCACGTTCCTTGTAATAACTGTTAAATGGACTTTGGGACAGGTAATAGTGATTCTGGACCGAGGAGAAAAACTTTGTTCTTCTACAGGTGTAAGCGTAAGATGGCCTCCGGCCTGATGGTGACACCAATGTTAAGGAATGGTAAAAACTCATGGCTTGAAACTTTTCGAAAGTGGACCTAGGGGGCACCTTTCCAAACTTCCATTGTCACTGAGACAGGTAGGCACAGACATCTGTGAAAACATTGTCGGAAGTTTTAACTTTTCCTGGCTCTGCTAAAAATGTGTTTTTGTGTGTATCCTCATTGAGATATTTTTTATGACTTCTTTTCTTGACAAGGAGTTAGCGGAGGTCTCCCTAATATGGGCCCAGATAGGGGCTTATGGAACCCTAGGAGACTCAATGGAAATTAAAAGCAACTGTTTCTGTCATAAAAACAAATAAAAAAAACATTGATACTATTGAACTAAAGGAAATGGAGGCACATTTCAAATGCTTAAATAAAGAAAAGTGCAGAGCTAACAAGTATATACATAATATATAGCATTAATACATATCTTACAATGGATGATGTAAGTCAATATACAAGTATGTGAAGTTATATGATAAACTTTCCAAATCATAAAAATTGTGTCCGCGATGCACAAAATGTTTTGTGACACATTTATAATTAGTGTTATAAATAAATTAGTCTATGAGAAAGTAAGGTCCAAAAAGGTGTATAACACCAAGAAGTGAAGAAAATATTCTAAAAAAAGAAAAAGCGTTGATAGAAGATCCACCACCGCTCAAAATGGGAGCTTACCGGAAAGATTGGACGCAGATGGGTGTACACCCACTGAGTCAAACTTTCCGGTAAGCTCCCATTTTGAGCGGTGGTGGATCTTCTATCAACACTTTTTCTTTTTTTATATATTATTTCTTCACTTCTTGGTGTTATACACCTTTTTGGACCTTACTTTCTCATGGACTAATTTATTTATAACACTGATTATAAATGTGTCACAAAACATTTTGTGCATCACGGACACAATTTTTATGATTTGGAAAGTTTATCATATAACTTCACATACTTGTATATTGATTTACATCATCCATTGTAAGATATGTATTAATGCTATATATTATGTATATACTTGTTAGCGCTGCACTTTTCTTTATTTAAGCTTGCCCACAGGATTAGATCACTTGTATGTGCTAGCTGCTTACACACATTTGTTCTTGACAGCGCGATATTTCCACATACACATTTCAAATGCTTCTAACATTTTCATGAGTTGGACACTGTCCAATTTTTTTTTTTCATGTTAGTTGTTAGTATTTGTGAGAGAGTATAATTTTAGTTTAAAAGTTTGTTATAGTGGAAATGTAGTTGAATACAGATGGTCTCAAATGGTAGCTCTCCCTTTCCCCTAAAATCTGCCAAATCAGCCCTTTTAGCAAGAATTCAGGGTAGTCTTTTAAAATGTGCATGTGCAATGTGGGGCCTGGTTTTGGCATCTCAGAGATGCCATCTTAAGGTGACTTTGCAGTCACTCCAACACCAGCAGAGACTGTTCTTGTTATACAAGTACAATAGGTGTGACACACTCTCTGTTATTGACTTTGGAGGGAGCTCAGACTAGTGCACATTGAAGATATTGCCTTTAGGGATCCCATACAACTGACTTCTTTGAAAACACAGCAGTGGATCTTGATGTTTTTAGTAAGTATCCAAAGACGGCAATCCAAGAAAACTATATCAAAGGCATTCGCCTTTATTTATCCTTCTTTTATCCAACTTCATTGAAAAGCATGTTCTTTAGCTGCATGTATTTTAATTGTTTTTATCCTTTGAAATTTATGACTAAATAAAGAGTGACATGCCATAAGTGCCCAGGATTTTGTTTTCCTGGAATGCAGCTCTTTTTTTTTATGCCTGCAGAGGTAAAGGAGCATTACATGCAACTTTGTACTGCACAGGTATGGGTTTCTCTTGTGTTGGGGGCACAGTTGACTTCACCAATATCAGTCACCCATTAGGAAAAATCATGAGAAAATATGAGAAGGGCGTAAACACCCTTTTATATAGTGTTGGAATTTGCAGTCTGCTCACATAATTTGTAATAAAAACATATTTGCCATTCAGAAGCTTCCCTCCAACCATTTTGCATATTATTTTATATATACTGTGATTCTGTACTTGCCAAATATGCTGCAGAAATCTCCCTCCACTGAGTCCGGCTGCACTCATTTTAACTGTGGGCAGCTGAATCTGCTGCCTGTTCATTTCCTGGATTTATGCAAACACACAGAGACACACCTCCGGCTCTGCAGCTCTTATTGGCCCTCTTATGACTCACCCCCCTCCCTTCCTGACAAGTTCTTTAGAGAGTGGGAGAGAGAGCTGTGCATGATGTCATAAGCCTAGGCTTTTTTCCAGACAAGAAACAGGAAGTGGGCCTGTATAAGGTATTTACTGGCAGAAAAAAATGACTATCCAAAGTCAAAACAACAAGGGCAGAAGATTCCATAGATGGAAAGATGAAAAAATGACAGAATTTCCACTTTAATGTCTGATGCAGTGTACAGTTCCACATAAAAGTGAATCTGGGTGCAATTCATGCACACCAAAATATTCTCATTTTCTGTAAAAGCACCCTTAGGCCTCTTTCACATGGGTGCCTTCATGTAGCAGATTCAGCTTGCTCAGTGGAGCATCATTCCACTGATCCCCGCTGAGCAGACGGATAACAGGTCCGTGTCTGCTCCGCTGTGCAGAGTGGACACAGTCCTGCTCTCCTCTATGGGGGAATCGGATGGAAACGGACAGGCGATCCACCAGACAGATGGAAAATAGGACCACCATCTATCTGCTCTTTGCGAGCAGGATCGGATCAGATTGCAGCAGGTGTCCACCTCTCCATAGGGGAGACTGGAGGGTCCGATCAGGTCCGCCTGAAAAACTGACAGGCGGAGCTGATCAGACAGCTCTTGTAAAAGGGCCCTAAAACTAAATTTCATTCACCTTTGGTATCTATAAGCATTATGGAGAAAATAATTTTCAAATTTCACAACACAATTATTGAAATCTGAGATGTTTTCTCTGAAAGCTAATCTTGGCTGCCTGTCATCCTTCTAATGTAAACACACATGTGGCATGTCTGGACTCTAGAGTCTGAAAGTAATTCTGGTTCTGGACAGCCATCCTTGGTTAATTCAGCAAGCCACTTTGGATCCTCGGTACCGGACATACCCCAAAATATAGGAAGCAAACAAGATGTGTATTCATAGGGTCTCTGTCTTTTAATGGGAGATCATCCAGCTTATATGGGATACAGATCAAAGGAAAAGGGAGGGGGTGTGCTCTTAGTTACAGGAAGAGAGAGACTTTTACAGATACCAAAAAACTGTAAACTGGACGCCTGGTCATTTAGTCATAAAACGAAGTTGGTTGCCTAAGGATAAACAGGACATTATAGGGTGTATGCTATTATACAGATATTCTTACACAACAATATACTGAATTAGCAGGAATAGATCAAATGATGGGAATTATGAAAAATGGAGTCCTTATGATTCATTCATATTATTACAATCCCCTCTTAAGCCAGGAATATGACTTATCCTGTAACATACTCATCTTGGTGTTTGTAATATAAGCTTAGGTAAGCTCTATTAGCTGCGGCTGGGCAGAGATTAAAGTAGCCCGGGAAATTAGGCACATGACAAGTTTGAAACAAGCATACACGAATAAGACAAAAAGCAAGATCATTATAATAATCATAGCAATGTCTTTCATCCATGAGAATATCCCACTAAGGCCAAACACTCCTATGTTGTTAAAAGGGTTCCATGTCTTTCTCTAAGAATAATTCTCTCTTGTGGCAGTGCTTGAGGGGGTACCTGGGGTGTATGCTAGCCTTCAATAGGTGTCCTCCCTTATTGTCCCCAATATACCCATTATAGTGATCAGTGATGCCAGGTAACATCATCAAAGTCATCAAGCACAAAAGGCGCAAGGCCTTCCCAAAAGTCTGTGGTGAAATAAGCAAGGTCATCTTTTTCAGAGTCTTGACCACCTGCTTCACTCACTGTTCGAGGATTTGTATCACCTGCTTCACCTCTGTGCTTTATCTTGCTTCTGAGGTGTTTCGTTGACCTTCTTCACACGACTGGCATGTATCCAAGCCTCATAGGTGTGCGCAGCCTATTGTATTAGGGTGTGCACCTCAAAGCTCCAACACATATGCCTTTGTGACATATTAACGGGCCTCTTCCCCACTCATCATCCTAAAACAATCGGGGGGGAGCAGGTGAGCACACAGGGGGACCTGGGCAGCAGAAAGAAAAGGAACTGGGACAAGAGGGGTGGCATACATTGGTACCAATCCCCTGTATTTTCCTCCCATGGCAGCTGAATATTGGTGAGAGGAAGAGGAGAAGCCTACTTTCAGCTGCTGCAGAAGAAAATACAGATCGGTCCCTTAATTTCCACTCCAATCTATCCTGTCCAGGTTCTGAGGGTCGGCAAGTAAGGATCGTGGCTTACCTGTCACCTGCCCACAATTGATGGGTTGCCAACTCCAGGATTAGGGTGTGCCTAGGCACACCTGGCACACCCCTTGCGCACGCCTATGCCAAGCCTGTTGTTCCTCTACCAGAATGGCTGTTTTGGTAACTGCGATCACTGTAGTCAGGGATCCAAAAGGGTATTTCTTGGTACGATTCTGTTGCTGAACCACTACAACGTCTCCCACCTGGAGAGGATGAGTAGATTCCTGCAAAGAAAAAAGAAAGGTGCGAGCGACATGGTTTTTTAACTCTATCCAAAGTTTCAATCACTTTCTCAACATACTCCTGTATGAGATCAAGATCCCCTCTTTCTAACATTAATGGCTGTCTAGCCCATGGGGTGAGGAAGGGTCTGCCCATCAGGACCTCGAAAGGGGAGTAACTCATGGTTTTAGAGGGAGTCATTCTTACCTCAAGGACTGCAGTAAGTACCTTTTTCCATCTGTTGAAAGTTCCCCCTGTGATTTTCCTGATTTTATCTTTAAGTGTCCTATTCATTATTTTTACTATCCCTGAACTCTGGGGGTGGTATGGGATGTGAAACTTCCAGTCAATCTTCAGTGTTTTCACTAAATCTTGTCATACTTTGGCTATGAAGGCAGGACCATTGTCTGACTTAATTTGAAGTGGGCAGCCCCACCTTGGGATTATTTCCTGTGTAAGGATTCTGACTACTGTTTGTACATTTTGCAACATATGGTTTTACTAATGAAAAAATCTTCATCCAATAACCCACATGTAACCTGCCAGCCTCTGTGTCCTACCTCATGATATTGTGAGATAAATAGGGGTCCACTCCTTCAATGTTCCATTTCCTAACAGGATGGACACATTGTGAGTAGTGTGTGTTGCAGTTGCATGACCCAGAGTGAATGAAGTAGCCATCTCCACAACCATCGCACAGGATGCTAAAGCTTGGAGGCACGCCGGCATGCCCAGTACCGGCATACGCACAACCCTTGAAAAAAATGGAATAGGGCAGAGTTTGCCCCCATGCTTCTGCACTAGGACTTCCGTCATGGTTTCACAGTTGTCCCTGGCAAATAAGTGATACATCTTGCCATATTCAGGTAATTCAAGACCAGAAGCTGTGACCATTGCAGTTTTAGGATATACAAAAGCATTACACATTTCATCATTCCATTTTACACAATCTGGCATATCGATATTTGTGGCTTGTCTCAGGAGTTTATCATAGTAGGAACAATCAGGTATCCATTGGCGGCAGTAACCAATTTATACCAAGAAAAGACGGGCAGGGGCAGACCCACTAGAGCTGTAGCTCTCTTGTGACTGATTTTCCTCTCTCCTTTAGTGAGCACAAAACACCATTGTAGCTTTTTCCTAGACGCCTTGTGACCATTATCTGCTAACCAATGTAACAGATCTATATGCAACCTGGCTTGGACTACACAACAATAAAATTATGAACATATTGGAGTAGGACAGAACTTTGGCGGGGAGTCCAGAACCACAATGTTGCCTGGAGGGCCACTGAGTAGATTATAGGAGAGTCCACATAACCCTGGGGCATTCCACACCATGTCATCTGGCGGTTTCTAAAACATGCTGCAAGTATTGGCTGTGTCTCCTCGTCCATAGGGACGGAAAAAAATGTGTTTGTTAAATCAATCGCAGAGAAATATTCAGCATCAGATGGAATGGAGGTGACGAGTGATGGCACATCAGGCACTGTGGGTGCAATGGGTATAACTAAGTTGTTTATGGCCCTTAAGTCCTGTCTCTCCCTTTTTTTTTTTTAATTCCCTGTTTAGGAAAGTACGTCACCATCGGAGCAATTTCCTCATTTATCAATTCGGTAATCAGACAATGTTATCTTTTACCCATACAAATAAACTGCCTACACTCTTCAGAGAGGACACATGTGAATGACAGGGGCATAGTGTAGCACTGGAGCACTGGTCTTCCTGGCATGCAGGACACAGACAATTAGTTAAAGTACACAAGGAGTCTAAGACAGGAAGGACCCCTATGGGTATTAACTGAGGAGATTTTAGTATGCCCACGCATATAACGAAAGTGAGGGTCCTTGGAACAGCCAAGAGCTGGTGACACCCCACACAATCTTCCTGCACAACTCTTCTCCAGACTCACCCAAAACCATACAATACGAGGCCAGACCTATATTAACAAATAGCCATGTAAAACCAGACTAACAGGAAACTCTAGGAGCAAATAGAGCTGCATGGTGACACTGGGCAGGAAACAGTGCTTGAAATACATTTGGAGACACACAGATGTATTGCTAAGGACATTAACATACATTAGCCTGAGGCAATGAGCTTAACTTGAAAAGTAAGCACTGGCTGGGCGTGTAACTAATTACAATAACAGCAGGGGGGGGTGAAGCAGTCTTAAACACAAGTCTTGTGAGATAACATGTAATAGAAACATTCACATGTGAAATCCAACAAACCAGGAAAAAAAACAATCTTGTATAAAGTTTCTATGGCAGCTGTGATTTCCTTTTGTTCTGAAGGCCATGAAACCCAATTATCAAATCTGAGGGATAAAACACTGATAAAATTTAGTGATAAACATTCCATTTTTTGCCTAGAAACAAAATAAACCACTGGTTATATACCTGTAACAAGTACATTAGCATATGAAAACACAAACATACATTACATTACATTCCATAAAGAAAGTCTTTCTTATTTGCTTTACCAGTGCACTTTTTCTAATATAAAAAAATGTTTGACATCAAACTAATTTTTACCATGTTGATTTTATGTATGGTATACCTTTACTAAATATAAAAAAAACTATTGTTCACCATTGTTAAAAAAAAAAAAAAATTGAGCAGCTCAAAAAACAAACATTTTTATAAGTTCCTATCTCTTACAAGAAAGTTATACTTCACCATAACCAATTGGAAAACTCTTCAAACCTGTTTCTTTTTGAAAACAAAGATTACAGTTTAATACACAATTTGTACATTACTAAGGGGTAATTTTTACTTTTTTTTTCAGTTTACTCAGCTCACTCAATTTGCATGATACTACATCTGTTTACACACACATAAGCAATGCAATTTAACCTGTTTCAAAGAAAGGGAGGGGGTCATTGCTCCTTAACCACTAGGAGTCCGCGCTATAGCTGAAAGACTGCTACAGCATGGACTCCAGTTGCCGGGAGGGCGTCTCTGGACGTGCTCCTGCTTTTTTCCGCGATACATATCAGTGCCACGTATTAGTGCCATCTGTCATCAGTGCCACGTATAAGTGCCATCTGTCATCAGTGCCACATATTAATGCCATCTGTCATCAGTTCCACGTGTCATCAGTGCCACATATTAGTGCCATCTGTCATCAGTGTCATTGTCCTGGTGCTCCAGGGCCTTCAAAAGTGTAATAGGTAATCAACAAGTTAGATGTGTCATTTATGCTCCTAGAACACCTGATGGTGCTCCCTGCATGTTGGGCCTCTCTATGTGGCTAGGCTGTGAAAAAGTCCCACACATGTGGTATCATTATACTCAGGAGGAGTAGCAGAATGTATTTTGGGGTGTCATTTGTGGTATACACATGCCATGTTAGAGAAATAACCTATGACCATGACAATTTTGTGGAAAAAAAAATCTTCATTTTGCAAAGAATTGTGGGAAAAAAAAATGACAACATCAAAAACCTCACCATTCAAACCTCCTAAATACCTTGGAATGTCTGCTTTCAAAAAAGGGGTCATTTGGGGTGTTTTTGTACTTTCCTGGCTTGTTCGGATCGCAAGAAATGAGATGAGGCCGCCAGTACATTAGGTGTGATCAATTTTTTATGATTTACACCACAGCTTGTAGACTCTCTAACTTTCACAAAGACCAAATAATATCCACTAATTTGGGTTATTTTTACCAAAGATACGTACCAGTATAAATTGTGGCCAAAATTTATGAAGAAAAATTAATAATTTGAAAAATTTTATCACAGAAACTAAGAAAAATGTTTTTTTTCAAAATTTTTGGTCTTTTTTCATTTGCAGCGCAAAAAATAAAAAACCCATAGGTGATCAAATACCACCAAAAGAAAGATCTCTGTATGGGAAAAAAAGGCAAAAAATTAATTTGGGTACAGTATTACATGACTGAGTAATTGTCATTCAAAGTGTGAGAGCACTGAAAGCTGAAAATTGGTCTGGTCACAAGGGGGTTTAAATGCATTGTTGTCAAGTGGTTAAACTATAAGACAGCATTCCTTTTTTTTTCTTTAAAACTTAAATCGTCAAGGAAAAAGGCTTTTTTTTAAAACATCACTAATCTTTTAACATTTCACTTTACTTATTTTTATCAATTTTATTAACTGCAATGGGTGTGGCTTCAATGACCACATGCTTAGCCACCCCAGCAAGTCATTTTCCATATTAACTTTACCACAGTGCAAAATGACTACACATTGCACACGATTTTTACAATTTAAAGTCAATTATTTTAAGTCATTGTTGTTATTTTTTTTTCCAAATTATATAGATCAAATTGTTCACGATTTTAAATCAGACAAACATTTTTAGTCTTGTAATTGTACTAGTGGAAATGTTACATCACTTTAAAACATACATAACAAACACAAAACAAATCATCATGCAACCAATATTCAATCTGTGTTATCAACTGAATTTGTTGATACAGCACTTTAGGCATATTAATACAACTAACATTACATAATCCATGGATCTCACACACCTCTACACAACAAACATAACACTCACACTTAGCCAACTACAACCTGTAGACAAAATATTAGCACATCTCTTTATTAAAACTACACTTCCCATGCCTACCTATACATTGTTTTGTGTATGGTGGAAGGTTGAGTGGGAGGGGAGGGGCAGTTGGGTCTGATCTCTTATCTGTCTCATCCTTTTGTTTGTTCTATTTCTCTGAAACCACTAAGTGGGACACTGAATATCATGGGAAGGCTTTCTTGTTCTCCCAGACATAATCCCTATACCATATCTATGTGAAATTCATCATTATCTTCTTCTTGAGGGAATGGGTCACTACTGTGCATTCTTTCTGTCCACCTAGTTAAGTTAGATACCCAGGGGTTTATTAAATTCATAATTAGTTTCACATACTCTAGCTACATAATCTTTACATTTTTCCCCGAGGTTTGGAGGAGCTGGGAGATCCTTTCCCTGCAACTGACCCATTATCACAATTACAGTGAAAGAAACACTGCCTTGCCTTGCAGTTTCAATTCACACCATTAAATCATCTTATACTCTTATGTGATAGAGAAGAAAAGCCATACAGAGATGTAGGTCCCGGTGGTAGTTGCTTTATTAACACTTTTTCTCCTTCCCAAAAGGAGTGTAGTACTACTTATTTAAATGTATAAAGTCTTTCCAGAAGACAGGTCTACCAAAGACTGCAGGTCTACCAAAGACCTCTTTAATTTCCAAAATCCTTCAAAAAAAAGGACAGGTCTACCAAAGACCGTTTTAACATTTATAAGGCATGGTCCGTCTCCTTTCTAATAAATTTACTGGCACTAAAGTTTTATCAGAGCCTAGGCAAGAAAACAATTTGTCAGTATAAGACAAACATTTTACTTACCAAGGGTGAGTGCCCATTTTGAAAGGAATTCTGGTTCTGGTTAATTCAGCAAGCCACTTTGGACCCTCGGTACCGGAGACACCCAAAAATACAGGAAGCAAACAAGATGTGTATTCATAGGGTCTCTGTCCTTTAATGGGAGATCATGCAGCTTATATGGGATACAGATCAAAGGAAAAAGGGAGGGGGTGTGTGTCCTCTAAGTGACAGAAAGAGAAAGACTTTTACAGATACCAAAAAACAGTGAACTGGGCACCTGGGCAATTAGTCATAAAATGAATTGGTTGCCTAAGGATAAACAGGACATACAAATTTGAAAGAGCTTGACCATAATTACACACTATAGGATGTATGCTATTGTACAGACTTTCTTACACGATCATATACTGAAATAGCAGGAATAGATCAAATGATGGAAATTATGAAAAATGGAGTCCTTATGATTCATTCATATTATTACAGAGTCTTTTTTGTGTTTTTAACCACCTCAATACAGGGCACTTACACCACCTTCCTGCCCAAGCCATTTTTAGCTTTCAGTGCTTTCACACTTTGAATGACAATTGCGCAGTCATGCTACACTATAACCATGTGAAATTGTTATAATATTCTTCACACAAATAGAGCTTTCTTTTGGTGGTATTTAATTACTCCTGGGTTTTTTTTTTTCCTAAAAAAAAAAAAAAAAAAAAAAAGACCAAAAATGTTGAAAAAAAAAAGAAGTCAGTAAATTTTGTAAATAAGGAATTTTTTTATCCTTCCCTGATGGGCGCTGATGAGGCAGCACTGATGGGCGCTGATGAGGCTGCACTGATAGGCTGCACTGATGAGGTAGCACTTATGGGCACTGCTGAGGTGACACTTATGGGCACTGATTAGGTGGCACTGATGTGGAGGCATGAATATGCCGCACTTATGGGCACTGATAGGTGGCAGTGATATGTGGCACTGATGAGCACTGATATGCAGCACTAATGGGTGGAACTGGTGGTAGCTGGGAACAGATAGGTGGTACTGGTGGGCACAGATAGGCGGTACTGTTGGGCACAGATGGGCAGCACGGATAGGCGGCACTGATGGGCATTTATGGTCGGCATTGATGGTCAGCACTGAAGAGCATTGATAGGTGGCATTGATGCGCAGCAGTGATGAGCAGTGATAGGTGGCATTGATGCGCAGCAGTGATGAGCACTGATGGGCAGCAGTGATGGGCATTGATGGGCAGCACTGATAGTCAGCACTGACTGGCATCACTAATGACCACTGATTGCTGGCACATGTGGGCACAGATTGGTGGCAATTGTGGGCACTGGTTGGCACTGATTGCTGGCAGTGGTGGGCATACATTGCTGGCATACATTGCTGGCTAATTGTAATCAGGGCACTGATGATCAGTGCCCTGATTACATCCCTAGATGTCCTCTGTGAGGAGATACCGCTGATCTGCTCACCTCTCCTCACACTCTGTCAGTGTGAGGCGACGAGCGCCGATTAACGGCATCTCCATGTTTACATGTGACCGGCTGTGATTGGACACAGCCAATCACATGGTTAAAGAGCCGCGGCTCTTTACACAGATCGTGGTTGCGCCATGTCCTAGCAACATGTCATGGCTACGATTGCAGCGCTGCACATCCCAGGGGTACGCGAGATTGGTTGTTCTGGGAGACCGTCATATGACATCCACCCAGAACGAGAGCCGAGCCACCCAGCCATCATTTGACGGTGGGCAGGCGGAAAGTGGTTAAAGAGGAGCCCAAGGGCCCCCCCCCAAAAAAAAAACCCCAAAAATTAAGTCTGCTGCTACAAATACTGTAGTGGCTGACTTTTAATATTAGGGCACTTACCTCTCCAGGCATCCAGTGATGTCCTCTCCCAAGCCGATTCTTCAATCAGGTATCGGGTACTGACATGGCCATTCTGACCAAGGGAAGCCAGCAGTGGAGCCTTGCAGGTCCACAGCTGGTTTTCTACTGCGCATGCGCAAAGCGCGCTTCACTTTGTGAATGGGCTGCAGTCTTCTGGGACCTGTGAAGTGTCCCAGAAGGCTGCAGGGGAAGGAGGGGGGTCAAACTTCCGTCTAAGTTTGCCGTGGTGAACTGAGCCGGAGGTGGGGGGTGTGGGTACCTGTCAAACCCCCCCCCAAAAAAAAGCTGCCAAATGTGACAGCGGAGGAGGAGGCAGACAAGCGAGCTTTCCCTTTTGAGTGGAGCTCCGCTTTATGGATCTTTGGAAAAGAATACATTCAAATTAAAGGCAACTAGAGAGGTCAGTGCAGCATTTTGCATGGCCAGTGGGGGGAACAAAGTTAAAAAGAGAACCTTGCTTGTAGGATTTCTTTGTTTCATTGACAATTACATTGATACTTTATTTAATTTGATATGTTGTCACATTAGCTTTGGCAGCAAATTAGGGTGTAAATGTCTCAAAGAATACAAGGTGATGCTCCACATAAATGGAACTACACACTACCATCCCCACCCTAGCAGGAAACCACAAGGGAAAAATAAATGTTGGCTTAGTCATTGAAGCTCAGTGCCACTTAACAAACACTATACAGGGGGTCCCCGGGTTACAAACAAGTTAGGGACTGTAGGTTTGTTCTTAAGTTGAATCTGTTTGTAAGTCGGAACAGGTACATTTTTCAAGTGTAGCTCCAGCCAAAAAAACTATTTTTAAGCTTTTTGGATAGCATAGGGAAGGATTAACACCCCTGTAACATTTGTTTTGCTGTGTGTGCCCCTGTTCAGAAGATTTCACCTCACTTTCTGTCCCAATGACAATTGGATTTTGAAAATTTTGGGTTGTTGTGGAAACAAGCCTTGGTGATAAAGCATCAGTGAAGGTACCTTTTCCCCATAATAGCTCTTACAGGAGTGAATTTCCTCTCCTAGGGGTATATTTCCTCTCACTTCCTGTTTTCTCCCTCCGTTTGTAAGTAGGAGTCGTTTGTAAGTCAGATGTTTGTAACTAGGGGACCCCCTGTATACCAGAAAAATATTAAAGCATTGCTTGTTTGCTTACTTAGCGATTGACATTGCCCAGATGCCAAGCCTACCTAAGGTCTGGCCCCACCCGTGGCCAAATTTGGTCATTGACTGCAAATCATTAAATGTTCAAACAAACCTCTGAGGAATGGACTAAATCTTGTCTGCATAGACCAGGGATACCCCATTCCAGCAGAGTGTCCCTGTAAGAAAATCTACCAATTAAAGGGAGAAGCCTGCTTGGATCTACTAACCTGTTTCCTGATTTTCTCTGCAAATAATCTGGGGTATTTATTTTATAAAAGGCATGGGATAAATTCAGAGAAAACTAGAACTGTGGATTGGAACTGCAAATGTAACTGTTGTAGATCCCATTTCATTTTGAGAATGACGGTTAGTGGAGCAGTAAAAAAATGTTGTAATCACTCAGGTGGAAAAGAATGAAATGAGGAACAGGCAAACAAGTAAAGTGTCTGAAAGAGTAATGATTAACTTTCCCCATAACATTTCCTGCATACCATTCCAAAACACATTAAAGCAGTATTTAACCCAAAATCAAAAATGTAGTATATTGCAGCTCCCCAATCAGATGTGTTGGCTGAATACATTTTCTTTTCTTTGGCTTTTTTCCCTCTGTTTTCACATGGTGATCTGACCAGTAACACACCTCCTGTATTGGTGAGACACAACTCTGGTGGTGGAATGAGAATGGAAGGCACAGCAGACAGCAGCATTGTCAGTCAGGGGAAGGGTAGCTCAGACTTCATGATCAGAAACGATCTGGTCTCCGTCCACCTCTGTGACCAACTGACCACACCATGGGATAGTTTCTCAGATGCACCGGTGAAAACAATAGGCACCAGAAACACCAGCGAGAGGATGCCGCTTCTGAAAGTGATCCAGTGGCTAATGAGCCCCCTCAGACTGCTTTCATGAGAAAGCTAGCCGCCGGCTGAAAAGAAAATACTGGGGGTTATGGCTGATAGCTTCAGCCATAACCCTGGTAAACCACTTGCAAACTGCAGCGTATACAGTGCCTTGCAAAAGTATTCACCCCCTGTGCATTTTGTCGTGTTTTGTTGCCTTACAACCTGGAATTATCATGGATTGTTTGAGGATTTGCATCATTTAATTTACAGAACATGCCCACAACTTTGAAGATTTTTTTTTATTGTGAAGCAAACAACAAATAGGACAAAATAACAGAAAAAGTCAATGTGCATAACTATTCAGCCCCCTAAAGTCAATACTTTGTAGAGCCACCTTTTGCGGCTATCACTGCTCCAAGACACTTTGGATAAGTCTCTATGAGCTTGCCACATCTTACCACTGGGATTTTTGCCCATTCCTCCTTTCAAAACTGCTCCAGCTCCTTCAAATTGGATGGTTTGCACTTGTGAAAAGCAATTCTGACCACAGATTTGCTATTGGATTGAGGTCTGGGCTTTGACTAGGCCATTCCAACACATTTGAAAAAAAATAAATAAAACCGTGCTAAGAGATATAGTGAGAAATTAGCGTGAACTATGACTGTAAACGCAGCAATTCAAAATATATGACGCACATACACCAAATCAAATACAATAAAAAAACCTGATTCGCGCTATAGATACCCTAAAAATTAATACATTTTTTCATTCCAACACATTTACATGTTTCCTCTTAAACCACTCAAGTGTTGCTTTAGCAGTGTGTTTGAAGTTATTGTCCTGCTGGAAGGTGAACCTCCGTCCTAGCCTCAAATCACACACAGAGTGGTACAGGTTTTGCTCAAGAATATCCCTGTATTTAGCACCATCCATCTTTCCCTCATCTCTGACCAGTTTCCCAGTCCCGACTGCTGAAATACATCCCCACAGCATGATGTTTCCACCACCATGTTTCACTGTGGGAATGGTGTTCTTTGGGTGATGTGATGTGTTGGGTTTTCTTTGATGGCCAAAAAGTTCAATTTTAGTCTCATCAGACCAGAGCACCTTCCGCCATACATTTTGGTAGTCTCCCACATGCCTTTTCACAAACTCAAAACGTGCCATTTTCTTTTTTGCTGAAAGTATTGGCTTTCTTCTGGCCACTCTGCCATAAAGCCCAACTCTATGGAGAGTACGGCTTACTGTCATCCTATTTACAGATACTCCAGTCTCTGCTGTGGAACTCTGCATCTCCTCCAGGGTTACCTTAGGTCTCTATGCTGCCTCTCTGATTAATGCCCTCCTTGCCCGGTCTGTGAGTTTTGGGTGCGGCCGTCTCTTGACAGGTTTGCTGTTGTGCCATGTTCTTTCCATTTGGTTATAATAGATTTGATGGTGCTCCTAGGGATCATTAAAGATTTGGATATTTTTTTATAAGCTAACCCTGACTTTTACTTAACAACATCATTTCACCAATTATGTGACTTCCGAAGGTAATTGGTTGCACCAGAGCTTTTAATGGGCTTCATAAGAAAGGGGGTGAATACATAGGCACATGCCAATTATCAGTTTTTTATTTCTGAAAAATAGTTTTATGTATATATTTCTCTAATTTTACTTCACCAACTTAGACTATTGTGTTCTGAGCCATTACATATAATTCAGATTAAAAAAAAAACATTGAACTAAAGGCTGTAATGTAACAAAATAGGTAGAAAGCCAAGGGGGCTGAATACTTTTGCAAGGCACTGTATAAAAGGGCGGCTCCCTGGCGCTCACCTGACGTGGCTTTCACTCTCCTTTACAGCTGACGCCAGCGGGAATGCTTGGTCCCGCCCACTGGAACTGAAAGTCTGAAAGAGAGGAGACCCAAAGAGGCAGTTGAGCGTTGGGAACCGAGCTGTTATAGATACAGATAAGCATATTTTTTTACCTAACACAGGCACAGGTACATTTATTGGTATATTACAGTGCAGATGTGATGTTTTTATGTAAGTGGGTTAACAACCACCTTACACAATTATTAGTCTGAGCCTTGATGGAAGGAGAAGCTACATTTGCAAGGCACTGTATATACTTATTGTGGTTGGCAAGTGACAAAGAAAAAAAACTAGAAGCTGATTGGTTTCTACTGTATGCAGAGCTGCATCAGATTTTGCACTTTCCAGTTTTAGTAAATCAACCCCATAGTGCTGTATTTACCAGGACTTTACAATTTTTATTTTCCATTAACTTTTTCTTTTCTTTACCACTTAAAACACCTTAAACCCCAATATCACTGTGGCGTGTAGGAAACATAGAATTCTAATTTACCTTACAGAATGAACATAATCTCATAAAAGCATCTAGACTTTTTTGTAGAAATAAATATAAAAGGACAAAACTCCATGACATTAATAAAAGAAACATGTGCATCAACATTAACCACGTCAGCCCCGGAAGGATTTACCCTCTTCTTGACCAGGCCTTTTTTTGCGATACGGCACTGTCACCTTAACTGACTATTGCACGGTCGTGCAACACTGTATCCAAACAAAATTGACGTCCTTTTTTTCCCCCACAAAAAGAGCTTTCTTTTGGGGGTATTTGATCACCTCTGTGTGTGTGTTTTTTTTTTTTTTGCGCTATAAACAAAAAAAGAGCAACAATTTTGAAAAAATACAATATTTGTTACTTTTTGCTATAATAAATATCTCAATTTTTAAAAAAACATAAACAAAATTTTCCCTCGGTTTAGGCCAATATGTATTTTTCTACATATTTCTGGTAAAAAAAATAGCAATAAGCGATTGGTTTACGCAAAACGTATAGCTCCTACAAAATAGGTTAATGATTAATGGCATTTTTATTATTATTTTTTTTTTTTCTAGTAATGGCGCTGATCTGCAATTTTTATTGTAACTGCGACATTGCGTCGGACAGCTCGGACACTTTTGACACTTTTTTTAAACCCTTGACATTTATACAGCGATCAGTGCTATAAATAGCCACTGATTACTCTATAAATGTCACTGGCAGGGAAGTGGTTAACACTAGGGGGCGATCAAGTGATAAATGTGTCCCCTCACTGTGTGTTCTAACTGTGGGGGGGATGGTACTGACTGGAGGAGACCGATCGGTGTTCCTATATACTAGGAACACACAATCTGCCTCCTCTCCCCTGACAGGACGTGGATTTGTGTGTTTACACGCACAGATCCCCGTTCCTGCTCTGTCACGAGCGATCGCGGGTGCCTGGCGGACATCGCGGCCGACAGGCACACACATTGGCTCTTCGTGACCACTATACCCCTTAAAGCGGCCGCCGTACAGCTAAGGCGATTTGCGCAGAGGAGCCATTCTGCTGCTAAACGACGACAGGCAGTCGGCTAGTGGTTAAAAGCGATTATCCATAGGTGGAATCAAAGACTGATGCATTTCAAGATCAGCTCGCTTCCTCAGGATTCATGCCTATTGCATCTAGGTTAGACAGTCGATTTCTGCAAAATTATGACTTACAAATAACACAGTGTGATAAGACAAACAATGTCTTATGTAAAATGAATGAAAAAAGATTACATAATGTCAACATTGTGTACATAAAGATGTACAAATACCCTATGGCTGGAGAGACAAAGAAAACAAAATACCAACAGTCCTTCATGAGATGGATCCCCATCTTCGAGGAAAGGAGGCACAGCTCCAAAACCCCAGATTCATACAGTATATTACCATAAACCATTTACACCCACCTAACAACCACTCAAATAGACCCTCCTAACCCTCTTGTAATAAATTGTATTGTTGCTGTTTTGTCTCCCTTTGTATTGTAAAGTGCTGTGCAAACTGTTGCCGCTATATAAATCCTGTATAATAATAATAATAATAATAATGAGATACTGACAGAGTTAGTAGTAAGCATACAGAAGCAACAAACCCTTAGTGAGGAAGTCCTCCTTTTTAATTGTACCTACAGGTAAGCCCTATAATAAGGCTTACCTGTAGGTACTGTAAATATCTCCTAAACTTGCAACGTTTAGGAGATAGTTACTATATACACCAATGTCATCGGCGCATGCGCTCTGAAAAAAACGGCCGCCCGTGCTGTTTCTTCAGGGCCCTGTGCCGTGACCGATGGCTTCCGCACGCATGCGCAGTAGTGACATAATTGCAGCTCTGGCCAATCACAGCGCCGGAGCCCACGAACCCAGAAGAAACTCCGGGGGGAAATGTTAGCCGTCTCAGCGGTGTGCGGGCACCGATGAGAGAGCTTTGTTCCAAGGTAAGTATTTCATAATGAGCTAGTATGTGATGGATACTAGCTCATTATGCCTTTGTCTTACTTTTCTTTTTTTTCCAAGTTTACAACCTCTTTAATGCTCATTTTTTACATCTTTAATGTAAAGATACAGAAGAAAAAAAAGTAATACTATAATACAATACAAAGTGCCCTCAATAGGATATCATGTAGAGAAGTCACCTACCCCAAGAATAGATGCATAATTAGGGGAACTCTTTGAAAAAAAAAAAAAGTTAACACTAAAAATACTGGATGGACCATTTGCACACTGCTGTACTCCCTTTCTAGCAAACTTCGCAATTAGTACACAATTGCAGTGGCGAACTCAGCCGAAAATGGGAACGGGTTCCTCTCAAACCAACGAACCCGCTCACCCTTGTTCCCCAAAAGTGCAGTATAGACCCCTCTCCCTCAGTACAGACCCCCTCTTCCTCAGTATAGAGCCCCCTCCCTCAGTAAAGACACCCCCCCTCCCTCAGCATAGACCCCCCCTCCATCAGCATAGACCCCCCCTTCATCAGCATAAACCCTCCTCAGTGCAGACCACCCTCCTCAGTGCAGACCCCCCTCCATCAGCATAGACCCCCCTCAATGCGGACCCACTCCATCAGCATAGATCCCACCTCTACACTTGTGCTAGTAGTCCCCCCTTCTCCCCTCCCAAAGCGCCCCCAGCACATGTCCATCTACAAATACAATACACTGTTCAGACCTCAGAACAGCGCAGGATAGGCACAGCGGTGTGTCCATCCTTGGACTCCCTCCTCCTGTGTACATGTAAACAGAGAGAAAGGAGGAGGCAGTTCAGTCCTCTCCGCTGAGGTAGACAGCTGGAGAGACACAGATCAGTGCAGGGGTGTGCAGACCATGCCATTCCGCTGCCCACAGGTGTCACCCCTCTGGCAGGTGTCACCCAGGTGAGGCCTGCACCCCCGCCAGCGACACCACTGGTCAGATATACCAGGTGAGAACACAACTGGTGTTGGTGGAGCACTGAAGGTGCTAAAAGTGTGTGAGTGTAAAAGTGGATACACTTAACAAGAGACTATCAGCACATTCAGTTGATACGCTTTGTGAAAGTATATAAGTGTTTGAAGTGGAAAGAAAAAAGCGCAAAAGATTATTGCATTTGGATTTTTTTTTTACATGATATTTGTTTTTATTGATATTTTGTGTGGCATTTATCTCTTATTAAACTAAAGGATGCAGGAATATAGCTCCACATGATTCCACATTGTCGCCCGAGATACTATCATATAGAAACTAGCTAAACAAGGACAGAAGTATGCTTCTTAAAACTGCCTATTGAATACTTATACAAAATGTAACTGTTAAAGCGCATGGACCACAAGATGCCACACAGTGTAGGATATGTATACTCCACACTGTATTGGCATCTTGTGGCCCATGTGCTTTAAACAGTTGCATTTATGTAAGTATTCAATCTTCATCTATTTTATTTGCGCAAATAAATTTTTGGGAATGCACTAGGTGCTTGCACCTTCCTGTTACTTTGCTTTTGTAGTTCCATTTTGGATTCTCCTATCCATGGAAGGCTGCATCCGCCAAGCATTTGGATTTGTCACATAGTCCCATTCAACAGTTAAGGACCTCAGAGCAGTGGAAATTATTGTTTTGTGTTTAATGCTTATGGTGGGCCATCATTTGGGGTAGCCCTTTAGTGGCTTGATATTAGCCAATATTAATCACTGTGTGATAACGTCAGTGTGTTGAGGATTTGACAAGTGCAGTCTAGTGAAATCCCTCAGCATTACTGCCACCTAGTAGAGCATAAAATGCATACCATTAGAGGGTTTGGTTAAAATACTCTTTGTAATCCAGGCAAAAATACTGCTACAGTTCAAATTAATTATCCAATAAAGGGCTGCCTGAGATCTAAATGTTTTTTTTTCTCTTTTAATCTAGTGAAAATAAAACTGTGAAATACAATACATTTATACAATGTGTATCAGGCATGCTGTAATGCAATTTCTCGTTTTGGCCACAAGATGGAGACAGGAAGATGCTGACTTGTCCTTCTAGAAAACTGAGAGACACAGAGCATACTGGGAAAAGGGGGAGTTTCAGGAAGAGCTAAGGAGGCTGAGGAGATTTGAGAGGGAGAGAGAGAAAGTCTAGAAGCCCAGGAAAAGAAAAGGCTCTGACAGGAAAGTGCAGAGATGGAGAGTGAGACTGAGGTGGCTGAGGAGAGACCGAGACCAAGCCAAAAAAGCCCCTGGGTGGTGTGACAGTTTGAACTCCACCTGAGAGAGAAAGCCACACTGACATGAGGGAGTGTGTGGTGAAACTCCCCCTGAGAGAGAAAGACGTGTTTTGCCAAAGACTGCTGCCAAGAGATTGAGGAGAAAGGAGCCAGGAACAGTGACACCCACACTGAGCAACTCAGTGCCGCCTAGTCCAACAGAGACGATCCACACCGCTTCAGGGATCGCATTACCCATCCAGGTGTCAAGTAGGCCGCTGTCCAGTCATCTTGCCAGTTTAGCTACCAGCCATCCTGATCGGCCAACAGGAGGTGATCTGGTGTCTTACAACATTGCCAGGAGCCTGAAACAGCATTTGGAATCACCATTGTGTCATCGCATAGAGGATTGGTGAGCGGGTGAAAATCCAAACATCCTTCTTAACACAGTACAGACACTGCATGCAGACGCCTATTCCCCATTCTAGTGTCAGGGGATGTTTGTTTGGAGAACACTTTTAGCCAGTCTGTTCTTACAAACCACTACCAGAATATCCTAGATGATTACTGTCTCAATTTTGCTTGACTGAACCTACTTTCTTTACAAAGGGCCCCAACATTTGCTAGCAGAAGACACCAGTACTCTTCAACCCAGGACCTGTAACGTTACAGAACTCGGTTCACCGTACCCATTTATTCCATTTTGTTGTTTTCAACAGTTTTCACGGTCCAGAAGAAGCTGAGAAGTTGACAAACCTTCTCTCCTCCCTCTCAGCACCCATGTTATGGGTATAGAGATTACTTTTTTTATATATTTACAGTTGCAAAATATTGAAAGTTGTCACTTCTATTGTATTGATACTCTGCAGTAGGGATGAGCTTCGAGTTCGAGTCGAACTCATGTTCGACTCGAACATTGGCTGTTCGCAAGTTCGCCGAACAGCGAACAATTTGGGGTGTTCGCGGTAAATTCGAATGCCGCAGAACACCCTTTAAAAGTCTATGGGAGAAATCAAAAGTGCTAATTTTAAAGGCTAATATGCAAGTTAATGTCATAAAAAGTGTTTGGGGACCCAGGTCCTGCCCCAGGGGACATGGATCAATGCAAAAAAAAGTTTTAAAAACGGCCGTTTTTTCAGGAGCAGTGATTTTAATAATGCTTAAAGTCAAACAATAAAAGTGTAATATCCCTTTAAATTTTGTACCTGGGGGGTGTCTATAGTATGCCTGTAAAGGGGCGCATGTTTCCTGTGTTTAGAACAGTCTGACAGCAAAATGACATTTTGAAGGAAAAAACTCATTTAAAACTACCCGCGGCTATTGCATTGCCGACAATACACATAGAAGTTCATTGATAAAAACGGCATGGGAATTCCCCAAAGGGGAACCCCGAACCAAAATTAAAAAAAAAAAATGACGTGGGAGTCCCCCTAAATTCCATACCAGGCCCTTCAGGTCTGGTATGGATATTAAGGGGAACCCCGGCCAAAATTAAAAAAAAAAAAAATGACGTGGGGTTCCCCCTAAATTCCATACCAGACCCTTCAGGTCTGGTATGGATTTTAAGGGGAACCCCGCGCCAAAAAAAAAAAAAAAAAACGGCGTGGGGTCCCCCCAAAAATCCATACCAGACCCTTATCCGAGCACGCAACCTGGCAGGCCGCAGGAAAAGAGGGGGGGACGAGAGTGCGGCCCCCCCCTCCTGAACCGTTCCAGGCCACATGCCCTCAACATTGGGAGGGTGCTTTGGGGTAGCCCCCCAAAACACCTTGTCCCCATGTTGATGAGGACAAGGGCCTCATCCCCACAACCCTGGCCGGTGGTTGTGGGGGTCTGTGGGTGGGGGGCTTATCGGAATCTGGAAGCCCCCTTTAACAAGGGGACCCCCAGATCCCGACCCCCCCGTGTGAAATGGTAAGGGGGTACAAAAGTACCCCTACCATTTCACTAAAAAACTGTCAAAAATGTTAAAAATGACAAGAGACAGTTTTTGACAATTCCTTTATTTAAATACTTCTTCTTTCTTCTATCTTCCTTCATCTTCTGGTTCTTCTGGTTCTTCTGGCTCTTCTGGTTCTTCCTCAGGCATTCTCGTCCAGCATCTCCTCCGCGGCGTCTTCTATCTTCTTCTCCTCGGACCGCTCCGCACCCATGGCATGGGGGGAGGCTCCCGCTCTTCTCTTCTTCTTCATCTTCTTCTCTTCTTCTTTTCTTCTCTTCTTCATTTTCTTCTCCGGGCCGCTCCTCACACATGCTAGCATGGCGGGAGGCTCCCGCTGTGTGACGGCGCTCCTCGTCTGACAGTTCTTAAATAACGGGGGGCGGGGCCACCCGGTGACCCCGCCCCCCTCTGACGCACGGTGACTTGACGGGACTTCCCTGTGACGTCACGGGGAATGCCACAGGGAAGTCCCGTCATGTCCCGTGCGTCAGAGGGGGGCGGGGTCACCGGGTGGCCCCGCCCCCCGTTATTTAAGAACTGTCAGACGAGGAGCGCCGTCACACAGCGGGAGCCTCCCTTCATGCCAGCATGGTTGCGGAGCGGCCCGGAGAAGAAAATGAAGAAGAGAAGAAGAGAAGAAGAGAAGAAGAGATGAAGAAGAAGAGAAGAGCGGGAGCCTCCCCCCATGCCATGGGTGCGGAGCGGCCCGAGGAGAAGAAGATAGAAGACGCCGCGGAGGAGATGCTGGATGAGAACGCCGGAGGAAGAACCAGAAGAGCCAGAAGAACCAGAAGAACCAGAAGATGAAGGAAGATAGAAGAAAGAAGAAGTATTTAAATAAAGGAATTGTCAAAAACTGTCTCTTGTCATTTTTAACATTTTTGACAGTTTTTTTAGTGAAATGGTAGGGGTACTTTTGTACCCCCTTACCATTTCACACGGGGGGGGGCCGGGATCTGGGGGTCCCCTTGTTAAAGGGGGCTTCCAAATTCCGATAAGCCCCCCCGCCCGTAGACCCCCACAACCACCGGCCAGGGTTGTGGGGATGAGGCCCTTGTCCTCATCAACATGGGGACAAGGTGTTTTGGGGGGCTACCCCAAAGCACACTCCCAATGTTGAGGGCATGTGGCCTGGTACGGTTCAGGAGGGGGGGGCCGCACTCTCGTCCCCCCCTCTTTTCCTGCGGCCTGCCAGGTTGCGTGCTCGGATAAGGGTCTGGTATGGATTTTTGGGGGGACCCCACGCCGTTTTTTTTTTTTTTTTTTTTTTTGCGCGGGGTTCCCCTTAAAATCCATACCAGACCTGAAGGGCCTGGTATGGAATTTAGGGGGACTCCCACGTCATTTTTTTTTTTTAATTTTGGTTCGGGGTTCCCCTTTGGGGAATTCCCATGCCGTTTTTATCAATGAACTTCTATGTGTATTGTCGGCAATGCAATAGCCGCGGGTAGTTTTAAATGAGTTTTTTCCTTCAAAATGTCATTTTGCTGTCAGACTGTTCTAAACACAGGAAACATGCGCCCCGTTACAGGCATACTATAGACACCCCCCAGGTACGAAATTTAAAGGGATATTACACTTTTATTGTTTGACTTTAAGCATTATTAAAATCACTGCTCCTGAAAAAACGGGCGTTTTTAAAACTTTTTTTGCATTGATCCATGTCCCCTGGGGCAGGACCCAGGTCCCCAAACACTTTTTATGACAATAACTTGCATATTAGCCTTTAAAATTAGCACTTTTGATTATTCATGTTCGTGTCCCATAGACTTTAACGGTGTTCGCGTGTTCGAACAAACTTTTTTCCTGTTCGCATGTTCTGGTGTGAACCGAACAGGGGGGTGTTCGGCTCATCCCTACTCTGCAGTAAGGTTCAACAGTGTTATAAGTATCCCCATATTTTTAACCGTGAATATATTCAACTTGTTTATCACTACTGGTGTGGCTCTCTGTTTCTGGTAACAATCCACAACCAGGCTAACAGTATTTTCTACTTGTGTCCTTAAAAAGTGTTTGCAGAGATTTTAGCTACCTGGTATGCCAGAGGGGCTGAGGCCATTCCTGGAGTTGAGGCAGAGATCAGAGAACCCAAAATCACCAAGCAGCTCCTTCGGGGGGTGGGGGATCCTCTTTTCTACTAACAAACCTTCAAAATAACACCCCAGAGAGTGTCAAGATGGACTAGGCCGCTGCAACCCAGTGGTGTGAGGTGGAAAATGGCCAACGGGCGTTAAGTGTTGTACTTGACATCCCCGGGGTGGCCTGGACCGAGGAAAAGATTAGGCAAGCTGTAAAGACACTAGTCCCAGATCAGAAAGTTTGGTTGATAGAAGGCAAGATCAATCAAGAAAACTCCCACACTTATGCCCTAATAGAGTAGAGGAATGGGATCCCCACTGTTCTCCAAAGGGAGAGGTTACGTTGACCGGCGATGTTGAAGCTCGTCTAATCCAGCTGAATGTGCCCCACATGAGTCCAGAAAGTTAAAGCCAAGCAGCCCTGGCAGAGGAAGCAACCTTACTGGCACCAGTAGCCATGATTAGGCCGGAGTTCATTTCAGCTTTGGGAGATTTTGTGACAAAATGTCAGAAGGACATCCCAACATACATTGGGACCGGGTATCGGAAGCTGAGAACATTTTCGAGTAAACAGCCAGTGCCCGCTGGGGAAGAGGACTATGAAACCTGGATGGAGCAAGCAATGCAGGCCCTGGAGGATTGGGATGTACCAGAAGCCCAAAAGAAATAGCGCATCTCAAGTTCAGTCGAACGCACTGCACAGCCAATGCCTACCTCGCCATGTTGCAAGAGGAGTTCGAACTAACAGAGAAGGCTGCATTTGATTTACCAATTTGAGCATGCTCTCCAATGCGAGGCTGAGCGCCTGTCCAAGTATATCCGGCGATTAAACAAAATGCTAAACCAAAGTGTATTAAAAAAGGGAATGGAACCTATAGCCATAGATCAAGCTAGAATGCAGCAGATCCTGAGAGGTGCTCTACGCTCTGATCCAGTTTGGATCCAGCTAAAGACTTCAGCCTATGTCATGTCATTAAGGCATCCTAAATTTATTAGGGTAGTGAGGGAGGAAGAGGCTATGTTTGAGGGCAAGAAAATTGCAACCAGGCCAACATCAGCATCTCTAGCTGACGTTGGGTCAGTGGGGGCAGCGGAGCCCAATTCAGAGATAGCCACTCTGAAATCCCAGATGTCGCGGATGATAGAAATGTTGAATCTGTTAGCAGCCAAAATCACCACATTGTTCAGTGAATGTACTCTGGGGTACTTCTCCAACTTGTACCATTGCCTCTACCACAAAACCAGTAAATCAAGGTGTGACAGACCTAGCTGGGACAGAGGCTGGTGGAGAGGACTGAATGCAAGCCTCTTGCCTTTTGATTATGGGCCCTGGATTTTCAATGGAACAATACTCTTTGTGAGGTGAATTAGAAATCCAGTCTGAACTGTACTAATCAGACTCAGTCGTGTATATATTGTATGTTGTTTGATTCTGTTGTGGACTCTTCTGCTGTGGTCATTTGGGATGTGTGTCTCTGAAGAGGGAGGGGGGATTCCTCCAGCAGCCCCCTGCTGATAAGACTGATTCATACTGTTGAGACATATACTGTGAGGAGATGCTGGTGTCATCAACTCCACTCACCTGTCTGATGTCAGCTATAATGTGTTTAATGTAAATGAGTTTAGTCTGGCTTACCACAGGTTCTAAGGGTATTCAACTCATTGTTGTTTGTTCTAATTAACCCTGTGTTGATGTTTATGGTAATGTGTATTGAATAGTCAATGAGATGATCACATTGTCCTCTATACAATGTAGGAGACTGGCCGACACCTATTGGAGCTTCTGCTATTGTGAGAAAATGTCATGTGGTTGTACTTATGATAATTAACTCTGTTACTGTGTGAAGCTCGGTGCCCACAAGTCTGTGTCCTACAGGTCATGTCTCTGAGTCATCTGGTCTGGGTAAAAGGATTAGTTAATTAGCTCATGTTAATTAGGTTAGGTTTTAGTCATTCTGCTGTGTATATATTTGTGTGAGCTCTCAAATAAAGAGTCAGTCCATGTTAGCAACAAGCAAGTGTCGACTTGTTTTGTGCTCAGAGAGGTTGGAATATCTGATATCTGTATACAGACTTGGGAGGAAGTGGTATATGACGGAAGCACTCAAGCGGAGTGTGGGATGTTCCGTGACATTGGTGGCAAGCAGCGGGAAAGCTTCCTGCAGCCTGGGAAATCTAAACCTCCACCTGGATCCAAGATCAGGATAGAAGACTTCAGTCACCCCAACGGAGATATGGACCTGGCATCAGAGTTCCCGGGGCTGCTGCGGATCATCCTTTCAACATACACCAGGACTGTGTCTGAGGATGAATACCTAGAGCTTAGGCAGCAAATTCGGATGGAGCTCTGGATTGGAGCCCTCCAGCTCGCTGGTATAAAACAGGGCAAGTGCTTTCCAACCCAAGAGCAACGGGCCAGTGACCAACGGGCATTGTGGATGGCATTCCTGGGAGAGCGGCCCCAGGAGCAATGGGTGACTGAGTTGGACAGGCTGGTCAAGCAGGAGATGGAGCTGGAAAACCATTTTCAGGCTCTGCAATGGCACGCAGAGCAGGGATATTTAGGGGAGACAACAGAATGCTCTCCGGAGGGATATGACTTTGGCAGCCCTGGATTGCTGTGGGAGAGCCTTACAGATCATTTTGTGTTTGGCGATGAAGGGGAACCTGCCCTTGAGGACCTGCGAGAATATAGAGAGGCTATGCTCTGTCTTGCAGGGGTTTTAGAGCTCAAACCTGATCTGGACCATTTGCTAAGGAAGGAACAGCATCTGGAAAGGGCATACAGGAAACTGCTAGAACACGTTCAGCAGCATGCCAGAGAATCGGCAGTGGAAAATCCGGAGATTGCCATCCCCAAACCTGAAGTGCTGACAACAGGGCAGAGCTCTGCTAACCTCTGCCCAGCAATGATAGCATCTTCTGGGTTCCATGGACAGGAGATGGTGAACCTCTATCCCCAGACATCAGTTGCAGAGACATGGAATTTGATAGACTTTTCTGCTGAGGAAGAACAACCTGATGAGCCTCCAGCAGAAGAGCTGCTATCAGGGCCAAAGTTCACTGTGCTCTGCTCAGCACCAACAGTGGCTTCGGCCTTCTTGAGAGAAGAGGTAGTCGGCCTTTCTCCCACAACAATGACAGGGACATGTGATTTTCTGCCAGCAGCATCTATGGAGTTACAACAAACTTCTCCAGCTGATGATCTGGTATCTGGACAGATTGTCCAAGACCTCTGCCCCACACCTGCAGCAATTGGGGAGGCCCAAGGTGAGGAGGTGGCAGTCTATCGCGAGCTGCAGATCAGGATCCAAGGAGAGAATGCAGTCATCACCTCACAACTGCAGCTTGATCTGGTGTCAGTGGATGGGGCTTCAGTCCCCACCTGTATAACCCAGGGATGCTGGGCAGTCGGCCCAGATCCTCAACAGCAGGATGGAGTGAGCCCAGTCCCCCTGTCTTCTCTCCAGTGGCAGAAAGGACTCCAGGGAGAAGGGCCAGTCCGGGTCTCTCCCCAGCGGAAGATATGTTCTCTGAGAGAGGCAGAGGTTGGCTGGGTGAGTAATACTATGTTTGGAATAATTTGTTTGGGATACTGTGTGGGTACAGGCAGTAGAGGACTGGAACTACTGACTAACTTCGGAGTCAACCCGTCTGGCTTCTCTGTGCTAATGCTGCGCACTCAGGGCTGCTGCCCTCGATCACTGGTGAGGTCCCAGGTCTCAACCTTCAGCTGCTGCAGTGATTTGGGAGGGAGCTTCCAATCCCTGCTTGCCACCGCTACTCAGCCTGCATAGACTAAGTACATTCAGAGAGGCGTGCACTGTGAAAGTGTGTGGGGAGGGGGAATATGAGCAGAGAGGTAAAGTTTGTGTGTGTTTAGCAGAGGGAAAAGCATTGTACACAGAGGAGAGTTTGGGGGAATTTGAGCAGAGAGGAAACCTGAGAAAGTATGTGTGTGTGTGTGTGTGTGTGTGTGGGGATTTGTGATGAGAGGTGAGCTGGGGGGATATGTGATGAGAGGTGAGCTGGGGAGGTTTGTACAGAGAGGGGTGCTGGGGGATTTGTGATGAGAGGAGAGCTGGGGGGATTTTTAATGAGGGGAGCTGGGGGGATTTTTAATGAGGGGAGCTGGGGGGATTTGTGATGAGAGGGGAGCTGGGGGGATTTGTGATGAGAGGAGAGCTGGGGGGATTTGTGATGAGAGGAGAGCTGGGGGGATTTGTACAGAGAGGGGAGCTGGGAGGATTTGTGATGAGAGGGGAGCTGGGGGGATTTGGATTTGTGATGAGAGTAGAGCTAGGGGGAATTTTGGGAAATTTGCCTTATGTGATACACAGTTCTAAGCCCTAACTCATTACAATTTTTTGGCACCACAGTAATTATCCCCTCTAAGGAAGGTGTGTCTGGGGGCGGGGTTTGGGTGTGGTTGGGGTGGAGAGTTGGACAGAGAGGGTGAGTTCCCGCACCTTTCCTCTGAGAAAAAAAAGCCCTGTGTATGTATGTATATATGTGCATATATATATGTGTGTGTGTGTGTGTGTGTGTGTGTGTATATGTGTAATATATATATATATATATATATATATATATATATATATATATATATATATATATATATATATATATATATATATATATATATATATACTCTGCATCCAGTGTAGCCTATATCTACAGTGCATTCTGTGGTGTACTGTTTCTAATACACATCAGGCGGTGTACACAGTATAAAATACAGTGCAGCCGTTGTACGGTTTCTCATAGAGTGCAGACGGTGTAGACAGTATCTAATATAGTGTGTACAGTTTCTACTACTTTTCTGGTGGTGTACACAGTATCTAATAATGTGTACAGTTTCTACTACATTTCTGGTGGTGTACACAGTACACAATACAGTGTAGCCATAGTACAGTTGCTAATACAGTGCAGGCGGTGTACACATTATCTAATACAGTGTGTACAGCTTCTACTACTTTTCTGGTGGTGTATACAATATCTAATACAGTGTGTATAGTTTCTACTATACTTCTGGTGGTGTACACAGTTCACAATACAGTGCAGCCATAGTACAGTTGCTAATACAGTGCAGGTGTTGTAGACAGTAGCTAATACAGTGTGTACAGTTTCTACTACACTTCTGGTGGTGTATACAATACAGTGCAGCCATAGTACAGTTGCTAATACAGTGCAGGTGGTGTACACAGTATCTAATACAGTGTGTACAATTTCTACTACACTTCTGGTGGTGTACACAATACAGTGCAGCCATAGTACAGTTGCTAATACAGTGCAAGTGGTGTACACAGTATCTAATACAGTGTGTACAGTTTCTACTACACTTCTGGTGGTGTATACAATACAGTGCAGCCATAGTACAGTTGCTAATACAGTGCAGGTGGTGTACACAGTATCTAATACAGTGTGTACAATTTCTACTACACTTCTGGTGGTGTACACAATACAGTGCAGCCATAGTACAGTTGCTAATACAGTGCAAGTGGTGTACACAGTATCTAATACAGTGTGTACAGTTTCTACTACACTTCTGGTGGTGTACACAATACAGTGCAGCCATAGTACAGTATCTACTACTTTGCAGATGGTGTACACAGTATCTAATACAGTGTGTACAGTTTCTACTACACTTCTGGTGGTGTATACAATACAGTGCAGCCGTAGTACAGTTTCTAATACAGTGCAGGCGGTGTACACAGTATCCAATACAGTGTGTACAGTTTCTACTACACTGCTGGTGGTGTACACAGTACACAATACAGTGCAACCGTAGTACAGTTGCTAATATAGTGCAGGCAGTGTACACAGTATCTAATACAGTGTGTACAGTTTCTACTACACTTCTGGTGCTGTACACAGTACACAATACAGTGCAGCCGTAGTACAGTATCTACTAATTTGCAGGCAGTGTACACAGTATCTAATACAGTGTGTACAGTTTCTACTACACTTCTGGTGGTGTACACAGTACACAATATAGTGCAGCTGTTGTACAGTATCTACTACTTTGCAGGCAGTGTACGCAGTATCTAATACAGTGTGTACAGTTTCTACTACACTTCTGGTGTAGACAGTATACATTACAGTGCAGCCATTGTACAGTTGCTAATACAGTGCAGGAGGTGTACACAGTATCTAATACAGTGTGTACAGTTTCTAATACACTTCAGGCGGTGTACACAGTATCTAATACAGTGTAGTGTGGTGTTACAAAACAAAAAATACATCATCTCCGCAAGGCCACCAAGGAGAGGCAGATGCTCACAGGCCACTAAAAGAGGGCAAGCAGCCTCTGTGTCTACAGTCAACAGTGCTGGTCATGGACATGGTTCATCCTCTGCAGGTGGCCGTGGGGCACGGTTGTCCTTTTTTTTTCTGCTGCTGGCCGTGTTATTGAACCTGAACATGCAGAAGAGTTGGTGGTCCTCATCCCCCTCATCCTCTGTCACCCAGGCGCAGAGTAGTTTGCCTTCCAACACAGCTTCCAAAGCAGCCTATTCCACCGGCTCTTTGTCCAGTCACTCCTAACATAGCCCCACCATCATGCACGGAGGTGTCCCCAGAATTATTCGACCACAGTGTTGGGTACATGCTGCTGGAGGATGTGCAGCGATTTGAAGGCGCCAATGTTGGTTCCCAGATTGAGGAAGGTAGTAACGTGAGCCTAAAGAGAGGGGGTGCCCAAGAAGGACAATAAACTGGCAGTCATGTTCCCCCAGCTGCAGCATACTGCCAAGTTTGCTCCAGTGACAAGGAGGGAGGGAATGATGAGGTCACTGACTATGCTTGGGTGCCTGAGAGGAGGAGGCACAACTCCAACGAGGCAGGATGTCCTCTAGGGTGCAGCTTAGGGGCAGCCACCCTATTGCATCACACCACAGAGCTCCGCAGGTGCAGGGCACTGCTGACTCCTCGCTGACTTTTGGCAACCTGCCCACCAACCGCCTCATTTGTGACATGCCCACCAGGTGGAACTGAACATTGGCAGTGCTGCAGTGGCTGCACACGCAGCAGAGTGCCATCAATGAGTACCTGTGCGAGTATGGCACCAGGACAGGGTCAGGGAAGCTTGGCTTCTTTTCGCCACACCAGTGGCTACTTATCAAAGATGCATGCACTGTCCTGTCACCATTTGAGGAGGCCACAAGGGTGGTGAGCTTTGTAATTACATGCCCCTGTTCAACATGTAATTACATGCCCCTGTTTAATAGGGGCATGTAATTACAATTTTTGATATAATATTTCAACTCTGGGCCCGTTCCTGCACCCAACCCAACAAGAGTATCTGTGAGGGGTTACAGTGTTGTGGCACCACCCCCCAAGACCCAATTTTGTCTGCCCCTGTTCAACAGGAGCATGTAATTACAATTCTTGATATAATATTTCACAGCAGGACCCTTTCCTGTGCCCATTAAGAGTAACTGTGAGGGCTTACAGTGTTCTGGTACTACCAACACCTAAGGCCCAATTTTCTGCAGAGCATATAGGGCAGGCCGTATAGTGTATATATACTGCTGTTCAGAGTATATAGTGCCTGGGGGACCCCCGAACCATTTTTAAAAAATCCTGAAGGGCCTGGTATGGATTTTGGGGGTGACATCCACACCATTTTTTTTTTTTTGTATTTTTGATATTTTTATCTATATTACCGGTATCCAACAATACATTACAGCCATGAGCAGTGTTAAATGACATTTTTTCCTTTCTAAATGTAATTTTGCTGTGGTACTGTTATAAACATGGGAAAGATGCGCTATTTTACAGGCATACTAGGGACACCCCCCAGGCACAATATTGTAAGGACTATTTCATTTTTATTGTTTCACTTCAAGCATTATTAAAATCACTGCTACCAAAAAAAGGCCGTTTTAACAAATTTTTTTGCATTAATACATGTCCCCTGGGGCAGGACCGGGGGCCCCAAACATTTTTTATGGCAATAACTTGCATATAAACCTTTGAAATTAGTACTTTTGTTTTTTTACATTCGTTTCCCATAGGCTTTAATGGTGTTTGCATGTGCGAACAAATTTTTTGCCTGTTCGCATGTTCTGCTGCAAACCGAACCGGGGGGTGTTTGGCTCATTCCTACAGACGACAGGACAAATTAACTACTCTACTCCTGTTAGATTTTCTGACAAACTAGTGGGACCTTCTCCCATCTCCCAAGTTGAAGGCATCTATACAAGGGCCATTCTGGACACTGGGGCGCAAGTTACCCTGCTATATAGAGACTTTTACGACAGGCACCTCAAATACTTACCCCTGCAGGAATTGGAGGAACTGAAGAAATGGGGTATCAGATACCATCACGCTGGTTCTTGGCGACAGGGTACTGTGCATGTCACGCTGGCTCACTCATCGCAAAAGGAAAACTTTGTTTTCCTTTCACGATGAGTGACAGGCAGTGCTGACAGCTGTCTGGTATGAATCCTGAGGGGGAACGCCGCGCCAAATTTTAAATGAAAAAACCAGCATGGGTTAACCCCCCAGGGGCATACCAGGCCCTTAGGTCTGGTATGGATTGTAAGGGGAACCCCCACGCCGATTTTTTCCCCCCCCCCAAAATCCATACCCCTATCTGAGCACGCAGCCCGGCCGGACAGGAAAGGGGGTGGGGACGACCGAGCACCCCCCTCCTGAGCTGCATGCCCTCAACATGAGGGGGGTGGGTGCCTTGGTAGAGGGGGGTGCCCTGCGGGCCCCCCCACCCGAAAGCACCTTGTCCCCATGTTGATGAGGACAAGGGCCTCTTCCCGACAACCCTGGCCGTTGGTTGTCGGGGTCTGAGGGCTTATCAGAATCCGGGAGCCCCCTTTAATAAGGAGGCCCCCAGATCCCGGCCCCCCCACCCTGTGTGAATGAGTATGGGGTACATGGTACCCCTACCCATTCACCTAGGGAAAAGTGTCAATTAAAAAAAAAAAACACAGTACACAGGTTTTAAGAGTAATTTATTAGGCAGCTCCGGGGTCTTCTTCCGACTTCGGGGGGTCTCCTTCCGACTTCTCCCGGTGTTCGGCCTCTTCTCCCGGTGTTCCGCCGCTATCTTCTTCCAGCTCTATTGCCAGCGAGGGGCCCAGTCTGCTGCCGCTGTCTTGCCGCCGCTGTCGTGCCGCCACTGTCTCGTCGCTTCTTCTCTTCTTCCGATGTTGACACGGCGCTCTCTCTGGCTGGAATGCTTTGTGCGAGCTGCGGAGCCATTTATATAGGCGGTGACCCTGCCCCCTTGTGACGTCATGGTCCCAGCATGCGCAGGGATTCTGGGGTCACGCCCCCTTATGACACCAGAGTCCCTGCGCATGCTGGGACCATGACGTCACAAGGGGGCGGGGTCACCGCCTATATAAATGGCTCCGCAGCTTTCACAAATTATTCCAGCCGGAGAGAGCATCGTGTCAACATCGGAAGAAGAGAAGAAGCGGCAAGACAGCGATGGCAAGACAGCGATGGCAAGACAGCGATGGCAAGACAGCGGCGGCAAGGCAGCGGCGGCAAGACAGCAGCGACAAGACAGCGGCAGCAGACCGGGCCCCTCGCTGGAAATAGAGCTGGAAGAAGATAGTGGCTTGGCCCGGGAGAAGAGGCGGAACACCGGGAGAAGAGGCGGAACACCGGGAGAAGAGTCCGAGCACCGGGAGAAGTCAGAAGGAGAAACCCCGGAGTCGGAAGAAGACCCCGGAGCTGCCAATAAATTACTCTTAAAATCTGTGTACTGTGTTTTTTTTTTTTTATTGACACTTTTCCCTAGGTGAATGGGTAGGGGTACCATGTACCCCATACTCATTCACACAGGGTGGGGGGCCGGGATCTGGGGGCCCCCTTATTAAAGGGGGCTCCCGGATTCCGATAAGCCCCCCGCCCGCAGACCCCGACAACCAACGGCCAGGGTTGTCGGGAAGAGGCCCTTGTCCTCATCAACATGGGGACAAGGTGCTTTGGGGTGGGGGGGCCCCACAGGGCGCCCCCCCTCCCCCAAAGCACCCACCCCCCCATGTTGAGGGCATGCGGCTTGGTACGGCTCAGGGGGGGCGCTCGCTCGTCCCCACCCCCTTTCCTGTCCGGCCGGGCTGCGTGCTCGGATAAGGGTCTGGTATGGATTTTGGGGGGGACCCCCACGCTTATTTTTCGGCGTAGGGGGTTCCCCTTACAATCCATACCAGACCTAAGGGCCTGGTATACCCCGGGGGGGAACCCACACCGTTTTTTTTTATTTAAAATTTGGCGCGGTGTTCCCCCTCAGGATTCATACCAGACAGCTGTCAGCACTGCCGGTCACTCATCGGGAAAGGAAAACAAAGTTTTCCTTTCCCGATGAGTCAAGGAAGGGGGTACCATCCAATTATGTCACAAGAGTTGCCGCCATCCCTGACGTAAGGAGAAAAGGAAATAACCCCTCATGGAATGGTGGGACTTTGAAGGCAACGGAGTAAATAAAAGCAATTTTATTGGTACAAATATGCAAAAAAATACGTATAAGGAAAAATCTGTTACAATCACATAGAATGGTCAATTAACAATAAAATCAGGAATATACTGATGAGCGAACCAAATGTGTATTCATGTAGTCTTCCACCTGAGCCTACGCGTTTCGGGACTGCTAAAGGAGTCCCTTCATAAAGGGCAAATTGTAGGAGGATTTTACACTACATAACAAAACATGAAATAGCGTAATTAGAAATGAATGCATTGAACATATTTCCTGCATCTAACATCATTCTGTACATTTTAACAAAAAAAAAAAAAAAAAAAAAAAATTGCACATACCCAAGTATATTCAGGAAGGGAGGCTGACTGTCAGAGTAAAGTCTCGGGGGCAAAAACACACAGGACGCCAGGAATCCAAACAAGGAAACGAGCGTACATCTGGCCCCGCCTTCTCCACGCTGGTCCCAATGTGCCACCCCAGTTCACGCAGGATGATGAGGATGCTCATAGAGGAGTATAAGATTCGTAGTCTAGCTCTTGACAAAGAGATTGACAATATATATTCAAAACTACAAACCTTTAAAAGTCTTCCCTCATTAAAGGAACATGAGGAAAGAATTAAGATTCACTTGGATCAAATTACTACTGAAACTCTCAGAAAAAAAGATAAAAAGTTCTGGCGCGACAAATTATCCTTCCAGGAAGGGAAAGCATACAAGTGGACCCAAAATAACCATACCTCAAATCCCAAAAATAAAGGTCTAACTAAATCCACCATGGAAAGAGGCTCAGACTCATCTATCAATTCCTCCGCGTCTGTCTCCTCCTCCTCTCGTAATTGTAATAGGAACAGGCATAACAAACCCAAATATCCTCTATCCGGAGAAGACGGGAATGCACATAAACACATTTCCGAACACCCTACCTCCATTGCCCCTTCCACCTCACATATGTCGGGCAACCACGGTGCACGTAGCGAGGACCTTTATCCCCCCACAGACATCTCTGTTGGCAACACTGCTTCCTCCTCACTTACGGCTGTTCAGCTCTCGCAATCTAGTGCGAGCTCAGCATCTAAGATGGAGGTGGGCCAAAGCTGATTTTTTCCTCAGGACACGATTCCCAAATTAAAAACTTAAAAAGTACACAATTAAATACCATCAACGTTGATGATAGAAATATCATCAACTTATCCAACTACATCTTATCAGATGAAGAGAAATCCCTCTTGTCAAAGGGTCTGAGCTTCTGTCCCAACTCCAATCTTGACACCTTTGAGGCTATTAAAGACCTAAACCTGTTCGCCCGCAAGTTGCTATTGAAGAGTATGTACTCTAAGGCCAAAACTAAACCCGAAACCATCGATGAACAACATGACAAGGACTTAGATGTCCTTTTGTCGCTATTGGAGAATGAGGACTCTTCTGACCTTATCGATACAATTGATTTAGATTCCTTCCTTCTTGATAAACCCATTGAAACAGCTACTCCATCCTATGCTAATAAGAAGTTGAAGAATAAATCGGATAAATTCCCTTCTCTCGGTTCTAACCCTAATTTGCTATCCTTCGTGACTACGGTCACGTCTGAAATAAAAAAACTTAAAATACACAAAAAGACCGGTAATGTATCTCCCTCTGAATTGCTCGCCTTAAACACCCTCAAAAAATGCCACTCCCTTGTCATTAAGCCTTCTGATAAGGGTGGCAACATTGTGATCATGTCGAACGAACAATATAAAACCATGTGCCACAAAGTTCTGTCCAACCGGGACTGGTACAGACCTATCCCCAGGACCAGTATTGCCAAATTTGAGATTCAATTTTATGCCCTGGTTGACGGTGCCTTTTCACAGGGTATCATCAATCAGGACATTTGGGAATTTCTACGAATAAAGTTTCCCAAAATCCCAACCTTTTATTGTCTACCCAAAGTTCATAAAAACTGTATAACTCCACCAGGTAGGCCTATAGTCTCTGGGAATGGGGCCATTACGGAACATCTGAGCCTTTTTGTAGACTCCTACCTAAAACCATTCGTCGAAAACCTGCCTTCATATGTGCGTGATACTATCCACCTACTACAATCCCTGGAAGGTCTACATGTCTCATCACAGTCATTGCTGGTAGCCATCGATGTCGAGGCCCTTTATAGCTCGATTCCCCACCATTTGGGGCTGACTGTTGTCAGACACTTCATCACCCAAACACACAGAGATGATAAAAAACTCTGAGTTTGTCATTATGGCTCTGGAGTTTATCCTTCATCATAACATCTTTTCCTTTGATGGCTCCCACTTCCTCCAGGTACAGGGCGTTGCTATGGGGACCTCCTGTGCCCCGTCCTACGCAAACCTGTACCTGGGGGAGTGGGAGCAGTCCTTTCTCTCTGACGAGGCCTTTAGATCACATACTCAACACATAGCCGCGTGGTATCGTTATATAGACGACATTTTGGTGTTGTGGGAAGGTTCCGAAAATCAACTAAACGAATGCATAGAAATGATGCAGCACAATACCTTTAATTTAAAATTCACTGTGACCCACAGTCCACACAGTATTACATTTCTGGATACGACCATCAGCAAGAACTCTGAGGGGACCCTCTCTAGCAGCCTCTTTCGGAAACCTACCGCGGGCAACACCATCTTACATGCCTCCAGCTCTCACCCCCCACCATTGATCCGAGCGATTCCCTACAGCCAATACTTGAGGCTGAGACGGAATTGCTCTGACCAACAGACATACTTGACTGAAGCTGCCGCACTCAGAGACAGACTTCGTTTGAGGGGCTACTCTTCTACGCTTTTGAAAAAAGCGTTTAAACGCGCCAACAGACATACTCGACGGGAACTTCTCTTTGGTCCTCAAAAAAAGGCTGCGATGGATCCTACCACTAGGATTATTATGAGGTTTACAAACCAACACGAATCGGTCAAATCCATTTTTAACAAACATTGGCACCTTCTACACTCTGACTCCACCCTACGTCCACATTTACCCGCACGACCAGCGATCACCTATCGGCGCACCAGTTCCCTGCGCGACCACTTGGTCCACAGTGAATTTGTTGGTAAATCGCGTGGGGATCCCTGTAAGGGGTTTGGAACATTCACATGTGGAGGATGTTCCATATGCAGATTTATGAATACACAACAGAACGTGACCCTCCCAAATGGGCATCCGTATAGACCACGCCACTTTTCAAACTGCAAGACTGAGGGTGTGATATATCTTTTAGTTTGCCAATGTCATCAATTCTATGTAGGTAAGACCAAACAAAAATTCTCTTTGCGAGCCTCACGGCACATCACCGCCATAAGGAAAGCGAATCCAGAGCTCCCACTGGGTAGCCATGTGGTGAATGTGCACCATGGTATCTTTCCCAATATTTATTTTTTAATTTTGGACAGAGTTCACCCCAGCCCGAGGGGTGGGGACTGGAACAAGGCCTTGCTACAGCGGGAAGCCCGTTGGATCATGGACCTTGCCGCCACCTCACCCCCCGGCCTAAATGATCACTTGAGTTTTAGACCCTTTATAGAAGGTTTCTCTTCTGGGGTTTGTGAGAAAGATTTATAAGGTGTTGATTCGTAGGGTGCTGTTATGTCCCTCTTTGTTACCTTTTTAATATTTTCATATGTTACTTTTCTTTTTTCCTTTCCTTTTTTTTTTTTTTTTTTTTTTACCTCAGTATATACAGGCTTATCATCACTTGAGGTACACTGTCGGTGCTACTCGGGGAACAACTTTTTTACCACAGCTCTGACCCCTCTTTGTCCCGCCCGGCGCACGTGGGCCTCCCGGGATTTGCCGTCCCATGGGGGGCCTCCTTATGGGCGCCCGGAATATATTCGCGGGGTGGTTGGCGGCCAATGGCTGCCCTTCCATGCCTGTGGATCTGGTCGCCCCTCTATGCGTCGGTGGGCGGTTGCTGCATGACTCCTCACACAGTCCGCTGTGGGGGGGTGCCGTGCAGTTTCCGCCCAGGGTCCCACTGCCCCGACGGTGCCTATTCAGTGACCACCGAGGATACTAAGATATGAGATTGATGGCCTCGTTTCATTTAGGTAGTTGTGCTTGTTTATCGCCTTTGCCCCTCCCCTTTCTATTTACCTACCCCTCCCTTTTTAAATCTTATGTAGCAATGTTCTCTCAGCGGCCCCCTTTGTAGATTGGGCTGCAGTGTTCGGGTTGTTATGTGCCCTGTCTAAATATTAATTGACTGGGCGGAATGCCTCTGCGCAGAATGTCTTTTCCCTGCTGTCAGGGCTTCCGTTTTCCCCTCCCCTTTGGACGGAGCGGCGTCACAGCGTTACCATGGATCCCCTTTTCCAGCGTCCATAGGTGGATCGGCGTTGTGGGGTTTCCATGGTGTCTACACCCTGATTGGAGCGGCGGTATGATTGGCGGAACTCAGATGCCAATCAGAACCGCACTAATTTCCTCTTCCCCTCTATATTTAACCACCGGACGCCATGTCGGTGTCACTGTCCGGCTCGGCGGCGGTGGTTAGAGACGGCACAAGCAGGATTATCGATCATATTGCAACACAGTACCTCAGACACGGTAATGTTGTCATCCATCTCTTTGTTAGCACTGTTGTTTTTCTGGCAACCTCCAATTGTGGTATGTTTCCTATTGTGCCTTCCCTGATGAGTTTCCTGTTTATGCACATTAGATATCATAATACACAGCAAATACTCCTGTCTTGCTGGTGAGTAAGCTCTTCCTTCTCCTGTATTACCCTACAGATTCTGTACTGTATGAGGCTGCTATCTTTTACAACTTCTGGAGCTGCTTGTGCTCTCAAGGGACATTCGTTCCCCCGCTCGCACATTGGGGGCATCTATTTACACCCAATCACCATATCCTTCATATACCAACATTGGGGTAAACTATGAACACTTAGATTGTTTTTTTTACACCCGGCCTGTACGCATACCTGCATGATGCGTTGCGTCTATGCATTTTTAGCATATGGGTGCTCTTTGCTTCTTTACAATACCCCAGCCTATTTGGCCCCTCTCCTTTGTGTTTTCAGATAATTTTTCCCCCCCTCCTCTGGCTCTTCGCTTTTTGGACCCCTTCGGGATAGTGTTGCCACTCCCGGAATTCTCTTCTGGGGTGGCACATTGGGACCAGCGTGGAGAAGGCGGGGCCAGATGTACGCTCGTTTCCTTGTTTGGATTCCTGGCGTCCTGTGTGTTTTTGCCCCCGAGACTTTACTCTGACAGTCAGCCTCCCTTCCTGAATATACTTGGGTATGTGCAATATTTTTTTTTTTTTTTTTTTGTTAAAATGTACAGAATGATGTTAGATGCAGGAAATATGTTCAATGCATTCATTTCTAATTACGCTATTTCATGTTTTGTTATGTAGTGTAAAATCCTCCTACAATTTGCCCTTGATGAAGGGACTCCTTTAGCAGTCCCGAAACGCGTAGGCTCAGGTGGAAGACTACATGAATACACATTTGGTTCGCTCATCAGTATATTCCTGATTTTATTGTTAATTGACCATTCTATGTGATTGTAACAGATTTTTCCTTATACGTATTTTTTTGCATATTTGTACCAATAAAATTGCTTTTATTTACTCCGTTGCCTTCAAAGTCCCACCATTCCATGAGGGGTTATTTCCTTTTCTCCTTTCCCGATGAGTGAGCCATCTCGGCGCTGGCTCCAGCGACGGGGCTCGCAGGTGTCAAATCTCGCCGAGAAATGCGGTGAGATTGACACAATATCGTGGTCACCTACTGTACTTACCGGTCAAGTTGACTTTTGACCCTTCCGTAACCAGACAAACAATAACGTTTGATGCCCTCGCCCCATCAGGAGCCAACAAGCATTCTCTGATAATAGGAACAAACACTGAACTTGTCAGAAGGCTGCTCACTCCTCATGTATTGAAGTCTAACACCCCAACCAAAGGCATATACCCTATGCTGAGACAAGTACATCAGCACCTAGTTGAAGAACAGAGAGCCCCAGCTGAAGGAGTGGGAAAGATCTGGCAATTAGACAGAAGTGAGAAGATACTACAGCCTGGAGAGGTGTCGTGTCTGCAAGCTTCAGTCAAACTCAATTGGGAACAACCGGGCCCCTTTGTTGTCCTTGAAGCTGACTGCCAGGGAGAGTACACTGGAGTGGAGGTAATCCCAGAGGTGATATCAACTAGGGCTCTGCAACAGAGTTGTGGGAAGATCCCTGTCAGCGTCCACAATGTTACGACCTCACCATTGAAACTGCAGGCCTGAATGCTGTTAGGACAAGTCAATCCAGCCACCCCAGTCTTACCATCTGATTTGGAGAAGGGAGAGAAGGACAGACTCGGTTTTACCCACAAAACACCCCACTGTCATCTGAGTGGAAAGAAAAGGTCAAAGCCCAGCTTCTGAGCTGGCAGCATATGTTTTTGAACCATGAGTTTTATGTGGGGTGTGCGAAAAGTGCCCAGCACCGGATTCGCCTTCAGGAAGACAAGCCATTCAGGGAAAGAGTCAGACGGATTCCACTGGGTGATCTGAAAGATCTCCGTGAACAACTAGCAGAGCTGAAGAGATCAGGCATCATCAGGGAGTCTAGGAGCCCTTATGCCTCCCCCATAGTAGTGGTGCAGAAGAAGAATGGGTCCCTAAGGCTGTGTATCGATTATCAGACGCTCAACAGGAGGACCATCCCTGATCAGTACACCACTCCAAGGATAGAAGATGCCCTGCAGAGCCTATTGGGGGTGAAGTGGTTTAGCGTGCTGGATCTGAAGAGTGGGTACTATCAAATCTCCATTCACCCTGAAGATAGGGAGAAGACAGCGTTTATCACCCCAGTACATAGTTACATAGTTACAGTAGGTGAGGTTGAAAAAAGACATAAGTCCATCAAGTCCAACCTACTGTATGTGTGTGATTATATGTCAGTATTACATTGTATATTCCTGTATGTTGCGGTCGTTCAGGTGCTTATATAATAGTTTTTCGAAACTATTAATGCTCCCTGTTGAGACCACCGCCTGCGGAAGGGAATTGCACATCCTTGCCACTCTAATGCCCCGTACACACGGTCGGACATTGATCGGACATTCCGACAACAAAATCCTAGGATTTTTTCCAACGGATGTTGGCTCAAACTTGTCTTGCATACACACGGTCACACAAAGTTGTCGGAAAATCCGATCATTCTGAACGCGGTGACGTAAAACACGTACGTCGGGACTATAAACGGGGCAGTAGCCAATAGCTTTCATCTCTTTATTTATTCTGAGCATGGGTGGCACTTTGTGCGTCGGATTTGTGTACACACGGATTTTGTTGTCGGAAAATTTTATAGCCTGCTCTCAAACTTTGTGTCGGAAAATCCGATGGAAAATGTGTGATGGAGCCTACACACGGTCGGAATTTCCGACAACAAGGTCCTATCACACATTTTCCAGAAAATCCGACTGTGTTCGGGGCATTACAGTAAAGAACCCTCTATGTAGTTTAAGGTTGAACCTCTTTTCTTCTAATTTTAATGAGTGGCACGTGTCTTGTTAAACTCCCTTTTGTGAAAAAGTTTTATCCCTATTGTGGGGTCACCAGTACAGTATTTATAAATTGAAATCATATCTCCTATAAACGGGGGGGGGGGGCAAGCCTCCTCCTTTTTAAATACTCTTACCAGATTGGCCTAGAAAATAAGCCTCAAACCAGCCACCGCTGAATCATTCATTATATAACGATATCCTCACTGGCGCTCTCATATGCAGGGATAGGATGTCATGCTGATGCTCTCATACCCAAGAAAAATGAGATCCATAGCATAATTCCGTTTTAAACTTTAATTAAAAAGTAACCATACCCCCCTCATAAGAATCACACTTACAATGTAAACTTTAAAAAATAGGCAATCTGACATCCAAACACGTCCGAATGGGAGCAGCTGCAAGGCGGCGTCTCCTACCTCGCTCTGTATACAGTACTCTTAGGTTCCTGCTTCCTGCTTCGATTGGCGTGATGGTGTCACTCTGCTGACAGTCCTTAGAACCAACCCTGATGCGTTTCGTCATACTGACAATCTGAGGGTGTGGTCTAGCATCATAACATGCCGGGATTATAAACCATTCTTCCCTCGCTGATAACCTATTAGAGCGAGGAGAGTGGGCACTCGCCTAGGCTCCTCCCATTCGGCTTACAATGTCCCACACATAGATATGGCATAATCACACAGTGAACTTGAATATTATAGCAGACAGAGTATCACATGTCACTTTGTGAAATTCTCAAACAAATCCATCCATTATCCATGATTTAAATAGCCCAATAAAAACAATCATAAATGCATAATAAATGTTTGTTAAAAAATTAACAAAGAAAATACTAAAATGAAACTATAGATAGATAGATAGATAGATAGATAGATAGATAGATAGATAGATAGATAGATAGATAGATAGATAGATAGATAGATAGATAGATAGATAGATAGATAGATAGATAGATAGATAGATAGATATCTCTCAGGAGCTCATGTATAAAATGCAATATTATTGTTAATAACATGGCAATAGTACCCAAATTTATCTTAGTATTTATACCCTCTCTATGGAATGCAAGTGATAAAGCACTTACTATATTTAAACTCAACCTAGATCTTCCTAAATGTAAAACAGCCAAAAGTGGCAATCCAGTAGCAGGGGTGAACCTGTGGTGGTCCCAGTACGTGATCGTCAACGCCATATTAGAATAATAAAGTGAACCCTAACTGTTTCATACATTCCCTACCTCTACTATCACCTTTTAGTAATCACTATTGAAGCATTTCACATCTAAATCAATGTTCATACCTCTAGGCGATAATGTGTCCATGAGGAATATCCACCGAGTTTCTCTTTTCAATATTTCTCGTACCATGATGGACCCTCTCCAATTGGGGTGTATACGATCCACACCCCAAAATTTGAGACCAGACAGATCTTGGTGATGATAATTTTTAAAATGCAAAGATACACTGTGGTATTTGAACCCAATTTCTATATTGTGTATGTGTTCAGAGATCCTGACTTTCAATTTTCTTTTTGTCCGCCCCACATACATTAATTTGCAAGGACATTGCAGCACATACACTACATGTGTAGTGTTGCATGTAATAAATTCAGAGATATTGAAAGTCCTATTGTTACCAGTGGACACAAACTCTGTTAACCCTCTAATCGGATTCTGTAACAGAGAACATACACTGCACTTCCTACAAGAATAAAAACCAGTGCACTGCCAGAATGTATTTCTTTCTTGACTGGGGGGGGTCCAATACTTTTTTAACAACCCTATCACCAAAATTAGGGGCCTTACGGTAAATAAATAAACGACAGAGCAGTTGATAATACACCCTGTAGGACCCTGTCCATACACAATACATGCCAATGTCATTTGAAGATGTTTTCAATATCTTTGAACCCTCATTCTTGTCTGGGGTTGGGTTGCCGACTACTATCTTTCAAATATACCTCTCTCGGGGCCTCCACCAATTCTTTTATGATCTTATCCAGATATTGCTCTTTATACCCTTTCTGAATAAATCTGTCTTTAATGACCTTAGAGTGTGTTTTAAAGTCACTATCGGTAGTGCAGTTCCTCCTGACTTTCATCATTTGTCCATTCGGAATATTTTTCAACCAGTGAGGATGGTGTCCACTTCTCACCGGGAGAAAACTATTTCTATCCGTTGGTTTAAAATATACAGTAGTGGTTAATATTGACCCTTGTCTCATCACATCAACATCCAGGAAGTGAATATGTTCCCTACTAAATTCATATTTCAACTTTATATTGTTTTTATTCGAATTTAATATTCTCAGAAAATTGTGTAGGGAGCATTCATCACCTTCCCAGATGAAGAATAAGTCATCAATATATCTTCTGTAGAACTGAAGATGTTCATTTCTATTTGCAAATATGGATTTGTCCTCCCATTCCGGCATGAACAAATTGGTGTTGGTTTTAGGAAGGGCCAGAAGTTGGGGATATTGTTACTATACTTACCTTGGGTTTATGTGCTTTAGTCAACCTACCACTAATGCCCCCAATACTACCCTCTGGAATATGTTCCACACTGACAATCTCTAACTCTGGGCCCTCCCCCCATTGCCTAGTTTAAAAACCCCTCTAACTTTTTGGCCATCTTTACTCCCAGAACAGTAGGGCTCTTTGAGTTCGACAGGATGCCTCAGGTTCTGTCTGTGCTCCAACTACATTTCAGAGGCTGATAGAGAAGACAGTAGGAGACATGAACCTGATCAAAGTGCTGGTGTACATGGATAATATCATCATCTTCGGCAAAACCCTCAAAGAACATGAACAGTGTCTGGAGAAAGACCTGAAGAGACTCCATGAAGAGGGATTGAAGCTGTCCCTGGAAAAATGGGCTAGGCGGAGTACTGTATCAGAAGCACGATGGACGCCTGCGGCCTGTTGCTTATGTGAGCCGAAGTCTTGCATCTGCTGGGAAAAACTACCCTACTCGCAAGTTGGAATTCTTGGCTCTGAAGTGGGCAGTGATGGACAAGTTGAAAGACTATTTGTATGGTGCAGACATCATGGTCAAAACTGAAAACAACCCACTCGTGTATATACGCTTCAGCTTAAAATAATGCCCAGGAATTGGGAACAGAGTTGCTGATGCCCTGTCGAGGAGACTATATGACTTGGGCGTTTCCTTTGAAGAGTGGACTTAACTGACTCCAGAAGGTATACAAGCCTTGTGCCAGGGAGCAGAACATCAGGCCAGAGGAAAAACTGGGGCAGAAGTAGGGATGAGCCGAACACCCTCAGGTCAGTTCGCACCAGAACCTGCGAACGGACCAAAAGTTTGCGCAAACTTTAGAACCCCATTAAAGTCCTATGGGACTCGAGCGCAAAAAAAGTTTTTAAAATGGCCGTTTTTTCGGGAGCAGTGATTTTAATGATGCTTAAAGTGAAAAAATAAAAGTGAAATATTCCTTTAAATATCGTACCTGGGGGGTGTCTATATTATGCCTGTAAAGTGGCGCGTGTTTCTCGTGCTTAGAACAGTCCCTGCACAAAATTACATTTTTAAAGGAATAAAAGTGATTTAAAACTGCTTGCAGCTTTAATGTAATGTCAGGTCCCGGCAATATGGATGAAAATCAGTGAGACAAACGGCATGGGTACCCCCCAGTCCATTACCAGGCCCTTTGGGTCTTGCATGGATATTAGGGGAACCCTGCACCCAAATTAAAAAAAGGAAAGGCGTGGGGCCCCCAGGCCCTATATACTCTGAACAGCAGTATACAGGCAGTGCAAACAAGACAGGGACTGTATGTTTGTTGTTAAGTAGAATCTGTGTGTAATTTTGAACTGGTAGATTTTTAAAGTGTAGCTCCAGCCAAAAAATCTATTTTTAAGCTTTTTGGAAAACATAGGGAAGGGTTATGAACCCTGTAACATTTGTTTTGCTGTCTGTGCACCTCTTTAGAAGATTTCACCTCACTTTCTGTCCCAATGACAAATGTTTTTTGAAAATTTGGGTTTTTTAGTGAAACAAGGATTGGTGATAAAGCATCAGTGAAGAGGAGACAAGTTTTTCCCATATTAACTCTTACAGGAGAGAATTTCCCTTCCTAGGGGTAGATTTAATCTCACTTCCTGTTGTCTCCTTTCGTTTGCAAGTAGGAGTCGTTTGTAAGTTGGATGTTTGAAAGTAGGGGCCTGCCCTATATAATCTGCAGAAATTGGGGCCTTAGGTGTTGGTGTTGCCACAACACTGTAAGACCTCACAGTTACTCTTGGTGGGCGCAGGAACGGGCCCTGCTGTGAAATATTAGATCAAGAATTGTAATTACATGCCATTGTTGAACAGAGGCAGAAAAATTGGGCCTTTGGTGGTGGTGCTGGTGTCACAACACTGTAAATCCTCACAGTTACTCTTGGTGGGCGCTGGAACAGGCCCTGCTGTGAAATATTATATCAAGAATTGTAATTACATGCACCTGTTGAACAGGGGCAGAAAAATTGGACCTTTGGTGGTGGTGGTGGTATTGCCACAACACTGTAAGCCCTCACAGTTACTCTTGGTGGGCTCAGGAATGGGCCCTGCTGTGAAATATTAGATCAAGAATTGTAATTACATGTCCCTGTTGAACAGGGGCAGAAAAATTGGGCCTTAGGCACTGGTGCCACAACACTACAACCCCTCACAGATGCTATAGTTGGAGCACAGGAATAAGCCCTGCTGCAAAGTATTGCATCAAAAATTGTAATTATACTCCCCTGTTAAACAGGGGCTGAAAACTTGGGTCTTAGGCACTGGTGCCACAATACTGTAACCTCTCACAGACACTCTAGTTGGAGCACAGGAATGAGCCCTGCTGCAAAGTATTGCATCAAAAATTGTAACTACATGCCCCTGTTAAACAGGGGCAGAAAAATTGCCACAACACTGCAACCCCTCACAGATGCTATAGTTGAAGCGCAGGAATGAGCCCTGCTGCAAAGTATTGCATCAAAAATTGTAATTATACGCCTCTGTTAAACAGGGGCAGAAAAATTGGGCCTTGGCCACTGGTGGCGGTGCCCAGAACCAAAAATGTTCTTACAAGCTATCAGCATGAAAACTGAGGAGGAAGAGGATTGTCACTCAGCATAACAGGATAGTCACTCAGCATCAGCATAGGCAGTCTTGAAGGGATCTCACATTTAAAAAAATCAATCAGTTACATCAGCATCAGGTGCTTGGTAGCTGGTGATCCAAGACTGATTCTTTTTATGACCGATTGGTGGACAGGCACACCCTGTGATCAGTTACAAAGCCTCCAGCAGCACTGAATGTCCTTTCCGAAAGAGCGCTGGATGCAGGACAGGCCAGTAGCTCAATTGCATACTGTGCAAGCTCTGGCCAGTGATCCACCCTCAAGACCCAGTAACCCAGAGGATTTTCGGTGGGAAACGTGTTCAAGTCTGATCTTGCCCCTAGATAATACTGCACCATGTGAATCAGACACTTGCGATGGTTGCTGGAATCGATCAGACCTTGGAGCTGCGGACTAAAAAATTGTCTGAACGCATCGGTCAGACGGCCACCTTCTCCACCGCTCCTTCTGTGACTGACTGAAGCTTCAGCAACACATTGTCCAGGAGGACCAGGAAATTGTAACCTCCCAGGCTCTGGAAACGCGTTGCACAAACCTTTCTGCAAGGCCTCCCGAAGATGTTTCATCCTCTGCGATGGCAAGATAAGGTCTGCAACCTTACCCTTGTAACGTGGATCAAGGAGGGTTGCCAGCCAGTAATCATCCCTCCCCTTGATACCACGAATACGAGGATCCTTCCGCAAACTTTGCAGGATCAGAGAGGCAATGCAGCGTAGGTTTGCTGAGGCATTCGGTCCAGAGTCCTTTGGGTCACTAAGGACGACATGATCCACAGCCACCTCCTCCCAGCCACTGTACAAGTCCATGGGTTTCTTCGGACTGTAAATGATCCCTTGAAGACTGCTGCTGATGCTGAGTGCCAGGCTCCACCTCCATGCTGACACAATCCTCCTCCTCCTCTTCCTGTGTGATCAGCGGGCATGCAGGAACACTGTCTTGATAAAGGGGGCCTTGAGAGGTAAGGAAGTCCTCCTCTTTCTCCCTCTGTTCTGCCTCAAGTGCCCTGTCCATTATTTCACACAGCGTGTGCTCCAACAGGTGGACAAGAGGGACAGGGTCACTGATGCATGCACTGTCACTGCTCACCATCCTCGTGGCCTCCTCAAATGGTGACAGAACAGTGCATGCATCCCTGATCATAGCCCACTGGCATGGGGAAAAAAAAACAAGGTCCCCTGACCCTGTCCTGGTGCCATAGTCGCATAGGTACTCATTGATGGCCCTCTGCTGTGTGTGCAACCGCTGCAGCATGGCCAACGTTGAGTTCCAACTGGTGGGTATGTCACAGATTAGGCGGTTCTTGGGCAGGTTAAATTCCTTTTGGAGGTCAGCCAGCCAAGCACTGGTATTATATGACCTGCAGAAATGCACACAAACTTTCCTGGCCTGCCTCAGGACATCCTGTAAGCCCAGGTACCTGCCCAAGAACCGCTGCACCACCAAGTTAAGGCTGTGAGCCAAACAGGGCACATGGGTCAGTTGTCCTTGTCGGAGGGCGGAGAGGAGGTTGGTGCCATTGTCCCAAACCACCATACCTGCCTTAAGCTGGCGTGGCATCAACCACCTCTGAACCTACCCTTGCAGAGCTGACAGAATCTCTGCACCGTGTGGCTCCTGTCCCCCAAGCACCCCAGCTCAAGCACCGCATGGCATCTTTTTGCCTGCGTGTTTGCGTAGCCCCTTGAACGCCTACGGAGCACTGCTGGTTCCGAGGACAAATCAGCACAGGAAGAGGCCATGGAGGAAGAAGAGGAGGGGGTGGAGGAGAGAGGTGTGACAGAATCATCACTAGTAGAATTTTGGAGGCGTGGTGGCGGAACAACCTCCAACACTACTGCACCCTGTCCTGCATCCTTCCCAGCTACCAAAAGAATCACCCAGTGCATGGTGAAAGATAGGCAATGTCCCTGTCCATGCCTGCTGGACCATGAGTCAGCGGTAATATGCACCTTACTGCTGACCGCCCTGTCCAGCGAGGCCAAGACATTGCCTTCCACATGCTGGTAGAGAGCCGGAATCAACTTCTGTGAGAAAAAGTGGCGTTTGGGAACCTGCCACTGAGGAACCGCACACTCCACAAACTCACGGAAGGGGGCAGAGTCTATCAACTGAAAAGGCAGCAGTTGAAGTGCTAGCAATTTAGGTTAGCTAGCATTCAACCGCTGGGCATGTGGATGGCTGGGAGCGAACTTCTTTCAGTGGTGCAGCAGCTGGGGCAGAGAAATTTGCCTGGTACAATCTGATGTCGGTGTACCGATAGCAGATTGCCCGCAAGTACTTGGCTGTGACACACCTAATTCTACACATTCATTCCTCTCAGTGCAGGTTTCAGAGAGGACTGAAGGTATAGTGGGGTTGGAGATCCCAGCTGATGAGGAGCAAGGAGAGGTCCACTTTGTTCTTTGGTGTGGGTCTTTTAAGTAGGCTTGCCAATGAACTGCATGGCAGGTCGACATATGCCTGGTCAAGCATGTGGTGCCCAAGCGGGTGATGTTTTGGCCTTGCGAGATATGCTTGAGACATATGTTGCAAATAGCAGCGGTGGGATCTGATGCTCTTGTCTCAAAAAAGGCCCACACCAAAGATCTTTTGGAATAACGTGCAGAGACAGCAGCGCCCTGCACATGCAGAGCTCTGCGGTGTGATGCAGATGGTGTGCTGCCCTTAAGCTGGGCCCTGGAGGGCATCCTGCCTCATTGGAGATGTACCTCCTCCTCCTCCTCTCTCCTATCAGGCACCCACGTGGAGTCAGTGACCTCATCATCCCCTCCCTCCTCATCACTGGAGCAAAGCTGGCAGTATGCTGCAGCTGGGGGAAAATGAATGCCAGATTGTTGTCCTTCTTGGGCACCCCATCTCTCTGGGCTCACGTTACTGCCTTCCTCTAGCTGGGTACCATCATCGGAGCCTTTAAAATGCTGGGCATCCTCCTGGAGCATGTACCCAACACTGTGGTTAAACAGTTCTGGGTACTCCTCAGGAGGACATGGTGGGGCTGGGGAAGGAGTGACTGATTCCATTGAGCCGAGGGAAGAGGCCGGGTTGGCAGCTGCTTTGCCAGACAAAGTACCCTCAGCCTGGGTGAGAGAGGATGAGGAGGATGAGGACGGCTTGGTCATCCACTCTACCAAGTCTTCCGCATGTTGCGACTCAACACGGCCAGCTGCCGTAAAAAAAAAGCAAGCGTGTCCCACATCCACGTGCTGATGAGGATGCACCGTCTCCACGACCAGCACTGTTGCCTCTGTATAAAGGACACAGTACACTAACTGTAAATACTGCAGCTGCCTGCCTGTGGTATTAATAGGATCAGAACAACAGCAATTGTCTTCAGGTAGCTTTAGGTGCACACTGTGCAGAGGACGCAGTACACTAACTGTAAATAGTGCAGCTGCTTGCCTGTGTTATTAATAGGATCAGAACAACAGCAATTGTCTTCAGTTAGCATTAGGTGCACACTGTGCAGAGGACGCATTACACTAACTGTAAATACTGCAGCTGCTTGCCTGTAGTACTAATAGGATCAGAACAACAGCAATTGTCTTCAGGTAGCTTTAGGTGCACACTGTGCAGAGGATGCACTACACTAACTGTAAGTACTGCAGCTGCCTGCCTGTGGTATTAATAGGATCAGAACAACAGCAATTGTCTTCAGGTAGCATTAGGTGCACACTGTGCAGAGGACGCACTACACTAACTGTAAATACTGCAGCTGCCTGTGGTACTAATAGGATCAGAAGAACACCACCAATTTTCTTCAGGTAGCTTTAGGTGCACACTGTGCAGAGGATGCAGTACACTAACTGTAAATACTGCAGCTGCTTGCCTGTGGTACTAATAGGATCAGAACAACAGCAATTGTCTTTAGGTAGCTTTAGGTGCACACTGTGCAGAGGACGCACTACACTAACTGTAAATACTGCAGCTGCCTGCCTGTGGTATTAATAGGATCAGAACAACAGCAGTTTTCTTCAGGTAGCTTTAGGTGCACACTGTGCAGAGGACGCACTACACTAACTGTAAATACTGCAGCTTCTTGTCTGTGGTACTAATACGATCAGAACGACAGCAATTGTCTTCAGGTAGCTTTAGGTGCACACTGTGCAGAGGACACACTACACTAACTGTAAATACTGTAGCTGCCTGCGGTACTAATAGGATCAGAAGAACACCACCAATTTTCTTCAGGTAGCTTTAGGTGCACACTGTGCAGAGGACGCACTACACTAACTGTAAATACTGTAGCTGCCTGCCTGTGGTACTAATAGGATCAGAAGAACACCAGCAATTTTCTTCAGGTAGCTGTAAATACTGTAAAAACACATGCCTGCCTGTCAGTAGGAAGAGAATAACAGGAACGGATCTATGTAAACTGAATACAGTGTGTGTGTGTGTATATATATATATATATATATATATATATATATATATATATATATATACACATATATATATACACATATATATATATATATATATATACACACACAACACCTAGGATGCATATATATATACACAATACACTGTAAGTGCAGCTAACTGACTCGCCTGCTTACTCTATCTAACTTAAATCAAATGGCAGGCGGCCTTATATAGTGTAGGGCGTGTACTAAACCCCCTGAGCCATAATTGCGGCTCTCTGTACAGACGGCACTGTGATTGGCCAAGCATGCGGGTCATAGTGCATGCTTGGCCAATCATCAGCCAGCAATGCACTGCGATGATGTTCGCAATTCGATGAATGGTCGAATATGTGATGTTCGAATAGAACATGGGTACGACTCGAACTCAAAGCTCATCCCTAGGCAGAAGCCATTGGAGTGTCAGTGGCAGGTATGCCCAAATACTGTTGTAATTTGTTCCAGGTCAGGGATAGCCTACCTAAGCTTTCAGGTAAGGACTTAAGAAAGAACCAGATGGAAGATCCCCTCTGTAGTTTAACACTAAAGGCCCTGGAGGGCCAACGCCTAGATCTACTGCTAACAGACTCTCCAACAGAAGAACGACTAGTGCACAAGGAATGGGATTGACTGCAGTTACAAATGGGGTGGTCTACTGAAGGGGCCCCTCAGATGATCCTGAAGATAATTTGCAGCTATTCTTACCGAGAAAGCATAGGGAAATTGTGCTGACTGCCTTACATGGCAATCATGGCCACATAGGGTCTGAGAGGATGTTCAAACTGGTGCGAGACCGGTTTTATTGGCCCTGTATGCGGGCTGAAGTTGAGGTATACTGTCACTCCTGCATACGGTGTATACAGAGGAAGACTTTGCCCCACAGAGCTGCCCCAATGGGCCATCTTCAAAGTCAAGGACCATTGGAATTAGTTTGTATTGATTTTCCGTGTCTGGAGCCTGACTCGAGTGGACAGGAAAATGTTCTGGTGGTGACCGACCACTTCATCCAGTATGCCCAGGCATTCCCAACTAAAGGCCAACAAGCACCTACGGTGGACAAAATTCTGGTAGAGAAGTTCTTTGTCCACTACGGCCTACCTCAGCGTATTCACTCTGACCGGGGGAGAGACTTTAAGAGTAGGCTGACAGGAAAAGTCCGATGGGAGCTTTTCATCGTATATACCGAATGTGTGTATGCCCCATCTGATTTTTTCTGTCGAAAATTCAGACGGACTTAGATAGAGAACATGTTCTATATTTTTCCGATGGAACAAATTACTTAAAAATTTCCATAGGCGACGCTTTAAAATTTTTTACAGGTTACCAGTTTAGCATTACAGAGGAGGTCTAGTGCTAGAATTGTTGTACACGCTCTAACGCACGTGGCGATGCCTCACATGTGTGGTTTGAGCGGCGTTTACATATGTGGGCGGGACTTACATGTGCGTTCGCTTCTGAGCGCGAGCTACCGGGGACAGGGGCGTTTTAAATTTTTTTTTTTTTATTTTATTGTTTATTTTACTTTTTTTTATTTTTACACTTTTTTTTTTTAATTACTTTTATTCCTATTACAAGGAATGTAAACATCCCTTGTAATAGGAATCTATGTGACAGATCCTTTTTATGGAGAGATGCGGGGTCAATAAGACCCCACATCTCTCCTCCAGGCTGGAAAGTATGAGATCGGAATTTTTTTTTTTTACCGATCTCATGCTGAAAGCCGTGATCGCGGCTTCAGTTATTTCCGGGTACCCGGGCGTGACGTCATAACATCGCGCCCGGGCCTCCGACGGTCATAGAGATGACTGGTGACCATCTGGTCACCAGTCATCTCTATCATCCTCATCTGGCGCCGGCCGATTCATTCTCCGGGCTCCTGATGGGACGGGAGAGCCCGGAGAAGCACCGGACGGCGGCGGGAGGGGGGGCATCCCCTCCCGTCGCCTATAAGAGCGATCAAGCAGTGGAACTGCTGCTATGATTGTTCTTATCATGCACAGAATCGCCGGCTGAAAATAATGATATCTGAATGATGTCTGTAGCTACAAGCATCATTCAGATATCCCCCCCCCAAAGTACAGGATGTTTATATACAGTGGCCGGTTTTGAAGTGGTTAAAAAGCGTGTGCAGATATTTTAGCTAACCAGGTGTGCCAGAGGGACTGAGGCCATTCTTGGAGTTGAGGCAGAGATCAGAGAACCGAAAAAAAATCACCAAGCGGCTCCTTCGGGGGTGGCACAATACGTGCATAGAGACTTATAGTCTCTATAGTAAACAAAGTTGCATTTCTCAAGTCGTTCTCCAGGGCAGTAACAAAAGATAGGCTTCACCTACCTACAGGAAACACAAGCAGGAAACACAAGCACAAAGAAGTTTAAAGCTCCCTCCCAGCTCCCGCCCCTCATTTCTTATGTTTCCTGAAGCACCTGCAGGCACTTAGTACAGTAGCTCCCTGTTTATTGTTTTCTTTCCCCTATATAACCAGGAGGTGCTTGGGAATACCTCTGTCTAATGATAGGTATACACAGGAAGTTTTTTTCGTTCAACCCAGTGGGCTGAAGGAAACCAAAATGAGAGGTCACTGTACTAGGGGTGTGGGGGGGAAGGGCAGTTTGCCCCGGGTGACATACATTGGGTGGGGGATGTCAGGCACTGCCCAGGGACCCCAGGTGCATGTGGGGCCCCTGCACTTTCCCTGTCATTGCAGCTTTGTAAATAGTTGATCCGATCAGCAGAGAGACCAGCGGTGTGGGGGAAGCTGTCTGTAACTCTCCCCCTGTCATCTCATCAAGTTAGGCTGTCCCTCAGGGATGTTCATTATCTCCCGAGGCAGCCGGAGGTGGTGGGTGGGGTCGGGGTGTGGCTGCCTCCTCCACTCCTCCTACAGACTCCTCCCACCAAGCCAACCCCCTTCCACAGCTAAAGAAGAAAGAGAAGGAGAGACCACAGCAGCCGGGAATCTTCTGAGATGCTGTAAGAGACTGAGCAATGCACACTGTCACTGCATGCAGACCTAGCCTGTCTCTATATATCACCCTAACCTGGCACTATATACCCACCTAACCGGCAGTATATACCACCCTGACCTGGCACTATGTACCACCCAGACCTGACACTATATTTTACCTTAACCTGGCACTATATATCACCCTAACCTGACACTATATACCACCCTAACCTGGCACTATATACCACCCTGACCTGGCACTATATATCACCTTGACCTGGCACTATATACCCATCTAACCTGGTTCTATATATCACCCTAACCTGGTTCTATATATCACCCTGACCTGGCACTATATACCACCCTAACCAGACACTATATACCACCCTAACCTGGCACTATATCACCTAACCTGCCAGTATACTACCCTAACGTCACTTGACGTTGATGTGTGGTGCGCTGCCCACCTGCCTGGGTGGTGCCAGATATAGGATCCGCCCGGCTGCCAAATGCTCTAGGTACACCCCTGGTTAGCCATTGGCTGCAAGCGCTGATCGGATGCTGGTTTGCCAGCATGCTCATTTGACTGTCAGACAAGCTGCTGTACACCCCTGCCGAATGTCGACTGGTTTCTGTTGAACCAGCCGATATTCTGCCCGTGTGTACCAGCCTTAACCTTTGCACTCCTGTTGCTAATGATGGGAGAGGACACAGGTCAGGTGTCTGGCTTTGTCACATGCGCTATATCCTCCCCTCCTGTGTGCAACCTGAGGGCTGTCCTCACCCCATAAAGTAGCTGGTGCCTTTTGTGTTGGGTGGTAGTGTAGGCATTTCCGCTGATGTGGGTCACGTGGTGGGGGGGTGGGGGGCTGTTGATGGAAGCTCAGTCTGGCCCACATACAATATAAGATCAAACCAGCATAAGTTCCCTTTAAATGGACTCCTCTCTCCCAAGCTGATTGTGTCTCTTGTACTCCTTTTCTTCAAGTCACAGCATAAAAAAAAAAACAGATACTCACAGTGCTTTACCTTTACAAACTTTTAGACCCCTTTCACACTGGGGCGGTGCGGACGTTAGCGGTAAAGCATTGCTAGTTATAGCAGCGCTTTGGTGCCGCTAGCAGGGCGCTTTTAACCCCCAGAAGGGGTTAAAAGTGCCCGCTTAGCTCTGCTTTCAAAGCGCTTTGAAAGGGGCGCCCATTCATTTCAATGGGCAGGTGGTGTATACACCGCTCCCCCACTGCCCCAAAGATGCTGCTTGCAGGACTTTTTTCCTGTCCTGCAAGCACACCTCCCCAGTGTGAAAGCACTTGGCCTTTCACACTGAGGCTACAGAAGAGACAGCTTACAAGCACTATTTGTAGCGCAAAAAGGCCTGTAAAGGGCCTCAGTGTAAGGGTCTTACTCATCCACTCTTTTTTGGTGCATACATTGCACCCACATGTAAAAGCTGCAATCAAAACTATTTTGATGGTATTTAGCTCCGGCTAGCTGTACAGATACCATTCTCCTTGGTTTCGCAGTGCGTGATGATGTCATCCAATAAGCCCCACCCCTATGGGGATCATCCTCCTTTCCCAGTGATGAAAATCATAAGGGTGAGGCTAACTGGATGACATCATCACTCACGGCAAAACCTGAAAGTGTGGTATCTGTACAGCTAGCAGCTAGCTGGAGCTGAATAACGGCAAAACAATTTTGATTGTGGCTTTCACATGTGGGTGCAATGTATGCACCGAGAAATGTTATTAATGTTTAATTGTATGTGGGTCAGATATACCAGATGAGAGCACAACTTGCTACTAGAGTCTGCTTTGACCTCAGGGGTGTCCTGTATCCTAACCCTCTCTCTGTCCAAGTTGTTTAATAAATTGTCTGCAAGCAAAGACTTGTTTTGTGGAAATCAGGCTGTTGGTCTCCACTGGTGGGTCAATAAGTGCTGTGGGGCAGCTATTGAACAGTTTATCCCTAGACAGTCTAAAAGGGCCAAATACAATCAGAAGCTTCTTCAGGGATTCTTGTTACAATTCTTTTTTAAACCTACAAGACACATTATATGTATAAGTTTCCCTGCAGACTAATTGACATGATCAAGGATAACTTAAACCACTATTAGGATGGAAATATGATCAGTATAAGGTGCAGGCTTTGCAAATGCCATTTTCACCATACCCCTGATAGAGAGATTGGAATTTGTGGGGCAAGAACTCCCAGAGTATGGTCTTTTAGATAGCCTTCCAGGTGGTATATAGCAGCTAGAATGTAGTCCGAAAACAAAGGAGGGGTAAGAGCAGGGGGAGTTCAAGTGAAAGCAGGGGAAGCAAAGACAGCAATTAAAGTGGAACTTCAGTCATTTTTTTTGTAATTGTAGTTTTTTATTATTATTTCAATAAGCAACAAAATATAATTAGTACATCACAGGGTGTGTGTCAAATAACACTAGAGAGGTACATGAGAATTCACAACTTAGAAACATATATCGGTAACACTTTTTTTTTTTTTTTTTACATATTACATGTGAAGAACATGAACAGGTAATTAAGGGCAAGAGCACAGGTTACAGGGTGTATATAAGTACACATTATCTCACAATGAAGGGATCTATATGGGAGCAACAGAAAAGGGAAGGGGAAGGGGAAGGGACAACTAAGAATAACATTCAATTTTCAAAAAGAAAAAGAAATATTTAGTTGACATGATCTCCATATTCAGATTGGTCCCAAGGCTCCCAAATTTTATTAAACTGAGAGACCATGTCATGTACCTTAGCTGTAAGGTATTCCATCCTTCTGACTTCCACTACAAGTTGTAAAAATTGTAGATGGGGGGGGGGGGGTAGCGGGTAACCAGCATAGCGGTATAGTTCTTTTAGCATCTAGAAGTACATAGGAGGTCAGTCGTCTAATTGGTTTAGGGATACACGGGAAGGGAAGCCCAAGTAGATAATGAATAGGATCCAAGGGGAGTATGATGTCTGTTACATTCTAAATTGTTTGCATAACCTCTAACCAAAATGCCTGTATAAGTGGACAGGTCCAGAAAATGTGAACCAGTGTCCTTTCCACATCTCCAACACCGAGGAGAGAGGGTAGGATCAATGTGATGAATGCGCTCTGGAGTTTTGTACCAAAACATTAAAACCTTCACTGCCGTCTGCCTCTGGACCACACATTTAGCACTTTTGTGGATTAATGCAGGATATGATATATAGATGATATTAAATGCAATTGGTGGGGACCCTCAGCACACAAGTGTTCGAAGGGGGTGGGTCGGTCCAGAGTGAGAGTCGTGGATAGTGAATAAAAAAAAAATGTCTAACTTGAAGGTAGAAATAAAATAAGCTTTGAGGAATAGAAAATTTCTCTTGTAAAGTTGCAAAGGAATGTAATTTGCGAGTGACCGAGTGTACTAGGTTACGTAATTGAAAAAGGGTGTTTGCATCCATGGCAGCAAGCGTCCAAAGGCTAAGCTGTCAGGTAGATCTGGGTTTAACAATATGTTAGATAGAGGAGGACATGGCGACGAAAGCGAATATTTCAGCACACATTTACCCCATAATGACTTAGTGAGCAGCATTGGTGCTAAGCACATATTTTTCAATATGGGATAGTTTAATAGGGAACAAGACCAAATCAGTGAGCAGGGATGTACCGGGTATATGGTACTTCTTTTGATCTCTGACCACCGGTTTGGAGCCACCTGACAGGACCAGGAGACTACCGTCCGAAGGTGAGATGCATAATAATACTTTATGATGTCAGGTGCACCTAAACCCCCTTGAGTTTTTAGAGAGAATAACCAGTCATTTTTCATCTTTCCATCTATTAAGTCTTCTGCCCTTGTTGTTTTAACTTAGGATAGTAAAACATTTTTTTTTCTGCCAGTAAATACCTTAGACAGCCCACTTCCTTTTTCTTGTCTGGAAAAAAGCCTAGGCGTATGACATCATGCACAGCTCTCTCTCTCTCTCTCACTCTTGTGTGAGTTTGCCAGGAGGGGAGGGGGGATGAGTCACAAGAAGGCCAATAAGAGCTTCAGAGTTGGAGGTATGCCTTCTGTGTCTGTGTAAATCCAGGAAGTGAACAGGCAGAAGCTTCAGCTGCCCACAGTTAAAATGATTGCAGCCAGACTCAGTGGAGGGAGAGCATATTTGGCAAATACAGAATCACAATATATATAAAATAATATGCAAAGTGGTTGGAGGGAAGCTTCAGAATGACAAAGATGTTTTTAGTACAAATTATGTGAGCAGACTGCAGTCCCTCTTTAAGTAGTTTCACCCACAAGCCAACAAACTCAAAAATGGACAACTTGCAAATGGACAATGCCGGTGATTGCCTAGCAGGTAGGTAGCTGACAAGGTGTGGGTTTGCTAATAAAATTGACAGTGCCTCTACCCAGGACAGGGTTTCTGAACAAAGGGGATTCCTTTTCTAGGAAATTAACCAATAATCTATCCAAAGTAATTGGGAGCAGAGGAATTTCTGCAACCAGCATACATTAATCATAAGTGTAGCGCTACCCCAGCAGGAGCCGCTTAAGTATCTTTGGTTCCGTACTCTGCCTTTCAACTCTAACAACAGTCTCAGCCCCTCTGGCACACTCCTTATGACAAATACCTCCTGTAAAAGTCTCTGGCCAGTAAGATAACCTGAGCACCCAAATAAAAATTGGCTCTGGTATAAATTCTTTCCAACAAAACAGACACTACAGGCAGAGGGCCTACCAACTGGGCAGGAGGCCTTTTGGAAGCATCTGGAACAGTAGGTGGCTGGACTCATGCTTCCTTCAGCTTCTGGCATTGGGAATGCAGTTTCTCATGTTGTTTTGAAGGCTGATAGGCATTCCCCACCGAAACAGCATAAGCGGTACGTGTCCTCCATTGTTCTCTTGCAAAATCAATGAAGGTTCTTCTTCCTTCCTTGGGTCACTTCTTTGAGGTCTTCTGTCCTCCTTGATAGACTAGGGTATTCTTGCTGGTACAGACCTAAACCTCCACAGTTCAGACAGACATCTTGATTTGTTGGCCTCTGGCCAGGTGCAGTAGGTGAGACCGGGCATACATTCTGCCCCGTAACACCCTCGTCGGACAGCTCAATACGTGATGCTGTCAGCTGGTTAATCACTTCCAACATCTGGGATACCTGCATCTACAGTGTGGCTATCTCAGATCTGACATCCAATGATCTGGTCACCATCTCCATTATCTTGAACATCTGAGTCTTCAGAACCCGATCTTTGGACCTCTATCAGCTGTGCTGGCCACTCTGACTCCAACAGCAGATTCCGACCCATGGTTCTTTATTTTTTTTCTCCAGCATGGCTTCCTCCTTTCTCACTAATTTAATGAACTCTGCAGTCGAATCCAAACTGGATCAGAGCGTCAAGCACCTCTCAGGATCTGCTGCATTCTGGCTTGATCTACGGCAGAAGGTGACATCCCTTTCTTTAATACGATCTAATGCTATATCTTATTCAAGTGTCTGATGTATTCAGACAGGCGTTCACCTTGGCATTTGAGAGCATGCTCAAATCGGTAAATTAAGTCTGCTGCTGTCTTCATCTGCCCAAACTCCTCCTGCAGAATATTCAGGTAGTCTTGAGTGACACAATCTTTCTTACTGAACTTCAGATTATGGATTGCTTCTGAGGCTGGGCCCATTAGACTCTCTGTAATTCTCTGCTTTTTTAGAGTTCATCCTATTCATCCAAGGCTTGTGTGGCCTGGTCCAGCCACTCTTCAAAGTTGTCCTCCACTGTAGGCACTGGATCTCACTTCCAGAGCATGTCAAAGTATCCCTTAGCAATTTTGACACAAAGTCTCCCATAGCAGCGATGATGGCCGAAGATGGCCGAAGATGGTGTGGAAGGGGCCTCTTCCCTTGAAGCCTTAACTCAGCTATTACTAAGCTAGTATTTGCCGGACACCTGTCTGGTGTGTGTGACTGTATTAGACAAAACATAGCCTGGTCAGCCAGCTGCACACTGGACCCTCGGAAACGGTCAGGAATCCCTTGCTTCCATTCTAGCACCACATGTATGCAGGAGGTCTCACGGTCGGGTTTAACATCGATCACCCATGTTTTCTTGTCTAAGGACAATGTCTGTACTATCTAACCGATCTGCTCTTCAGCTCAGGCCTCCCCAGGGAGTTTAATCACTTGATTCTGGGCTGGTGCCTTCTTCATGACACCACTGTGTCGCAGCCACGGGGTCCACCTTGCCACTTGTAGGGGTGCTGTCTTGGTGAGTTGATTGCAGAGTAGCGGTATTATCCCAGACAAACCCCCATGTGTATCACTACCCCCACAGGAGCCGCTTAAGTATGTTTGGTTCCGCACTCCGGCTCTCAACCCTAAGAACAGCCTCAGCCCCTCTGGCACACCTGGAAATAGTGTAAGTGCAAGGACCAATGAGAAACACACACATTATGATAAAACACAGAAATTGTCTTTACTGCAATATTTCTGTGGAAAAGAGTAACAAACAGTAACCATATATATTCAAGTAAAGCAATCGGAGAGCAATAATTGAGATTAAGAGCAATATAGCTCAATACCATATTCAGGCTGCTTTCAGGGGATTCAAAACCTGAGAATAACCCCAAGATCCCAAAGCCCAACAGCCTTCCTTCCCTTGTGCAACCGTGTTGTGCAAAAAAAGAGGAAAAAAAAAAACTTTAATGCACACTTTTTAGGCAAACACTTCAATAACAATAAATCACAATATTGCAATCTGTATTAGATTGGTTAACTTTACTCAGGTCAGCTCTATGAGTCCATGCAGGAGGAGAGTCCATGCAGGAGGAGACCCTCTTATGTCATGCCTCTCTCTTCTGACCCCTGACACCACAGGTCCAACTTTAAACACTTTATTCAAATCAATATTTAATGGCTTAACTTCCTAGATAAACTGTCCCACACATGCCCACTGCATATACAGAGCCCTGAACATGTGTGTGTGCGCGGGTCTGTATGGCACTAGTAGCTTCAGTCCTTTTGAAGAAAAGATAAGACTCTGTGTCTTCAGCTAGCCACTCTCGTTGGTGCACTTAAACTCCTGAATAGCATGGCCAACTAGCACAACTGGACCGGATTATCAAGTGAGGAAGGCAGGATCTTTCTCAGCAAGGTAAAGGACAATGGTGTCTGTATACAGTGTCCCAGGGAATGGATGACCTTATCCTTTTGCCCTGTGGCACTACAACTGTCAGTGAGAGGACTAACACCAATGATGTCTGTATACAGTGTCCATTTAACTTCTGTGGTGTAGTGTCCCTGTTTCCTGCAAATGGGCAAAAGCCCCCTCACCCAATCCTGCGGTCAAGGCCCAAACAAATGTCCTGGAACAAGCAGGCTCTCCTGGCGACCCGACTGGTCACTTCACACTGGAACGCTTCATTGTTGGTGCAGGTGCACCTGGACATGCACCTGGGATCCCCCTCTCTCAGGCTGGATGTCCCGATTGGCGGCGGAGGCCTAAATATCATGTAGAAACCACCTAGGAGGCAGTACATCTCCCTTAGGTCTGATCTCTTCCTCCGCCTTATGCTGTCTGAATTTTCCTCAGGAAATCAAAATGGAGTCTCTCCTTTCTTGCTGTCAAAGCTTGCTGGTCTTAGTAGTTTCTGCCTGTATAAAAGGCTATGGGGCCATTTTGTGAGGGAACTACATGCCCCGGAATCCATTGCAGCTGCTTCCTGCAGCTCAGTACAGTCCCTCTGATTGGCTCCTCTCCTCCTGCCAATAAGAGCACAGGGGAGCAGGCAGAGAGTGTCCGTATGACCTGTGTTAGTGCCGCTCGCATTACAGTTAGTGTCAATGAGGAGAAGGAGGGGAGAAAGATCTCCCTGCAGGGCTGACAGGTGCATTCTCTCTGTCAGGAGACCCTGTGTATTGGCAGTAGGGATGAGCCGAACACCCCCCTGTTCGGTTTGCACCAGAACATGCGAACAGGAAAAAAGTTCGTTCGAACACGCGAACACCGTTAAAGTCTATGGGACACGAACATGAATAATCAAAAGTTCTAATTTTAAAGGCTTATATGCAAGCTATTGTCATAAAAAGTGTTTGGGGACCTGGGTCCAGCCCCAGGGGACATGGATCAATGCAAAAAAAGTTTTAAAAACGGCCATTTTTTCAGGAGCAGTGATTTTAATAATGCTTAAAGTCAAACAATAAAAGTGTAATATCCCTTTAAATTTCGTAGCTGGGGGGTGTCTACAGTATGCCTGTAAAGGGGCGCATGTTTCCCGTGTTTAGAACAGTCTGACAGCAAAATGACATTTCAAAGGAAAAAAGCCATTTAAAATTACTCGCAGCTATTGCATTGCCGGTCCGACAATACACATAGAAGTTCATTGATAAAAACAGCATGGGAATTCCCCACAGGGGAACCCCGAACCAAAATTTTTAAAAAAAATGACGTGGGGGTCCCCCTAAATTCCATACCAGGCCCTTCAGGTCTGGTATGGATATTAAGGGGAACCCCGGCCAAAATTAAAAAAAAAAATGATGTGGGGGTCCCCCTAAATTCCATACCAGACCCTTTAGGTCTGGTATGGATTTTAAGGGGAACCCCGCGCCAAAAAAAAAAAAAAAAACCGGCGTGGGGTCCCCCCAAAAATCCATACCAGACCCTTATCCGAGCAGGCAACCTGGCAGGCCGCAGGAAAAGAGGGGGGACAAGAGAGCGCCCCCCCTCCTGAACCGTACCAGGCCACGTGCCCTCAACATTTGGAGGGTGCTTTGGGGTAGCCCCCCAAAACGCCTTGTCCCCATGTTGATGAGGACAAGGGCCTCATCCCCACAACCCTGGCCGGTGGTTGTGGGGGTCTGCGGGCGGGGGGCTTATCGGAATCTGGAAGCCCCCTTTAACAAGGGGACCCCCAGATCCCGCCCCCCCCTGTGTGAAATGGTAAGGGGGTACAAAAGTACCCCTACCATTTCACTAAAAAACTGTCAAATTTTAAAAATGACAAGAGACAGTTTTTGACAATTCCTTTTATTTAAATGCTTCTTCTTTCTTCTATCTTCCTTCATCTTCTTCCTCTTCTTCTGGTTCTTCTGGCTCTTCTGGTTCTTCCTCTGGCGTTCTCGTCCAGCATCTCCTCCGCGGTGTCTTCTATCTTCTTCTCCTCGGGCCGCTCCGCATCCATGGCATGGGGGGAGGCTCCCGCTCTTCTCTTCTTCATCTTCTTCTCTGCTTCATCTTCTTCTCTTCTTCATCTTCTTCTCTTCTTCTCTTCATTTTCTTCTCCGGGCCGCTCCGCACCCATGCTGGCATGGAGGGAGGCTCCCGCTGTGTGACGGCGTCTCCTCGTCTGACGGTTCTTAAATAATGGGGGCGGGGCCACCCGGTGACCCCGCCCCCTCTCACGCCCGGTGACTTGATGGGACTTCCCTGTGACGTCACGGGGAATGCCACAGGGAAGTCCCGTCAATCTTAAGCATGTAAGGAAGTCAACGCTGGAGAGACTTTTGACATTTGTGCAGACGTACATCCCAGAAGCAACGATGGAGATGTTGTTATCGAAAATTGGGATCTTGAGGAACATGTATAAGAGGGAGCATAACAAGATCCAGAATTCCCTGAGATCAGGAGCATCAGCAGATGATGTATATGTACCCAGGCTGTGGTACTACAATAAACTATGTTTTCTTGATGACCAGACTGAAGCCAGGGCATCACTTTCAACCCTTCCCTCCACGCTTCCATGCACTCTTCCATGCACCCTTCCCTCCACCCCAGCAGAGGCTGATGAAGACCAAGCTGGGTCTTCCATCCTGGAAGAACCGGATGTGACCATCTGGAGTCAGGTAAATTAATTTAAAAAATATTTACTGTCCTAATATTAATGATGTTAACTAGATGTTATCATTGATTAAAATAATTTTCTCCAAAAAATGATGTATACATATCAATTGACAGTAGTGGCCAAATATGTTTGTCACCTGCTTTAAAAAATTATGGTGTCTGATTTCTAGACTCTTTTATTAATAGATGTATTAACATTGAATTTGCAAGTCATGAGAAGCAAATTGAGTGTCATTGATGAACCAAAAACAAACAACTAAAACTATGTCCCTTTTTTATACACAGGATGAGGTCAGCCAGGAGGAAAGTGGGGAAAGTTGCAGGCAGGAGGAGGCCGGGCCCAGTGTCATCCAGGAGGAGGCCGGACCCAGTGTCATCCAGGAGGAGGCCGGACCCAGTGTCATCCAGGAGGAGGCCGGACCCAGTGTCATCCAGGAGGAGGCCGGACCCAGTGTCATCCAGGAGGAGGCAGGACCCTGTGTCAGGCAGGAGGTGGCTGGGCCCAGTAGGTGCCTGACCCAATCCCAAGTGGCTCCCCTCCGCTTTCCTACAAAAAGGGCCAGGAAGGGGGCGGTGACACAGGAGGCATAGCTGCGCCTCATGCGAAAGGCCACCAATTTTTTGAAGAGCCCCCCGAAGCTGAAGAGGCCTATGGGTGCTATTTAGCCAGCAGGCTGCTTCAAATGGAGTGGGGCCAACACCTTATTTGTGAAAAACTGTTTGCTGAAATGATACACAAGGGGCTGAACGGCAAGCTAACTACCAACACACAAATAAATGAGGCAGCCACCCCCCCTCCTCCTCCTTCTCCTTCTCCTCCTGCCACAGCTCAACCACCAGAGCCACAGCCTCCAAGGAAGGCTGCAGGGAAGGCTGCAGGGAAGACTGCAGGGAAGGGTGCAGGGCAGCGTGGAGGGAAGGCTGCAGGGAAGAGAAGAAAGTGATGACCTGGGTTCAGTCTGGTCTGACAGAAGACGCAGGCTGTTGTAGTACCACAGTCTGGGGACATCTATATAATCTGCTGCTGCTGTTGATCTCTGGGATTCCTGGACCAGATTGTGCTCCCTCTTATGTGGACTCCTCAAGATCCCAATTTTCTTGTCCACAGACTTTTGCCAGCGTTGACTTCCTCTTTATTTTCTTTTTACCATAAATAAATGGATATTTTAGTTTATGAAAAGACTTTGTGTTTTAATTAACATCATTGATTTAGAGACAATGTCAAATTAACAAGGGACAACAATCTCCTTGAGGTTGCAAAAACACCAAAAAAAAAATATAATGTTCCAGTGGTAACTTAAAAAAAAAACAAAAAAAAAAAATATACATAATCAAAAAAGGTTCTTTGTGTTAACTTTATATACGAAGAAAAAATCCAAATACAAAAAAATGGTTCTTTGTGGTAATTTAAACCAAACAAAATTAAAACAAAAAAAAAAGAAAAGAAAAATGTATTTGTGTTCAATTTAAGAACTACAAAAAATTTTTAAAAAATGTTTTTTTGTGGTAACTTTACAAACCCAAAAAAATAAAAAATGTAGATAAAGATAAAATAATTTCGACAATAATCATAAAAAAAAAAAATCTGGATAAAATCTAAAATAAAAGATGACTCCCCCCCCCCCCAAAAAAGTGTAAAAATTAGTATTAGTATGGAGATATGGCTTTTAAAAAAAATACTATATCATTTATGAGATCAAAAAGAATCCAGAAATCAGTTTGGGAGAACTCTGTGTGAATAGGAACAGCAAAACATCTTCGTTCTTATAGCATTAAATGCGCTGCATTCAACGATCACAGAATTTTCAGCGTGAGGAATGTGCTACCTACAATACGAACACTAGTTTTACTAGACCGAGTGCTTCCGTTTAGTTTTTGCTTCTGAGTAGGGATGAGCTTCGAGTTCGAGTCGAACTCATGTTCGACTCCAACATTGGCTGTTCGCAAGTTCGCCGAACAGCGAACAATTTGGGGTGTTCGCGGCAAATTCGAATGCCGCGGAACACCCTTTAAAAGTCTATGGGAGAAATCAAAAGTGCTAATTTTAAAGGCTTATATGCAAGTTATTGTCATAAAAAGTGTTTGGGGACCTGGGTCCTGCCCCAGGGGACATGGATCAATGCAAAAAAAAAGTATTAAAAACGGCCGTTTTTTCAGGAGCAGTGATTTTAATAATGCTTAAAGTCAAACAATAAAAGTGTAATATCCCTTTAAATTTCATAGCTGGGGGGTGTCTATAATATGCCTGTAAAGGGGCGCATGTTTCCTGTGTTTAGAACAGTCTGACAGCAAAATGACATTTCAAAGGAAAAAACCCATTTAAAACTACGCGCGGCTATTGCATTGCTGGTCCGACAATACACATAGAAGTTCATTGATAAAAACGGCATTAGAATTCCCCACAGGGGAACCCCGAACCAAAATTAAAAAAAAAAAAAAAAAAGACGTGGGGGTCCCCCTAAATTCCATACCAGGCCCTTCAGGTCTGGTATGGATTTTAAGGGGAACCCCGCGCCAAAAAAAAAAAAACGGCGTGGGGTCCCCCCAAAAATCCATACCAGACCCTTATCCGAGCAGGCAACCTGGCAGGCCACAGGAAAAGAGGGGGGGACGAGAATGCGGCCCCCCCTCCTGAACCGTACCAGGCCACATGCCCTCAACATTGGGAGGGTGCTTTGGGGTAGCCCCCCCAAAACACCTTGTCCCCATGTTGATGAGGACAAGGGCCTCATCCCCACAACCCTGGCCGGTGGTTGTGGGGGTCTGCGGGTGGGGGACTATCAGAATCTGGAAGCCCCCTTTAACAAGGGGACCCCCAGATCCCGGCCCCCCCCGTGTGAAATGGTAAGGGGGTACTTACCCCTACCATTTCACTAAAAAACTGTCAAAAATGTTAAAAATGACAAGAGACAGTTTTTGACAATTCCTTTATTTAAATGCTTCTTCTTTCTTCTATCTTCCTTCATCTTCTTCTTCTTCTGGTTCTTCTGGTTCTTCCTCCGGCGTTCTCGTCCAGCATCTCCTCCTCCGCGTCTTCTAACTTCTTCTCGTCGGGCCGCTCCGCACCCATGGCATGGGGGGAGGCTCCCACTCTTCTCTTCATCTTCTTCATCTTCTTCTTCATCAACATGGGGACAAGGTGTTTTGGGGGGCTACCCCAAAGCACCCTCCCAATGTTGAGGGCATGTGGCCTGGTACGGCGCTCTCTCATCCCCCCCTCTTTTCCTGCGGCCTGCCAGGTTGCTTGCTCGGATAAGGGTCTGGTATGGATTTTTGGGGGGACCCCACACCGTTTTTTTTTTTTTTGGCGCGGGGTTCCCCTTAATATCCATACCAGACCTGAAGGGCATGGTATAGAATTTAGAGGGACCCCCACGTCATTTTTTTATTAAATTTTGGTTCGGGGTTCCCCTGTGGGGAATTCCCATGCCGTTTTTATCAATGAACTTCTATGTGTATTGTCGGACCGGCAATGCAATAGCCGCGAGTAGTTTTAAATGGGTTTTCTCCTTCGAAATGTCATTTTACTGTCAGACTGTTCTAAACACAGGAAACATGCGCCCCTTTACAGGCATACTATAGACACCCCCCAGCTACGAAATTTAAAGGGATATTACACTTTTATTGTTTGACTTTAAGCATTATTAAAATCACTGCTCCTGAAAAAACGGCCATTTTTAAAACTTTTTTTTGCATTGATCCATGTCCCCTGGGGCAGCACCCAGGTCCCCAAACACTTTTTATGACAATAACTTGCATATAAGCCTTTAAAATTAGCACTTTTGATTATTCATGTTCGTGTCCCATAGACTTTAACAGTGTTTGCGTATTCGAACAAACTTTTTTCCTGTTCGCATGTTCTGGTGCGAACCGAACAGGGGGGTGTTCGGCTCATCCCTACTTCTGAGCATGCATCGTTTTTTGTCCGACAAACTAGCATACAGACGACCGGATTTTTGGGTCCGGCGGAGTTACGACGTAAAGATTTGAAGCATGTTCCAAATCTAAAGTTCGTCAGATTTGCGGCTGGAAAAGTCCACTGAAAGCCCGGGAAAGCCCACACGCGATCGGATTGTCCGCCGGACTTGGTCCGTCAGCGTCCGTCGGACTTTTGTAGCCGAAAAGTCAGACCGTGTGCACGCGGCATAAGTCCTTAGTAGTTCCTAATTTTTCATGCAACCATCCATTGGATGCCTGGCTCTTGCCTATGTCTGTTTCTCTGATCTTTGTTTTGTTCAAGAGGTATGGCATGTGAAGAAACTTTGTATTTGATAATACTAGAAGAATTAGATGCCTGTGTCTCCCCACTCTGAACTTTGGTTCCTTTTTCTAACCCCTATGTCTACTGTGTCCTATAGTAATGCAAGGACTGATGGTAAAAAGCACAGTGTACAGAAGAAGCCAAGGCTTCCATGGATACATTTTTAAAATGTAACTATATACAGTTAAAACGGGAAATGCATACAACTGCATTTAAAAGCAAAGCATATTACTTGTCATTTCTGCAGGAGTACTTGTCATTCATTTAAAAAAAAAGCAGATCTCAAATGTATCATTCCAGTACATGTGTTTCCAGTAATATATGCCTAATAGGTGTGTAGCAGGTTTTTCAGTGTATTGCTACCCCCGGGGGAGCTTCTGGATTGTTTGCATCCCTCTGCCCTGCTAAGTGATGAGCTGCCCTTAATTTGCCCTATCAAAGTCAGACAAAAGAGCTCTGTAAAGGAAGTTGAGTTATGCCGCGTACACACGAGCGGACTTTATGGCAGACTTTGCCCAGCGGACGGGATTTCGTTGGACAATTTGATCGTGTTTGGGCTCCAGCGGACTTTGTTTGCTCAAAAGTTGGACGGACTTAGATTTGAAACATGATTGAGGGTTCAGGAGGGTGGGGCGGTCCCTCGCCCACAGTGAGTTCCCATTTGGGGTGGGTGACGGATAGCCTTGCCTGCTCCCTGAGCCCTTGAGTATATAAGATAGATCCTTCTACTACATACCAGTGTTCCTCTCCTCCCGGCTCCGCTATAACCCTGCCCCCTCTTGTCTTATGACCCTGCGGTAGTTTCTTCTTATTTCGTTCGAGCAAATGTGACCTGATATCCCAAGCTGCTTCGCTAGACTTGTTTTAAGGATTTTCATTAACGTGGCTTTATTCTAGTTCTCTTACTTATAAGCCCTGCATTAGGAGGCTAAGCCTCAGATTTACTTGTACTTCTAATTTCCCTTCTACCTTTATTCCATGTAATGTTTGATGCAAATTTTGTGTCTGATATATTTTTATTGTTAATAATAAAAAATTTATTGAAAGTAGATTTGAAACATGTTTTAAATCTATCCGCCGAACTCGAGTTCAGTCGAAAAGTCCGCTCGTCTGTATACTAGTTCGACGGACAAAAAGCCACGCTAGGGCAGCTATTGGCTACTGGCTATGAACTTCCTTGTTTTAGTCCGGTCGTACGTCATCATGTACGAATTCGACAGACTTTGGTGGATTGTGTGTAGGCAAGTCCGTTCATTCGGAAAGTCCTTCATAAAGTCCGTCAAAGTCCGCCGGGCAAAGTCTGCCGTAAAGTCCGCTCGTGTGTACGCGGCATTAGACAACAATTTCAAAGGCAACACAGATTCAGCATCATTGTACACAAATTAGGATGATCTAATACCATTCGTTCCCCTCTATCCAAGACTCACTATTAAGGGACCAACACAACTGTAACTATAGTATTAACCTTGGCACTGTAAATATAATATAATATAAGTGACCACACCAACAGAAATATTAACAGTAGTGCAGCCTAACTACCATAAATATGCTATGAACAAATACTGGCCAGTGGGCCAACAACTTATTACTGCCTATGTTGATGCCCTTTCCTCATGTCAGAGCATTTGTTCCCCAGTGGGGGAATTTGTAATTCTGAGGGCAGTGAAGACACAGTCCCTTTCTAGGGGAAGTCTTCAGCAACTAAGGAATGGTGACCACAAAATACAAAATGGTAGCTCATAGGCCTCTCACCGCTGGGGGATTTTGGCGAAGTCTATCTCTGTGTAGTACTGAATTGCTCTCCTGTGGAACAAGAAAACTATAACCAGAGGTTACTTTAACAGTCCCATACAGTAACAGTTTTGGTACCATTGTTTAGGGCCCTGTTTATGAGGGATGCAGTGCAGCAAGGGGGTCCTGTGCAAGGGGGTCCAAGCATACTATGTGCTGGTATCCTACAGAGCAGGAGAAACCAGATATATGGAGCTACACAGAGGAGATACAATAAGGTTTATAGACAGAAAGATAGAGCTGGTGCAGAAAGGGCTGAGGTAGTGTCTCAGGCCCAATTTAGTATGCACAACACAGAGAAAAATATTTTGCCCACGGAACTTTTAAAGAGTCACACCTCAAACAATAGCTATAAAAATATTTTTTTTTTTTTTTATTGACATACATTTAAAAACAAACATTGCACAGTATCTGATAAACATAACTAGTGCTACATCGAAATCACATAGAAAATAAGTATTTACGGGACCTAGAGGCACCATATAGATACCACCACCAATCTGAAGCAACTGTGCAACTGGTCTCAACGCGTTTCGCGAGAGGAATCTCGCTTCCTCAGGAGAGGCACAGGAAAGGAAAATGAATCAGTATGTAGCACGCACCCCCACAGGAGCTGCTGATTTAATTTGGGCCTGTACTCTGCTTTATACCCCCTTGAATATCTCAGTCCCCCTGACACAGTTGTGGTGTAATAGTGTGTAGTCAGAACGAAATCACAAAGGCAAGTTCACAATACTCAATATAATATACCTGTTTGTAGTTACCTTACCCTCCTCTTGGCTGGTGATGAAGAGTAAAACAACACTCACACAGTTGTACTTAAATAATAACCGTATTTACTGTAGTTGTATTAGAAGGTTTAAACTACAATGGTTGTACTGTCAGACCAACATAGTCTGACAGACAACTAAACTTTACAAAAGGTACAATACAGGTGTATAAAATGTCTGAAATAATATATGAGAGGTATAACAAAGTAAATAGGGTACCGTCAGAGTGAGTGTATCTCACTCTAAGCACTGTCCTATTTCCTGCGCGCTTAAAGCTGTACTAAATCAAATAACTAACTTGATCAAGTATAATACAACACTAGGGAGCTCCCTCCTGTAACATCACACCACCCCGATATAGCAAAATAACCCAAGGCCTTATGTGTTACTTAACAGTCCTTCTTTCTCTTCTTTTCTTCTGCTAGCAACAAGGTAATTTTGTAATTCAAGGGTTAATGATTCCTTAACAGGGTAACCTAATAAATAAAGCAAAGTACTGATGCAGCAGAGCTATAACTAACTTTGATGCAGTGACTTAGTGTTGAATCCTCTTGATTCTGCTTGTGGGACTACAGGTCCCAGCAACTCTGTCTTGTGTAAACTGATGTATGAAAGTGCATCAAGAAACTTGTGGGCCTCAGCCCTCTCACCCAACCAGGACAATGTTGTCAGGAGACTCCGCTCTGGTGTGCAAGGTTCTTCCTCTGGCCGGCCGGCAATGCTGCGATGCTCCGCTCCTGTCCTCAAGACGCTCCGGAACTCCCAGATGACGACAAGCTCCTCTGGCTCCTTCCCAGTCTTGCCCTGTCTTCAGTCCAACTCTGTGGGATGTCACAATGCCGCTGCTCGGATCGCTGCTCCATGGAGGTAGGCCACACTGTGCTGAAGACCTCACACAGATCCTCCCAGGCTGGCCATGCGTGTCCAAGAGACCTAAGATGGCCACTCCCAGCCTTTTTATAAGCTTCCCACAATACAGTTCTGTTCCCTAAGGATTGTGGGAGTCACTGTGCATTGTGGGCAGGTCAAGTTAATGTCCAGATATAAACAAACAAAAACTTCCAGGTCAACTTGAAAAGTGAAAAGAAAATAAAGATTCAGTCCTTTTGCACTTTGGCTGCTAGATGGCGCCAGAGGATAAGATATAACATTAACATTAAGTTACATCAAAAATGTGTCCCCGCTACCCACTCCCCCTGCTTGAACTCTTTGGTCCCCAAAGAGATGTAGAATCTTGTTTCTGTAACACATTTTTGCCTGTTATATGCTTTCAGTTACATGCGGAGAAAACAGGTTAGTAAGATAATAAACAAGTCGCATTTTCATGACCAGAGTCCAAGCTCAAATGGCTCAGTTTACAACACAAACTTGACAGAGGAGCCTCCCATCAATTATCTTGTGATGGGAGACTGCTCTGTGTACCCACAGCTGACACCATTGTGTCCGGTACAACTGTATCAAGGGGCGAGATGGGGTTGCTTCTTTCTGACTCAATAATAGAAGGGCCAGGCATTTCAACATTTCTTCTGGCAGTAAATTGAGTCCCTTTGGAGCATTCACCCAAGGTATTATAAGGTAACCTTCTTGGTGGGTGAATCACTCTCTTTGTTCTCTGTACTTTTGGTGTCTCAGGCAAACTGACATTTTCGTCAATTCCTTTACTTTCTTGCACTTTTGACTCAATACCAACAGAAAAGTCCTCAGTTTCTGTTTCCAACAGAGAAGTTTGAGATTCCACTAGATCTCCTGTGGGGCTGTCTTTGGACATAGGCACCACTCCTGGGCAATTATTGCCTTCCTCCATTTCAAACTTCTCTACTTCAATGCCAGTGAGAGACAAGTTTTCCTCAGGGTATTCAGACAGTGGCACAAATTCTGGGGCGTCAGGTCTAAGAGTCCCTTCATTTCCACTTCTTGGCTGAGGTGAAACACCCGCTTCAACTTCTGGTGTTTCAGATGGCCACAGCCAACTTATCTCCATCTCCTCTTCCTCATCATCCTCAGTGATTGAGGATCCAGGCTGAGACCTAGTCACTGGTCTGTGTACAACAGTGGAGGTGGATGGCATCTCCTCCTGCGCAGCAATCCTGACTGCTTCCGTGAGAGGCAGGAGGTGATTACAATGCCAAATCTTTATTGGCCCAGAGCTTCCTTCTGGCCGAATCTCATATACTGGAAGCCCTGGAAGTCGTTTACATATAACGAAGGGCTGTGACTTCCACCAGCTTGCGCTTTCCCGGTATACCCAGATTCCTTAACAGGACTCGGTCGCCAGGTTGCAAATCTTGAACCCTCACTTTGAGATCAAAGTTCTTTTTGTTTCTGGATCCTCTGCTATCTGATGTGACTTGAGCTTTTTCATAAGCGGTCTTCAAACTCTTCCTCAACCTATCCACATATCCTTTGTGAGAAATCGCTGAAGTATGATCCAGACTGGTTCCAAAGGCCAAGTCCACCGGTAGTCTAGCTTCTCTTCCAAACATTAGTCGGTATGGGGAATACCCTGTTACATCACATTTTGTACTGTTATATGCATGTACTAGTGCAGTGATGTGCATGCTCCAGTGTGGTTTTTGCTCCGATGTCAGGGTTCCCAACATATTTAGAAGAGTCCTGTTAAATCTCTCTGGCTGAGGATCACCCTGTGGATGGTATGGAGTGGTTCTAGATTACTGAATACCTAAAAGATCAAACAGCTTTTGAATCAGGGTACTTTCGAAATCTCTCCCTTGATCGGAATGAATTTGTTGTGGCAGACCATAATGGACAAAGAACTTCTCTACCAAAACTTTCGCCACTGTAGAGGCCTGTTGGTCTTTAGTAGGGAATGCTTGAGCATAACGAGTGAAATGATCAGTAACTATTAGAATGTTCCCTTTTCCACTTAAGTCAGATTCCACGCACAGGAAATCTATACAGACCAGCTCCATCGGTCCTTGGCTCTCCAAAAGACCCATTGGGGCAGCTTTCTGAGGCAAAGTCTTCCTCTGTATACATCGGAGACATGAGTGACAACAACCCTCCACTTCAGTTCTCATATAGGGCCAGTAGAACCTGTCCTTCACCAGCTGGAAAGTCCTTTCTGCTCCCATATGACCGTGGTGGTCATGTAGAGCGAACAATACCTTCTCTTGGTACTTCTCCGGTAAGAACAGTTGCCACTTTTCTTCGCCATTGTCAGAGGGGCCCCTTCGGTAGACCACCCCTTGTTTGAGCTGTAGACAATCCCACTCTTTGTGTAGAACTCGAGCTTCCTTCTCAGTGCTCTTAAGAAGTAGGTCTGGGTTTTCTCTCTCTAAAGCCTTCAGTGCCAGGCTACAAAGTGGGTCTCCCTGTTGATCTAATCGAAGATCCCTCCTGGACAGCTTTGGTAATCCCTCTTCTGTAATCTGAGCAACATTACAGTAACACTTGGGGACCCCGGCAGCGGACACTCCAAGTTCTTCAGCTCTAGCCCCCCCTTTGCTTTGCCGTTGTGCTCCATCACAAAGGGCCCTCACTCCTTCTGGGGTGAGCTGAGTCCATTCTTCTTTTTGACCCTGGGAACAGTGAGGTCGTCTTGATAATGCATCTGCATCTCTATTTCCTAGTCCTGGTCTGTATTTCAAGCTGAATGTGAACGCTGAAAGTGCAGCCAACCACCTATGGCCCGTAGCATCCAACTTTGCTGTGGTAAGTAGGTGAGTGAGTGGGTTATTGTCTGTCTTAACCACGAACTCTGCACCATAAAAGTAATCCTTGAGTTTATCTACCACAGCCCATTTTAAGGCCAGAAATTCCAATTTGTGAGTGGGGTAGTTCCGCTCAGCGGGGACTAGACTTCTGCTCACGTAGGCTATGGGCTTTTGTTGTCCATCATGTTCCTGGTAAAGTACTCCACCCAGCCTGTCTCAGCTGGCATCCACATGCAATTCATAGGACTTAGAAGGGTCTGCATAAGCTAGAATCGGAGCAGTGGTAAGGCTCCATTTCAACTGTCTGAAAGCCTCTTCACACTGTGCAGTCCATTCTTCTTGGATGGACTCCTTCTTCTTTCTGGGACCTTCCTTTGGCTTCCCCAAATCTTCTGAGTCTAAGCCAATTCCATCTTGATTCTTCAACAGCTCGGTGAGTGGGTGGGCTATCTTAGCAAACCCTTCCACAAACTTCCTGTAATAAGAACAGAATCCTAGAAAGGATCTAAGTTCAGTCACGTTAGTTGGTCTAGGCCAGGAGGTAACGGCCTCCAATTTCTGCAGGTCTGTTGCCACTCCTTCAGCGGATACGATGTGGCCCAAGTAGCTCACCGAGGGTTGGTAGAAATGACACTTCTCCAAAGAGAGCTTCAGGCCTTCGTCATGAAGTCTCTTCAATACCTTCTCCAGGCACTCTTCGTGCTCCTCCAGTGTTCTGCCAAACACTATGACATCGTCTAAATAGACCAACACCTCAATCAGGTTCATATCACCCACTGTCTTCTCCATTAATCGCTGAAAGGTTGCTGGGGCTCCAGACAGACCTTGAGGCATTCGATTAAACTCGAAGAATCCTACAGGGGTGATAAAAGCGGTCTTCTCTCTATCTTCAGGGCACATGGGGATCTGATAGTACCCACTCCTGAGATCTAGTACACTGAACCACTTTGCTCCTGTTAGACTCTGTAGAGCATCCTCTATCCTAGGTGTGGTGTACTGATCTGGGATGGTCCTCCGATTTAGTGTCCTGTAATCAATGCATAGTCGCAAAGAACCATTCTTTTTCCTTACAGCTACTATCGGAGAGGCATATGGACTCCGGGACTCTTGGATAATCCCCATCCTTTTTAGCTCAGCCAGCTGCTCCCGTATCCTCCTTACCCTCTCACGGAAGGGTTTATCTTCTTCTAACCTGATTTTGTGTTCGGCACTCTTTGCAAGTCCCATATCGAACTCACTTCTTGAGAAAGTAGTCCTCCATCTCAGGAGCTGATTCTTCACTCTCTCCATCCAGGCAGGGGTAAGAGATGTGTTCTTTGGGTAGAACTCTTACATGGGAATCTCTCCATCCTGTTCTCCCATGATGCCACATGGTGAGACTGGGGTTGCTTGACCGACCTGCCCCAGCAGCACTCTGGCAGGTACCTTTACAGGTAGGGCTGTTGTGTTGCGGATGCTGACTGAGATACGTCCTTTACTTCTCTTCAGCGCCTTAGTTGACAAAACTTCGGGGATAATTTCTAGGCCCTTGTCTCCTTTCTGCTTGTCCGTCTCAAGAACGATGAAGGGACCCGGCTGTCTCCAACTTAGCTTAACAGAGGCCTTTAAGCAGAATACCTCACCCGGCTGCACCAACTTTTCCCTCTTGTCCAGGCGCCAGACCTTTCCCACACCTTCTGGTGGGGCCTCTTGTTCCTGCACAAGATCCTGGTATACCTGTGTTAGCATGGCGTGCACTCCCTCGGCTGGGGTGTTCTTCTCCTGTACAAGTGGAATTAGAAGTCTTCTTACCAAGTCAGTGTTGGTCCCAATAATAAGGGAACTTCTATGCGCCCCTGGAGGGCGAGGACACACCACTGCCAAGGTATCGAAGGTTTCAGCCTACCCTGCCACAATTAGATCAAAGGTAAGCTTGATGGGTTTGTATCCATCATAGGGGAAGTTCTGTGTCCCTATACCCCATATCTCCAGCTCTTCAAGCTTTTTCAAGGGGAGATGTTTGAGATATTTCTCATAAAAGTCTTTGTAGAGAAGGGTCACTTGAGCTCCAGTATCCATCAGAGCCTTGGCATAGATTCCTTCTACCCAGATGGGAACAACTGGAGAAGGTCCCACTAGTTTGAGGGGAAATTTGTGAGAAGTGGCAGGCTGAACCTGTTCGGTAGTTCGTATGCTCACTCCTTTCTTGCTGGGGTTTGAATCCGGCTTGATCTTCTGTCGAAACCGGAGGGTCTGGTGCGCATTGATCTTCCTGGGTTGAGCCACCATAGATGGGTACCCGGTTGGCTCCTCTACCGGGGACCCCTGAAGTTTTCCACTGACTTCTTGGCAGATATTTTCTTCAGCGCTTTGGCAACTTCCACTGCGATATCTGCCAAGTCCTTCCTACCTGGGCATTGCGTGATAAAGTGTCCTACCTCTCCGCATTGATAACATTTTGCAACTGGGGAAGGGATCACATTTCTTTTTCCAGCCGTAGGGATGGGCACAACGTGTTTCCCTTCTGAGAGTGCCTTTTGTGTATCCGCTTGGACTTTCGTTATTTCATCAATTTTCTGCTTAAACCTACTACAGGTATTCTGTAGAGCAGTCTGTGTTTGCGTCAGCTGAGCCACGGCTTGTACCAAAATGTCAATGGGATTGTAAATCTCTTCCTCTATGCTGGTCTCTACTCTAGATTCCGGTTGTATGATTCAAGCTGAGGCATCCCATTTGGTTTTTTTTTAGTAAACTCAGGGTTTGACTCCTTTGCTGTAATGAGTGTGTAGAATAATTATATTAATTTGGCTTTATAATCAAGATCTGTAAATATGCAGTCTGAGTTCCCTTTTATGCTTTGACATTGAAAAAGCTCACTCAGCTCAGCATAAGATGAATCTTGAAATAGCTAGGTTGTGTGCATGTCATTTTTTGTACCAGTTGTTCTTCATGTACAGAGTTAATGACTAAAGGTCTGTAGGTCAGTGGTTTCACAGATAAGAATATACTCAGAGTATTTGTCATAGACTTTATTGTAAAGATCTTTTTAAAGGTAAAAACATATATTATCTATAATATAGTTAGTTATTTGATATAGTTATTTAATTAGTTAGCTAGATTGAGTTTGTGTGAAGTAATATATATATATATTTATATGTATCCAATTATAGTTTAATATGCATTTGTAAGGTTTGGTACAGAATTGCATTTCTGTAGCTTAAAGAATATCCATTACAAGAATTCGGCCATTTGGAAAGGTCATTCACCTTGAGTTTTTTATAAGAATCTGTTGTGTGTTACTGACAATCAAAGAAGCTTAAGAGACGTGTCAGCTGTTGGCAAAGAGAATATTTAGAATAATCACGAATATGATCATTTCATATTTAGTTCTAGCCGTATATGGCTATAGTCTGCTGACTAGTAGATTTGAGATAGTATAAAAACAGAGTGACACTTCACTTCAACACACAACACATGTCCTTCACTCAAACACACAGAAGGACTTCACTACTTTTTCACACATACAAGGAAGGATACACGCATCCTTATACTACAGAAGACATTTTGTTTAAATTAGGCCTATACACAGCCTACGTCACAAACAGCTGCTAGAGCAGACACCTCTCTGACATAGAGAAGCACAGACAGAGCTGAAAACATCTCTTGAACTTTCTTATACAAGTTTTTGTTCCTATTATCTTTTGTTTTACTACATCAAGCTGTAAGAAGAATTTTACTTTGTATATATTTTCAAGTTGTTGCCAAGTGTGACCAAATAAACTCACACTTTGTTTTAAGACAGCCTGGCTACTGAACTTTTGAAAAAAACGCCTAAGACACTGTTGGTATAACACATGTCTGTGAGAAGAGAAGATTTTTTCACTCTCTACATTTTTACATTGGCGTTAGCCAGCCAGTTTTTTTTCCCTAATCCTCGACAAAGGGGGGAGACTCACACATTTTCATGATTGATCAAGTCTCGGGAAAAAACGATCAAAGAACCTAGAAAGAGGCGTTTGTGTTCCATCAGATGAGGACGAAAGGTTCAAGGAACTGAGCCAGCTAAAGACGAGAAATTCTTCTAAATAAGATATGGCATCTGATAATCAAATATGGAGGAACAACAAGCTCCAAGAAGAAACTAAGTAAAGAACCTAGACGGAGGCGTTTGCGTCAGATGTGGACAACAGTTCAATAAAAGTCGCGGGTGAGTTTTTCTATGTCTGTTTTCTCACCTCTAGCCAAAGTTTGTAACTTTGAAGAAAAAAAAAAAAGGAAGACCCAGCCTACGAAGTTGATTGACAAGGCCATTTGGACGGTATGCTTCAAGCTATTGTTGGAAATCCAAGACTTTGTTTGTGAAAACGTAACATTACGTACGTGAAGATTTCTGCCAAGGTTAGTTCCTAAGAAGGTGAGAAAGTCTCACATAAGAAAATATTGGGTAGTTGCCCAATAAGAAAAAATGTTGAATCAGGAACTGAGACTTCACGTTATTTGAAAAAGCTACCATTGAGGTACAACAGGCAGATGTATGTACTATTTGGTAAGCTAAGATGAAAGTCGGATTTTGATGTTTGAAGATGGAAAGTCCAAGAAAAAGGCAAAGAAAAATCAACAGTCAAGCACACTACAGCACACTACAGCACACAATACAAGGAACAAGGCAAAAAGCTACAAGAAAATTATTCTTCAAAGAAAGAAGAAGTAACGAACGAAAGAAAAAGCAACAAATGCAAGAAAAAGCAACAAATGCAAGAAAAAGCAACAAACGAAAGAAAAAGCAACAAACGAAAGAAAAGGCAACGAACAACAAATTTAAAGGACATTATTCATCTCTTGTTTTTTTTAAGTGCGCACAGGACTATCATACTAACAAGGGGTGAGTGTGTTTGTTTATATAAAAAGGGTAACATGGGATGGCTAACATCTCAAGGTTCAGAAGTATTTTCCTGTACCATCGGGAAATTGATACATTCCATATATATGGAATACAGGAATACATGCAGTAGTAAGGTAATTAATTAATGCCAGAGTGTAAAGAAGTTATTTAATAAGGAAACTAAGTTTAATGCTGCATGTAAATGTTTATGAATATTTTAGCCCTGAAAAACAGAAATGTGTGTTATTACATGTGGTCATTCTAAAACACATATATAGGGGGCAGAAAAAAAAGTTTTCAGAGAAAAAAGTATTGATTAAGATTGTGGAAAGAACTGTATGAAATTGAGATTATGGAAAATAACATGGTGTTTAGTGTCTTACAAAAATCCTACAGATTTGGTTGTAAGAAATAATAAGTTAAGGATTGAACAATTTATACAAAAATTACAAACTTAGATTTGGTTATTAAATTAAAAGTAGTAGATTGTTCTAATTTACTTAACCACTTGCCGACCGCCGCACGACTATATACGTCGGCAGAATGGCACGGGCAGGCAAAAGGACTTACATGTACGTCCTTGCCTGCCCGCGGGCGGGGGGTCCGATCGGACCCCCCCCCGGTGCCAGCGGCGGTCGGCAAATCTCCCCCGGCGATCGGAGGTGAGGGGGAGGCCATCCATTCGTGGCCCCCCCCTCGCGATCGCTCTCAGCCAATGGGATCATTTCCCTGCCTCTGTATTGTACACAGAGGCAGAGGAAATGATGTCATCTCTCCTCGGCTCGGTATTTTCCGTTCCGGGCCGAGGAGAGAAGACTGCAATGTGAGTGCACCAACACACACACACACAGTAGAACATGCCAGGCACACAAAACACCCCGATCCCCCCCCGATCGCCCCCCGATCCCCCCCCAATCACCCCCCCCCCCCCTGTCACAAACTGACACCAGCAGGTTTTTTTTTTTTTTTTTTTTTTTTTTCTGATTACTGTATTGGTGTCAGTTTGTGACATTTACAGTGTTAGGACAGTTAGTATTACCCCCCTGTAGATCTAGGGTACCCCCCTAACCCCCCCTAATAAAGTTTTAACCCCTTGATCACCCCCTGTCACCAGTGTCGCTAAGCGATCATTTTTCTGATCGCTGTATTAGTGTCGCTGGTGACGCTAGTTAGTGAGGTAAATATTTAGGTTCGCCGTCAGCGTTTTATAGCGACAGGGACCCCCATATACTATCTAATAAATGTTTTAACCCCTTGATTGCCCCCTAGTTAACCCTTTCACCACTGATCACTGTATAACCGTTACGGGTGACGCTGGTTAGTTTGTTTATTTTTTATAGTGTCAGGGCACCCGCCGAATAAAGATTTAGCCCCCTGATCGCCCGGCGGTGATATGCGTCGCCCCAGGCAGCGTCAGATTAGCGCCAGTAACGCTAACACCCACGCACGCAGCATACGCCTCCCTTAGTGGTATAGTATCTGATCGCATCAATATCTGATCTGATCAGATCTATACTAGCGTCCCCAGCAGTTTAGGGTTCCCAAAAACACAGTGTTAGCGGGATCAGCCCAGATACCTGCTAGCACCTGCGTTTTGCCCCTCCGCCCGGCTCGGCCCAGCCCACCCAAGTGCAGTATCGATCGATCACGGTCACTTACAAAACACTAAACGCATAACTGCAGCGTTCGCAGAGTCAGGCCTGATCCCTGTGATCGCTAACAGTTTTTTTGGTAGCGTTTTGGTGAAATGGCAAGCACCAGCCCCAGGCAGCGTCAGATTAGCGCCAGTAACGCTAACACCCACGCACGCACCGTACACCTCCCTTAGTGGTATAGTATCTGAACGCATCAATATCTGATCCGATCAGATCTATACTAGCGTCCCCAACAGTTTAGGATTCCCAAAAACGCAGTGTTAGCGGGATCAGCCCAGATACCTGCTAGCACCTGCGTTTTGCCCCTCCGCCCGGCCCAGCCCAGCCCACCCAAGTGCAGTATCGATCGATCACTGTCACTTACAAAACACTAAACGCATAACTGCAGCGTTCGCAGAGTCAGGCCTGATCCCTGCGATCGCTAACAGTTTTTTTGGTAGCGTTTTGGTGAACTGGCAAGCACCAGCCCCAGGCAGCGTCAGGTTAGTGCCAGTAGCGCTAACACCCACGCACGCACCGTACACCTCCCTTAGTGGTATAGTATCTGAACTGATCAATATCTGATCTGATCCGATCAGATCTATACTGGCATCCCCAGCAGTTTAGGGTTCCCAAAAACGCAGTGTTAGTGGGATCAGCCCAGATACCTGCTAGCACCTGCGTTTTGCCCCTCCGCCCGGCCCAGCCCAGCCCACCCAAGTGCAGTATCGATCGATCACTGTCACTTACAAAACACTAAACGCATAACTGCAGCGTTCGCAGAGTCAGGCCTGATCCCTGCGATCGTTAACAGTTTTTTTGGTAGCGTTTTGGTGAACTGGCAAGCGCCAGCGGCCTAGTACACCCCGGTCATAGTCAAACCAGCACTGCAGTAACACTTGGTGACGTGGCGAGTCCCATAAGTGCAGTTCAAGCTGGTGAGGTGGCAAGCACAAGTAGTGTCCCGCTGCCACAAAGAAGACAAACACAGGCCCGTCGTGCCCATAATGCCCTTCCTGCTGCATTCGCCAATCCTAATTGGGAACCCACCGCTTCTGCAGCGCCCGTACTTCCCCCATTCACATCCCCAACCAAATGCAGTCGGCTGCATGAGAGGCATTTTCTTTATGTCCTCCCCCTAGTACCCCTACCCAACGAACTCCCCCAAAAAAGATGTCGTGTCTGCAGTAAGCGCGGATATAGGCATGACACCCTCTATTATTGTCCCTCCTGTCCTGACAATCCTGGTCTTTGCATTGGTGAATGTTTTGAATGCTACCATACACTAGTTGAGTATTAGCGTAGGGTACAGCATTGCACAGACTAGGACACACTTTCACAGGGTCTCCCAAGATGCCATCGCATTTTGAGAGACCCGAACCTGGAACCGGTTACAGTTATAAAAGTTACAGTTACAAAAAAAGTGTAAAAAAAAAAAAAAAAAACACAAACAAAAATATAAAATAAAAAGTAATAGTTGTAGTTTTATTGTTCTCTCTCTATTCTCTCTCTCTCTATTCTCTCTATTGTTCTGCTCTTTTTTACTGTATTCTATTCTGCAATGTTTTATTGTTATTATGTTTTATCATGTTTGCTTTTCAGGTATGCAATTTTTTATACTTTACCATTTACTGTGCTTTATTGTTAGCCATATTTTTGTCTTCAGGTACAGCATTCACGACTTTGAGTGGTTATACCAAAATGATGCTTGCAGGTTTAGGTATTATCTTGGTATCATTCTTTTCAGCCAGCGGTCGGCTTTCATGTAAAAGCAATCCTAGCGGCTAATTAGCCTCTAGACTGCTTTTACAAGCAGTGGGAGAGAATGCCCCCCCCCCCCATCGTCTTCCGTGTTTTTCTCTGGCTCTCCTGTCTCAACAGGGAACCTGAGAATGCAGCCGGTGATTCAGCCAGCTGACCATAGAGCTGATCAGAGACCAGAGTGGCTCCAAACATCTCTATGGCCTAAGAAACCGGAAGCTACGAGCATTTTATGACTTAGATTTCGCCGGATGTAAATAGCGCCATTGGGAAATTGGGGAAGCATTTTATCACACCGATCTTGGTGTGGTCAGATGCTTTGAGGGCAGAGGAGAAATCTAGGGTCTAATAGACCCCAATTTTTTCAAAAAAGAGTACCTGTCACTACCTATTGCTATCATAGGGGATATTTACATTCCCTGAGATAACAGTAAAAATGATTAAAAAAAAAAAAAATGAAAGGAACAGTTTTAAAATAAGATAAAAAAGCAAAAAAATAATAAAGAAAAAAAAAAAAAAAAAAAAAAGCACCCCTGTCCCCCCTGCTCTCGCGCTAAGGCGAACGCAAGCGTCGGTCTGGCGTCAAATGTAAACAGCAATTGCACCATGCATGTGAGGTATCACCGCGACGGTTAGATCGAGGGCAGTAATTTTAGCAGTAGACCTCCTCTGTAAATCTAAAGTGGTAACCTGTAAAGGCTTTTAAAGGCTTTTAAAAATGTATTTATTTTGTTGCCACTGCACGTTTGTGCGCAATTGTAAAGCATGTCATGTTTGGTATCCATGTACTCGGCCTAAGATCATCTTTTTTATTTCATCAAACATTTGGGCAATATAGTGTGTTTTAGTGCATTAAAATGTAAAAAAGTGTGTTTTTTCCCCAAAAAATGCGTTTGAAAAATCGCTGCGCAAATACTGTGTGAAAAAAAAAAATTAAACACCCACCATTTTAATCTGTAGGGCATTTGCTTTAAAAAAATATATAATGTGTGGGGGTTCAAAGTAATTTTCTTGCAAAAAAAAATAATTTTTTCATGTAATCAAAAAGTGTCAGAAAGGGCATTGTCTTCAAGTGGTTAGAAGAGTGGGTGATGTGTGACATAAGCTTCTAAATGTTGTGCATAAAATGCCAGGACAGTTCAAACCCCCCCCAAATGACCCCATTTTGGAAAGTAGACACCCCAAGCTATTTGCTGAGAGGCATGTCGAGTCCATGGAATATTTTATATTGTGACACAAGTTGCGGGAAAGAGACAAATTTTTTTTTTTTTTTTGCACAAAGTTGTCACTAAATTATATATTGCTCAAACATGCCATGGGAATATGTGAAATTACACCCCAAAATACATTCTGCTGCTTCTCCTGAGTACGGGGATACCACATGTGTGAGACTTTTTGGGAGCCTAGCCGCGTATGGGACCCCGAAAACCAAGCACCGCCTTCAGGCTTTCTAAGGGCGTAAATTTTTGATTTCACTCTTCACTGCCTATCACAGTCTCGGAGGCCATGGAATGCCCAGGTGGCACAACCCCCCCCAAATGACCCCATTTTGGAAAGTAGACACCCAAAGCTATTTGCTGAGCGGTATAGTGAGTATTTTGCAGACCTCACTTTTTGTCACAAAATTTTGAAAATTAAAAAAAGAAAAAAAAAATTTTTTTTTTTGTCTTTCTTCATTTTCAAAAACAAATGAGAGCTGCAAAATACTCACCATGCCTCTCAGCAAATAGCTTGGGGTGTCTACTTTCCAAAATGGGGTCATTTGGGGGGGGGTTTGTGCCACCTGGGCATTCCATGACCTCCGAAACTGTGATAGGCAGTGAAGAGTGAAATCAAAAATGTACACCCTTAGAAATCCTGAAGGCGGTGATTGGTTTTCGGGGTCCCGTACGCGGCTAGGCTCCTAAAAAGTCCCACACATGTGGTATCCCCATACTCAGGAGAAGCAGCAGAATGTATTTTGGGGTGCAATTCCACATATGCCCATGACCTGTGTGAGCAATATATCATTTAGTGAAAACTTTGTGCAAAAAAAAAAAAAAAAAAAAATAAATTGTCACTTTCCCGCAACTTGTGTCAAAATATAAAATATTCCATGGACTCAACATGCCTCTCAGCAAATAGCTTGGGGTGTCTACTTTCCAAAATGGGGTCATTTGGGGGGGGTTTGTGCCATCTGGGCATTTTATGGCCTTCAAAACTGTGATAGGTAGTGAGGAGTAAAATCAAAAATGTACGCCCTTAGAAATCCTGAAGGCGGTGATTGGTTTTCGGGGCCCCGTATGCGGCTAGGCTCCCAAAAAGTCCCACACATGTGGTATCCCCGTACTCAGGAGAAGCAGCTAAATGTATTTTGGGGTGCAATTCCACATATGCCCATGGCCTGTGTGAGCAATATATCATTTAGTGACAACTTTTTGTAATTTTTTTTTTTTTTTTTTGTCATTATTCAATCACTTGGGACAAAAAAAATGAATATTCAATGGGCTCAACATGCCTATCAGCAATTTCCTTGGGGTGTCTACTTTCCAAAATGGGGTCATTTGTGGGGGTTTTGTACTGCCCTGCCATTTTAGCACCTCAAGAAACGACATAGGCAGTCATAAATTAAAGGCTGTGTAAATTCCAGAAAATGTACCCTAGATTGTAGGCGCTATTAACTTTTGCGCAAACCAATAAATATACACTTATTGACATTTTTTTTACCAAAGACATGTGGCCAAATACATTTTGGCCTAAATGTATGACTAAAATTGAGTTTATTGGATTTTTTTTAGAACAAAAAGTAGAAAATATCATTTTTTTTCAAAATTTTCGGTCTTTTTCCGTGTATAGCGCAAAAAATAAAAATGGCAGAGGTGATCAAATACCATCAAAAGAAAGCTCTATTTGTGGGAAGAAAAGGACGTTTGGTTACAGCATTGCATGACCGCGCAATTAGCAGTTAAAGCGACGCAGTGCCAATTTGTAAAAAGTGCTCTGGTCAGGAAGGGGGTAAATCCTTCCGGGGCTGAAGTGGTTAAGACTACCCAGAGAAAATATTAAAATACGAAAGTTTTGTTCAATCTAAAAAAATTGTAAAAATAAGAATTGTTAAAAGTCTTTGTAAATGAGTATTTCTGGTAAAAGTAAGGACTTTGATTGAGGGAGGAGTTTTCCTGGGGATATGGCCAATCGCAGTTTTTGGGCAGGATCCAATCTGTGAGTTTCACGAGATTGTCCTCTAAACAATTTTTTTGTCATTACTATAATCAGGAAAGTCATATAAGGTAGTGTACATGATTTTTGGCAGATGTACAAACAAAATATGTTTAAAAAGTGGTAAAAAGGTTAAACATTTTAAAAACGAAAAACTAGATTGTTACCGAATTGTACAGTGTATTGTATACAAAGCATGTTAGCTAAGACTGACTGTAACAGATCATTCTCTGAAGAGTTTGTGACATGCGAGGAGTGTATTACCAACAGAGAAATGCAGATCAAGTTACACAGACTAGTCGTCATGTCATGACATTTTTCACTTTTGTGGATCAAAGCACAACACATTTTTGTGTTAAGTCTTCCAAATATCTGGAAGAGGATTCATTGATGAGAAAAATGTATTTTTAAAAGGTATTATTACTTATTAAAGTAATTGTTTTTAAAAAATAAGATTTTTTTGGGCCTTAATAACTTTTCTCGAGAGTTCATTGAGATTTTTGCAGACAAAGTATCTGTCTGAGTGAATTTTAATGAATTATATAGGCTTACTGTAGGGCAAATATTTTTAATTACAAGAGAGAACTTATATACAATAATTTGAAGATCTAAAGAAAGCCCTTATTAATTTAGTATTTTTTGATTAATATAGAGATCTCTCTCAGCCATTTTACATTCAAGTGTATGTGGATGATGAGACAATTTCATTGGTATTTATAAAAAAAATGTGTTAGGAGTGCATTGTCCAATGCTACAGATTTGAGACATTGTGGGTTTTGCACCATTTGTTTTAAAAACATCTTATGTTACACTAAAGGTGTTATTACAAGCTTTGTCTAGTGGAAACTGGATGTTAAAAAGATCAGTTGTAGTGGTATATAAAAATACATGGGGATTAAATAGATGCAGTGTGAGGGATAGAACCACAGTTGTATAAATTAAGGAAAAAGTCACTTATTCAACTTTTAGTGGACGCATTGAAAGCTGAACTTAAGACTGCCATGTGTTTAGCAGTCAGAGTGACAGAGCATGTGTGGTTCATTCAATCATATTGTATGTGAGGAATGTTTTTAGTTCTGAAAAGAAATTTCAACATGATCAAATTTCTTTCAGAAATAGAATATTTGGGAAAGCCCAACCTAAATTGTCAGTGTAAAGGAAAAAATACAATAATCTGGTAAGATTATTCTTTTACAAGATTTAATATTAGTCACTGGATAAAGAGGGGGACTATGACATTTTGTCTTAGAGTCAGTGCAGATTGATTATGGAGATAATATTTATTGTAAAAAAATAATTGATTCCAACAATAATGGATAGAGTTATTTTTAAATGAAAATATTTCTTTTTGCATATCCAGGTACCTGACTGACTGACTGATTGATTTTTTTGTTTAAGCTAATGAAAGAAATTCTGAACTACTCATTTTAGAACACTTTGTCATCAAACTTCTGAATATTGTTTTATTTGTTTATAGAACTATCCAAAAGGAAAGAGTAACCTGATACTACAAAGTATTGAGGAATTTGGCAAATCTTTATAGATTGATTATATTAGTTTTTTTCCACCTGCTAAAGGAGGATATTAGGATGTTGTTTTTTTAGTTAATGTTTCTTTTTGATAAATTAATTGAGGTTATTCTAGGAAAAATAACATTTTTAACAAAAGCTAAGTTGAGAACTTATGTCATATTCCATTGGGGTTGGATTTCAAACCATGGAATCAGATTATGATTTAAAATGTTGCAGGACATGTATGCAATTTTAGGTATTTAGTAAAGTTTTTGTTTCTTATCATCTTAAGTACTCAGGTATTGTAGAACGTATGATTAGTATTATAAAGTCTAAATAGGGTAAGATGATTCAAGAATAAGGTAAAGATTGAGTGACTTATTTACCTGCTACAGTTTTAGTTTAAAAACTTTATTATTTTCTAAACATAGGGTTTGTTAACTTTTTGAGTTAATGACAGGATGTTTTTTGAGATTAGCATACTCCGTTATTTTTATATAATCTGTTGTATAGAAAGAAGTGTGGTTGCAAACTTTGCAAACAACAGGTGCAGGTATTTCAGAAGTTTGTTCGCAAATTATGGCTAGGCCTTTGCTAAATTTAAATAAAAATGATGTCTTGAATGAGATTTCTACTTCTTATGAGTATGTTTAGTAATTTATTCCAGTAGCTAAAGTTATGGTTAAGAATTATAGATCTGAAGGTACCAGGGATGCAAACAGAGATGCCAATTGGAAAGATTATTTTGTTATTTTTAAGGTACATTGGCATTATAATTTTTTTGTTTATTGCATCCTATAGTTATTATATTTATTATCATGATATTATGTATTTTATTTCAAATCTGTATTATGGTTAGAATGAAGCAATTTTATAAATTGATTAAGAAAGAAATGAAAAAAGGTGAAAAAATTATGACAGGTATTTTTAGTCGGAAAATTACTTCTGGCTTATCTGATCCTGTGATTGGCTGTGGTACATCTGGAGCAACTGATTCAAAATGTGTATGAAAGGGCGCCATAAATGGAGTGTGCGTGATTTAGGTAATATAATAAATTATATTCAGGGGGAATTGTAGAATAATTATATTAATTTGGCTTTATAATCAAGATCTGTAAGTATGCAGTCTGAGTTCCCTTTTATGCTTTGACATTGAAAAAGCTCACTCAGTTCAGCATAAGACGAATCTTGAAATAGCTAAGTTGTGTGCATGTCATTTTTTGTACCAGTTGTTCTTCATGTACAGAGTTATTGACTAAAGGTCAGTAGGTCAGTGGTTTCACAGATAAGAATATACTCAGAGTATTTGTCATAGACTTTATTGTAAAGATCTTTTTAAAGGTAAAAACATATATTATCTATAATATAGTTAGTTATTTGATATAGTTATTTAATTAGTTAGCTAGATTGAGTTTGTGTGAAGTAATATATATATATTTATATGTATCCAATTATAGTTTAATATGCATTTGTAAGGTTTGGTACAGAATTGCATTTCTGTAGCTTAAAGAATATCCATTACAAGAATTCGGCCATTTGGAAAGGTCATTCACCTTGAGTTTTTTATAAGAATCTGTTGTGTGTTACTGACAATCAAAGAAGCTTAAGAGACGTGTCAGCTGTTGGCAAAGAGAATATTTAGAATAATCACGAATATGATCATTTCATATTTAGTTCTAGCCGTATATGGCTATAGTCTGCTGACTAGTAGATTTGAGATAGTATAAAAACAGAGTGACACTTCACTTCAACACACAACACAACACATGTCCTTCACTCACACACACAGAAGGACTTCACTACTTTTTCACACATACAAGGAAGGACACACGCATCCTTATACTACAGAAGACATTTTGTTTACATTAGGCCTATACACAGCCTACGTCACAAACAGCTGCTAGAGCAGACACCTCTCTGACATAGAGAAGCACAGACAGAGCTGAAAACATCTCTTGAACTTTCTTATACAAGTTTTTGTTCCTATTATCTTTTGTTTTACTACATCAAGCTGTAAGAAGAATTTAACTTTGTATATATTTTCAAGTTGTTGCCAAGTGTGACCAAATAAACTCACACTTCGTTTTAAGACAGCCTGGCTACTGAACTTTTGAAAAAAACGCCTAAGACACTGTTGGCATAACACGTGTCTGTGAGAAGAGAAGATTTTTTCACTCTCTCTACATTTTTACAGAGTGCCTCCTCTTCTCTAATAATCTTCATTAACTTTGAGTAAGTGTGAAGGTTATCCGAACCCTGTGCCGAAACTGCAGCACTATGGGATCCATTGGCTGTGCTCCTCTGATCATTTGTGATACTAGGCTCTTAGTTGCTACTTTGTCTTCTATTCCACCCTTCATTATGATCTGGTGTAGAATCTGATCTAGACGATTGACATAGTCTGATACTTCTCATCCTTCTTTTGATAGGTGTGAGAGAAAAGATAGAGCAACTCCGTGCAATCTTCAGTTCCCCCATAATTCTCTCGAAGCCCTTCCAGGCACTCAGAGGTGGCACAGCTGGGCTTGTCTCTCTTCAGGTTCCGAATCACATCAGAAGCTGGAGCTCGCAGGCTTTCGACCAATCTCTATGTTTTTACTGTATCAGCTACCTCCCATTCTTCAACTGCCTGTACAGCTTGATCAAACCAAGTGTCAAAATCATCCTCTTCAGAGGGGATGGGCACTCTTCCTGAGAAGAATCATAGCTTCCGATAGTCAGCCCCAGAACAAACTGAATTGCTCTTCTGACATTTGGATACAAAGTCCCCCATAGCTGTCAAGAACTCTGGCCCGATCGTGGCTAAAGGTGCCGTGGGTGGGACTTCTTCTTTCATGGCCTTAACTCGACTGGTACTTGTTCGACACCTGTCTGGTGTCTGGATTAAACGAAACTTAGTCTGGTCAGACAACTGTATACTGGATTCTTGGAAACGGTCAGGAATTCCCTTCTTCCATTCCAGTAACACATGAGTGCATGAGGCCTCACGATCAGGTCTGACATCGATCACCTATATTTTCTTGCCAAAGGACAATGTCTGCACGATCTGACCAATCTTCTCCTCGGTCCATGCCTTTCCAGGGAGTTCAATCACTACACTTGATTTCGGGTTGGCGCCTTCTTCTTCGCACCACTGAATCGCAGCGTCAGGGTTCATACTGGTGCCAGGGGATGGGCTTGCTTGCAGAGTAACAGTAATCCCGGACGACGCCCCCACGTGTAGCACGCACCCCCGCAGGAGCTGCTGATTTAATTTGGGCCTGTACTCTGCTTTATACCCCCTTGAATATTTCAGTCCCCCTGACACAGCTGTGGTGTAATAGTGTGTAGTCAGAACGAAATCACAATGGCAAGTTCACAAAACTCAATATAATATACCTGTTTGTAGTTACCTTACCCTCCTCTTGGCTGGTGATGAAGAGTAAAACAACACTCACACAGTTGTACTTAAATAATAACCGTATTTACTGTAGTTGTATTAGAAGGGTTAAACTACAATGGTTGTACTGTCAGACCAACATAGTCTGACAGACAACTAAACTTTACAAAAGGTACAATACAGGTGTATAAAATGTCTGAAATAATATATGAGAGGTATAACAAAGTAAATAGGATACCGTCAGAGTGAGTGTATCTCACTCTAAGCACTGTCCTTTTTCCTGTGCGCTTAAAGCTGTACTAAATTAAATAACTAACTTGATCAAGTATAATACAACACTAGGGAGCTCCCTCCTGTAACATCACACCACCCTGATATATAGCAAAATAACCCAAGGCCTTATGTGTTACTTAACAGTCCTTCTTTCTCTTTTCTTCTGCTAGCAACAAGGTAATTTTGTAATTCAAGGGTTAATGATTCCTTAACAGAGTAACCTGATAAATAAAGCAAAGTACTGATGCAGCAGAGCTATAACTAACTTTGATGCAGTGACTTAGTGTTGAATTCTCTTAATTCTGCTTGTGGGACTACAGGTCCCAGAAACTCTGTCTTGTGTAAATTGATGTATGAAAGTGCATCAAGAAACTTGTGGGCCTCAGCCCTCTCACCCAACCAGGACAATGTTGTCAGGAGACTCCGCTCTGGTGTGCAAGGTTCTTCCTCCGGCTGGCCGGCAATGCTGCGATGCTCCACTGCTGTCCTCAAGATGCCCAGGAACTCCCAGATGACTACGACAAGCTCCTCTGGCTCCTTCTCAGTCTTGCCCTGTCATCAGTCCAACTCTGTGGGATGTCACAATGCCGCTGCTCGGATCGCTGCTCCGTGGAGGTAGGCCACACTGTGCTGAAGACCTCACACAGATCCTCCCAGGCTGGCCATGCATGTCCAAGAGACCTAAGATGGCCACTCCCAGCCTTTTTATAAGCTTCCCACAATGCAGTTCTGTTCCCTAAGGATTGTGGGAGTCACTGTGCATTGTGGGCAGGTCAAGTTAATGTCCAGATATAAACAAACAAAAACTTCCAGGTCAACTTGAAAAGTGAAAAGAAAATAAAGATTCAGTCCTTTTGCACTTTGGCTGCTAGATGGCGCCAGAGGATAAGATATAACATTAACATTAAGTTACATCAAAAATGTGTCCCCGCTACAAGTAAATAACAATATTAAGGGGGGAAAAAAAGGAAAGGGGAAAGCCATATATATATATATATATATATATATATATATCCTTATATTTAAAACTTTCGTCCACCCTTTAGATTTGGGTACCAAGAGGTCCTCCCTATTTTTGTCTAGAGCCAATCTGAATGCTCCTAACTCATTAGGGTCATATCCTTTTTCCAGAAACCTCTTTCTGAGAATTGAGGATTCCTGCACAAAATCTTCTTGATCTGTGCACTTCCTCCTCACCCTCAAAAATTGGCTCTTAGGAATCGATTTAAACCATGATTTATGATGACATTTTTTAGAATCTATGTAACCGTTCCGATCCGTATCTTTGAAGTAGGTTGATGTACTAATTATACCATTCAAAACCTTGATCCTCAGGTCAAGGAAAAAGATATTGGTTTTGCTGGCTTCATGAGTAAGGAGGATACCCCTATCGTTGTTGTTCAGCCCTGCTATAAACTCATTAAGAGATTCAAGGTCACCATCCCACAGGAGGAGGATGTCGTCTATGTATCGTCCCCAGAAGACCAATTTGGACCTGGATTCATGATAGACGATATCCTCCTCCTTTTTGGCCATAAAAAGTTTGGCCATACTGGAGGCAAATTTTGCCCCCGTGGCCACATAGTAAGAACCACCATACCAAAAGTAGTTATGTTCCATGGCATAGCCTAACAAACTTAACATAAAAGCTCTTTGTTTATCATGAAGAGAATCATTCTTCAAGAAAAAGCAACAGCTCCTTTGCCATGCTGATGTGAAATAACCGTGTATAATGAAGAAACATCAGCAGTGGCAAGAATATAACTGTCTTTCCATTCCACAAGTTTGAGTGAATTAGTAACCTGTGTAGAATTCCTCAGGTAGGATGGGGTATTAATCACCAGGGGTTGCAGGAAATAATATACGTATTTGCCCACCCTGGAAGTCACTGAGTCGATCCCACTAACCATTGGCCTCCCAGGGGGGCAAACCGGGTTTTTGTGCACTTTGGGTAGGTAATAAATTACCGGGACCCTAGGGGCCACTGGAATAAGGCAAGCTTTCTCCTTTTTGGAAATAATCTTCTAGCGGAAATCCCAATTCAACCAAACCTACTAGTACTTTTTTATACTCAGAGGTAGGATTTCCTCTCAAGGGGACATAAGTCTCATCAGAGAGTAATCTCAGCATTTCATTGTTGTAAGCTTCCTTTATCTAATATGACAATCCTGCCCCCCCCCCCCCTTATCGGCGGGGCGTACAGACATTATATATCATGGCTTAAATCGATTCCTAAGAGCCAATTTTTGAGGGTGAGGAGAAACTGTACAGATAAAGAAGATTTTGTGCAGGAATCCTCAATTCTGAGAAAGAGGTTTCTAAAAAAAGGACATGACCCTAATGAGTTAGAAGGAGCATTCAGATTGGCTCAAGACAAAAATAGTTCTTGGTACCCAAGTCTAAAAGGGTGGACGAAAGTTTTAAATACTCATTCGTTACCACATACTCCAATTAGTATTACAATATTAAGAAAATCATACATAGACACTGGAGAGTTCTGAAAGGGGATAGGGTTCTAGAGTTGAACCTACCTGATGTGCCCCGCGTGGTATACAGAGAGGTCCGTTCCTTGAAATTGCAGTTGGCCCTGAATGTGGTGGACCCCCCTAAGCCACTTGTTTTCTTTCAAAACATGGGGGGATGTTTTCCTTCCAGAAAATGTCCCATTTGTAAAATTAATGCCAGTAAGAAGAGTTGAACTGAGTCATTTCAGTCCACCTCGACTCAGGAAATATTCGCCATTAAACCATTTATCACATGTTCTAAGTATGTCATTAATTTCATTCAGTGTCCTTGTGGTCTCCAGTACATTGGGCATACTAAACGCATGTTACAGACAAGGTTGAATGAACATGTTGCGAATATTAAGATGGGGTTTCTTAAGCATAGCCTCTCATTATGCCCTGGAACATAATTGTAACCCTGAAGGTACTACCTTTTTGGGGATTGACACATTTTCTGGCCATTGGAGGGGTATTAATATGGTTAGGGGGGTTTCCAGGTTAGAAACCAGGTGGATATATCAAGCCCAAACATTCACTCCTTTTGGAATGAATGTTGAATGGGATATCAATTCTTTCATTAATAACAGTTGATTTGTATTCATCATTTTTTATTGTGTTATTATTAATTTTTTATCTTATCAATATTTTTAACAGTTAGATGTAATTTTTTTTGTATGTTGGTTGCCTTTATAGCAATATTTTTTCTGTACCAAGTTTGTTCATTATATTTGTATTTGTAAATGTAGTTTGTGTTTCCACCATTAGATGTCACCGTCTCTTGTTCCCATTCCGTGTCCTAATTTCTTCCAGTTTAAAATACTGACATAGTCCTTGTGCTCAATAATCGCTTTTTAGTGATATTTTTTATGCTTTTAATTTGTTAATTTTAGTATTAAACAATTGTTTCCAATCCCTGGAGGTTTGCTGTGCTTTTCCTGTTTCCGGAATGGAATGCATTTCCGGTCTGTGGAGTGCATCAGATTTCCGGTATTGCAGCCATTCCATCCCCTATAAATTCACCGCCTCACACTCCCTGAACCACGCCCCTGATCACGCATCCTTATGTCGAAACATCGGGTGGAACTAAGGACGTGTGACGCGGGATGCTGTTTGAAGACACGGTGCTTGACGGTCATTTTAAAAATGTGAATGTACCAGCCCTTTTTTATATAATAAATCCTACATTGGATGTCTGCGCAATGAGCCTTTTATTTTCTCTATATACACATGTGGATGCTGGAGCTGTCTGGTGAAATTTAAGGGATTGGATCATTGACAGAGTAATAGGCTTAACTGTCATCTGAGTGGATCAATCGGTGCAGAGGGATAGTTGGGGCCATTCATCAATGCTTACTTACTGTGTGCACCCTACACACTGACGGTAAGGGTCAGTTGATTTGGGTGTTGGTGGTGGCTATCCTTTCCGCCTTATCTGTTTTTGGAAGAAGATTTTGGATTTGATCGTCCTTTCAACTTTTTATGATTGATGGACTTTATTGTTTATTTATTATTTTAGCACTACACCTTCTATTTTATGTTTCATTATTGTGTCCAGCTAATTTTTTCTTTTGTTTATTGGATATTTTTTAGCGCAACAAATTCTTTTGTTTTATATATACATAAATGCCTGAATGTCCACAACTTAAAATGAATGCCAAATACTGGCCAGCTCACAGTTACACCCAATTGGTGGTCAAGCTGCCAAATTAAGAGTAGACTCCAATGTAACAGTACATATGGTAACATACAGAATATCTCTGGAGAACGTGCCAAGAGGTCCAGTACTCTTCCCCCTGGGAGCTGTGAAGGGACGGTGGGATGGTAAAAATGTGATATGCTCACAGACCAAATTCCCTAGCATTCAGTGTGAAATACAACAAGGGAGAAAGAAAATGCCACGCACCTAAAATCATAATGATATTCACTAGTATGAAAATATTGAATATATAAAATTAAAATTAAATAAAACTGAAACGTAGATAAATAAAGTGATGGTGATGACTGTGTGTACATAATCAATAAATGAGGGTATAGAAACTTATATCTTTGGATAACTGTTGACTAAACACTGAAATGTTAAAACAACAGTAATTGAATTGGACCTTTAAACAAGTCTGCAATTATTTACAGAATATGTGATAATGGTGCATATAATAAGCTATGTAACATAGCTGAACAGTGTTAAGTATAAAGAGTTACCCAGACCAAACCAAACCAGATTAAGCTGGCAAAAGTGCCAGAAATCAATGACAATCCAAACCAATATCCATCAGGGCCTTTTTAAGGAAGGGCACAAGGGGCAGTTGCCCTGGGCCCCATCATTGTTGTGGGGCCCAAAGCAACTGCCTCATACTTGCCAACTATCCCAGTTTAACCACCTCAATGCAGTGCACTTACACCCCCTTCCTGCCTAGACCAATTTTTAGCTTTCAGCGCTCTCACAGTTTGATGACAATTACTCAGTCATACAACACTGTACCCATATGAAACTTGCATCCTTTTTTTTCACACAAATAGAGCTTTCTTTTGGTGGTATTTAATCACTAGTGTTTTTTTTATTTTTTGCGCTATAAATTAAAAAAACAAAAATTTTGTGAAAAAAACGCCTTTTTCTTTGTTTCTGTCGTAAAATTTTGCTAATTAGTAGTTTTTTTTTTTATAAATTTTGGCCAAAATTTATACTGCTACATATCTTTGGTAAAAATAACCCAAATTAGTGTATATTATTTGGTCTTCGTGAAAGTTATAGAGTGTACAAACTGTGGTGCCAATCTCTGAAAATTGATCACATCTGATCGGGCCTTCAGTACATCAGATGAATCTCATTTCTTGAGACACTAACAAGTCAGGAAAGTACAAATGACCCCTTTTTAGAAAGTAGACATTCCAAGGTATTAAGTATGTAGCATGGTGAGTTTTTTTTAAGTTGTCATTTTTTCCCACAATTGTTTGCAAAATTAAGATTTTTTTTATTTTTTATTTTATTTTTATACAAAATTGTCATATTATCAGGTTATTTCTCACACACAGCAAATGCATACAACAAATTACACCCCAAAATGCATTCTGATACTCTTCCAGAGTATGGCAATACCACATGTGTGAGACTTTTACACAGCCGGGCCACATACAGAGGACCAACATTGAAGTAACACCTTCAGGCGTTCTACGAGCATAAATGACATATCTCATTTCTCAACCACTTATTACACTTTTGAAGGCCTTGGAGCACCAGGACAATGGACAAAATTACCCCATTTTGGAAAGCAAACACCCCAACGTATAATATGTGAAGCATAATGAGTCTTTTGAACGGTTCATTTTTTTCCAGAAGTTTTTAGAAAATGTGGAAAAAAAATGAAAATGCATTTTTTTTTACACAAAGTTGTCCATTTATAAGATATTTCTAACACATAGCATGTATATAGCAAAAATTACACCCAAAAATACATTCTGCTACTCTTCCCGAGTATGGCAATACCACATGTGTGAGACTTTTACACAGCCTGGCCACATACAGAGGACCAACATTGAAGTAGTACCTTCAGGCATTCTAGGAGCATAAATTACATATCTCATTTCATTCCTACCTATCACACTTTTGAAGGTCCTGGAGCACCAGGACAGTGGAATTACCCACAAAATGACCCCATTTTGGAAAGCAAACACCCCAATGTATATTCTATGAGGCATGGGCTGCAAATAGGTACTCGGGTACTCTGATGGGCTGCAGATAGGTGCTCAGGTACTCTGATGGCCTGGTGACAGGTACTCGGATACTCTGATGGCATGATGACTGGTATTCAGGTACTCTGAAGGGCGGTGACAGGTACTCGGGTACTCATATGGACTGTGACAGGTACTCGGGTACTCATATGGACTGTGACAGGTACTCAGGTACTCATATGGACTGTGACAGGTACTCTGGGTACTCAGATTAACTGTGACAGGTACTCAGGTACTTATATGGACTGTGACAGGTACTCGGGTACTTAGATGAACTGTGACAGGTACTTAGGTACTCATATGGACTGTGACAGGTACTCAGGTACTCGAGTACTCAGATGAACTGTGACTGGTACCTGGGTACTCATATGGACTGTGATAGGTACTCTGATGGACTGTGACAGGTACTCAGATGAACCGTGACAGGTACGTTGATGGGTGGTGACAGGTACTATGATGGGTGATGACAGGTCCTCTTTATTAGGGGGGAATCAGTGTGATTGGTGTACACTGTAAGCGGTAATGAGATGTTACCGCAATCTCCTTCTCACACACAATCATGTGTGAGGAGGAGAACCCGGTAACAGTTACCGCGGTTTGTTGACATTTAGTGATGGGCTGTGAAAGGATCACAGCCGATCACGTGGGTAAACAGCTGGCCAATGGCTGTTTACCAGCGTCGGTGACGAGCAGTGTTCCCAGGAACATGCCGCTACTGATATGATCGCGCGCATGTGCCATGCACAGTGGGGTGGAACCATCTGTGATTGGCTGTGACTTCATCGCGGCCGATCACGTGGTAAACAGCCATGCCCAATGGTTTTTCACCCCCCTCGATGGCGAGCGGTGTCTCCGTGACACGCCGCCACCGAAGGAACAGGGATGCCCAGGCGCGATCGCGCGCATTCCCTGTTTAAATGGGAGGACGTCATATGCCGCCCTCCCGCAACTAGAGCCACGCCGCCTGGCCATCATATGACAGCTGGCGGTCGGCAAGCAGTTAAATTCCCTTGTCCCTTGAAGGTTTTAGTCCCGTGCTGTGTCACAGATATAAGTTTCTTTACTCTCATTTATTGATTATGTACACACAGTCATCACCATCACTTTATTTATCTACGTTTCAGTTTTATTTAATGTTATTTTTATATATATTCAATATTTTCATACTAGTGAATATCATTATCATTTTAGGTACGCGGTGTTTTTTATTTCTCCCTTGTTGTATTTCACACTGAATGCTAGGGAATTTGGTCTGTGAGTATATCACGTTTTTACCATCCCCCCGCTCCTTCACAGCTCCCAGGGGGAAGAGTACTGGACCTCCTTGGCTTGTTCTTCGAAGATATTCTGTATGTTACCATATGTGCTGTGACATTGGTGTCTACTCTTCATTTTGCAGCTTGACCACCAATTGGGTGTGAGCTTGCCCTTGTCCATATCGCTCTCTGGAACTCCAGCACAGTAAAAACTATAAGGGCCCTTTCACACGGGTTTTCCGATCAGGTCCACCTGTCAGTTTTTCAGATGGACCTGATCAACGCTCCATTCACCTCTATGAAGCGGTGGATGTCAGCAGTGACATGTCTTCTGACACCCGCTGCTATCCGCTTCGATCCAGACAGATGGTGACCCTATTTTCCATCCGTCCGACAGATCGTTTTCATCCGATCTCCCCATAGGGGAGAGCAGGGCTCTGACAGGTCTGACTCTGCACAGTGAGCAGAGACAGACCAGTCATCCACCTGCTCAGCAGGGATCAGCGGATCGATCCACCACTGAGCAAAAGTCCGCCGGGCTCATCGCCCGTGTGAAAGGACCCTTAGAGTGAAAATTGAAAATTTTGATAGTAAATTTGGTACTAGAAGAATATATAATTCTGCAGTACCAGAGGTTTCTGGGAAATCCTAGTCCTTGAAAATGTTTCCTGAGAAGGCTCCTCAACACCAGAGTCAGTCACAATTGAAGTACTCCATCACCACAGTCTGGCAACAGGTTGGCCTCCCTGCCAAGGTCTTCTGACAAACTGGGAACCCCAAAGCCAGGATCTGGAAACAAGTATCCCACCGCTGGGGTTTGTAAAAAGCCTGGGTGCCCCAGTACCTTGCTTGGTTGCTGGGAACTGCACATTGACAGCTACTTAGGTCTTTCCAGGTCAATGGTTAAACAGCCTGGTTCCCCTAAAGCTCCTGGAGTCACATTAGTTCCAGTTTTGGAGTATCCATGCCCCTACCCCTCTCACTCCATTAAGGAGTGAGAGGGGTAGGGCCATGGTTACTCCAAAACACTCAAGAACAGTTTGCAGAAAACTCCCTTCTCTCATAAAGATAGCACAGTTGAGCTCTTGCAACTAGGAACCATAAAATAGCCTGCAGGGCAGATAAAGTCTCACAGCTGGGGACCATGAGATAACTACAGGATGGGTAAATCTTTACAGCTATGGACCATGAGTAAGGTTTGCAGAACAGTTAAAGTCTCTGCCCACAAGTCTCAAGACAGACACCTCCTCAGACTTCCTTGATAGAAAATCCCAGCATTCAGTCCAAGGGGCGCCTCAGAAGCAAGCAGCCCTCTAAGGCTAATTGATCTCTCTCTCCTGGGGAAAAACATAGTCTGCTCCGAGCTTTACATTTTTTACCGCCCTTCCAGTCCACCTTTTGGGCACACCTCCTCAGGGATTAGCCAGGGCATAGTAAATATTCAGGCTAATCATTTGAATTTCAGGCTCTATGCTCTGGAGAATTTCCCCAGAGGCATGGGGAAACAATCAAACGCCTAGCTTGTGAAACCAAGTTCTGACCATGGCAATGATCAATGTTGCTCTGATTACAGAGCAAGGCAAAAAACAAATTTACCTAGCATCCTATCCTAGAAGAATACTATATATATATATATATATATATATATATATATATATATATATATATATATATATGACCATTAAGTGAAAAACCTGCTACACCTGAATTGCCCCAGACATCCTAAAGCCAATAACACACAAATGGTATAGCAGCCAAAGTAGAAATAATATCCATACAAAAGAGAAACCTGTAAAAGTTCTGGCCATGAGATGTTAATTAAGGTGTAAGTGTTTCATAGAACACAAGGTGGCGATCCACATACATGAAAGTAAAGAAACTAATAAAACACTAGCTGGTTATCACCAGGTCTCTTATCTCTTATTCAGGTTATTCGTGCATCTGTGCTAAGCAAACATGATAGTTTTAATAGTGATGTTGGCAAATCAGAAGAATGGAAAATCTCAAGGTTTTAAACATATTAAATAATGATGTCTATTCTAATTCTGTCATGTGAGAATCATGGAGGCTGCCAATACTATACACTAATTTTGAGAATTGCTAGTTTTCTGGCTGTTATGATGAAGCTTTACCTTCCTGGCAAGGAACAAGGATAGAGATAAGCCTTGTTGTTTACACATTTATAGCAGTCATATCCTGGGTCTGTGACTCAAACCTAAAGTTAAACAAAGCCAAGCAGTGCAGCAATAGCAACCTCCATACTTTCCTCATGACAGTATCACTTTAAGATTTTAACTAGAGAAAGAGAGTGTGTTCACTTAGCCTAATAAATAAGGTGAAGCTGTGATCACTTTAAATACCCAATATTGTAAATAAAAAATGTATAAAAAAACAAGATTTTTGCCTGCATGGGATTGGATGATTAAAGTGACAGGGACACAGCTTCAGCATATTCATTAAAGAGTGTGTTACCCCAACAATTCACATTCCTGATATGTGCCTGCTGTACCATGCACTTGTATGAGAAAGTATCCTGTTCTCTTTGTAGTGCTTCCTTTATTTGAAATCCCTATTGTTTCTGCCAGTCCCTCTGCTTTCCAATTAAAAACTGACCACACTAAGCAAGAGAGCATACCATGGTTAGTTCTCTAGCTATGCTGGGAACTCAGTATATTCTCCTCCAAAGATCAGACTTGTCCTGGCATGCCCCCCTGCACAGCTATTCACTGGGAATCTCAGTGTACGACTGCTTCTCCTCCCCCAGCTCTTTTGCAACTGAGAACAGAGGAAATGTGATCACTTAAAAAAAAGGGAAAAAATGTATTTATAATGTATTTTTTGTATCTATACAAAAATGTTTTGCCTTTCATTCCTATTTTAAACTGAATGTTTTGTTTTACAAGGTGATTGTTTACAAAAACCTTCTGTGTGCAGCAGGGGCTGAGACAGTTTCAATCAAAGCCAGTGAGCTGATGAGGGGAGAGAGAGAGGGGGCGCGCTTGTGAATGGACACACAGAGCATCAGTTCGGGAGCAAGCCTGCTTGGGATCCCCCAGAGCAAGCTATTTGCTCTGGTGGCATTTGGCAAGAGGGAGGGGTCAGGAGCGCCAGCGGGGGACCCTAGAAGAGAAGGATCAGGGCTGCTCTGTGCAAAAGTGCTGCACAGAGCAGGAAAGTATAACATTTTTGATATTTTTAAAAAAACTTTAAGTGTAAAGTGCAGTAGCCCAGATCAACAAGTCAGAATTCACATTATTTAGGTCACATTCACCTGCCATTGGGCCTGACACTGATTACATGCAAGAACCCCAGCGTGGGCTCCTGGCAATTTGCTGCAGGAGGCAGCCCCATTGAAAGCAATGTGAAGCTGCTGGTTCTTGCAGCAATTTGCGGTCATTTGCATGTAATTGCTACATGCGAGCGGCTGTGATTAGCTGCATAAGTCGGCTGCCTCAATGGGGCTGCCTCCCAAAGTTCATTGCTGGGAACCCCCACTGGGGTTCTCGTATGTAATTAATGTATGGGTCATTTGCAGGCATGAAGACATGCAATGCCTCTCCTGAAATAAGACTTACCTGCCTGTTCTCAATCTTCTGCAGAATGTACACTGAGCTGTGTATTTGCAGCTCATTTTACATTTCCAGCAATACCCCAGCGATATTGCAGCTCACCATCCGATCACACACAGTGAATAGTCCACTCTCTGCTTTGCACCTAGGAAATTCTGGCTGTTGGCATATCTGGACTCAACACTCCAGATCCTGCTCAGGCCGGCTGTTATGCAGCAGTGGTGGTGCACACTAGACAACGATTTGCACTCTCTGGGCTACCTCATGGCAAGAGGAAGCTGTGTCCTGTACAGCCTTGGAAAATGCAGTTCTTTGCCTTCCTCCTCTTTCTTTTGCAGGATCTGGTGGGGGCTGTAGTTCAGGCCCTATTACGTTCAGTGGGCAGTGCTCCAAAGGAGACTACATGTCCCATTATCTTTCTCCAGCCTTTCCCGATTTTTTAAGTTTCAACAAAACTTTATGAATACAAAGAAAACTTGTACAAAGGGGCACTTCCAACAGTAAAACTTGCTGCAAAGGATCTGAGGGAGCTGGTGAGGGGGTCATTGACCCATTACTGTCCCAGTTGTTGACATTGTACAGATTCTTTGTGAAGCTTGGTTATCTTTTGCCTTTTCTAAGTTTTGCCCACTAACAAGCACTGTTAATCCTATTTGGCCAGAGCCTATATCACAAAACTTTGATTCATTATCTGGCCCCTGCCACTCCAGTGCTCTAAGGAGTCTGTTGTTTTCTTAAGACTATTTCACTGGATGCAGGACTATCCAATGCCAATAAGCTCACCAAAGTGAACTGACCTCAAAGCTCAACTTTGAGGTCAGTGCACTTGCTGTTAAGGGCAGTTACCATTACATTGCAATCCTCTTTTACGAAGGGCCTAGGCTTAGCTCCCTGATCACAAGAGCCATTAGGCAACTTAGCCTTTAACTGTGTTGGTACTTATCTTGGTTGCCTATTGGTGTTCATTTAGTGAGGAGAGCTACAATTTATGGTGGTCAGATTTTAGTTTAGCGTAGTGCCTTAAATATGTCAAGAAATTAAAAAAACATAAAAGACATATTTAAGTGTTCTTGCATAGCAAGACCACTTATTGTTATCTCACATATATATTATTAAGTGTTCTTGCATAGCAAGACCACCTAGAAAAGGTACAATTTCTGGGGAAATTGTGAAAGTGTTCTTGCCTCTACAACTGGAGTGGGCGGAGTAACTGGGTGGGGTGGAGTGGCTTGAGTAACTGTGAAAAGTGTTAAAAAGCTTAATATTTTAAAAAGTATAAATAGTAGTAAAAAAGTTCCATCATTCGCTGAAAGAGCTGAACATTTTTTTCAAAAGTAATTTTTTTTTTCAAAAATGAATTTTTTTTAATCAAAAATGATTTTTTTTTCTTCAAAAATGATTTTTTTTTTCAAAAGTAATTTTTTTTTTCAAAGGTAATTTTTTTTTTCAAAAATGAATTTTTTTATTTCAAAAATAATTTTTTTTTCGAAATTATTATTTTTTTTAAAGTAATTTTTTTTCAAAAATAATTTTTTTTTTCAAAAATATTTTTTTTTTCAAATATATTTTTTTTTTAAAAGAATTTTTTTTTTCAAAAATATTTTTTTTTTTCAAAAATAATTTTTTTTTTCAAAAATATTTTTTTTTTTTTTCAAAAATGATTTTTTTTTTTCAAAAATTATTTTTTTACTTTTTCAAAAAATTTTTTTTTTTTTCAAAAATATTTTTTTTTTTACATGGGGCGGTCATAATGTTTTGGCTGATCATGGGGTGGTCATAATGTTTTGGCTGATCATGGGGGTTGTCAGCTTTTGTCACTTCCCACTCTAGTTTTGAACATTTCGCCATTCATTCCTATGGGACCAATTTCGCCGCAAAAACGTCATTTCGTGGACCATTCGGCAAAACATTCCACAAAGTAATAACACACCAATCGGGAACAATCCGCTCGTTTCGGTATATTATTTGTCTCTGTAGTGTGAAAACTGTGGGAGGAGTCTACAAGTCTACATAATATATATGTGAGATAACAGTAAGTGGTCTTGCTATGCAAGAACACTTAATTATTGTTATCTCACATATATATTATTCTTATTATTATAGCCAAATTTACCACCCTAACTCCTCCCACAGTTTTTACACTACATAGACAAGTAATATACCGAAACGTGCGGATTGTTCCCGAATGGTGTGCTATTACTTTGTGGAACGTTTCGCCGAATGGTTCACGAAATATCGTCGTTTTTGCGGCGAAATTGGTCCCATAGGAATGAATGGGGAAACTAGAGTGGGAGATGACAAAAGCTGAAAAATCAGAACATGATTTCTAAACTGCCGCCACTCCCTCATTTTCAAGCCCACCTACACAAATCTTATATCAAAACGTTCAGCTATCCCTGCTGCCACTAAACATGTCCACGGCTAAGCCATAGTCCTGATAGTTTTCACAATATGACCATTTGTTTGCAACTCACGCCGTCCATTGACATTCATTGAAACTACACTCTAGCCCCCTCCAAATTTGAAGGGCAATTTCTAAACTGCGACTGTGCCTTCATTTTTAATATTTCAGAGACATACTATACATCAAAATCTAGGTCTGGGTCTTGTGATTCTCACAATATAAAGATCTACGCTGTAGGATGTATAGTTTTTAAAATACGGCCATTTGTTTAGAGGTCATTTCAGGAAATTTTAGCCATTAATCAGAGTGTACTGTTAGTGTTTGTTTTGTTGCCATGGTTACCAAAGCTTCTGTTATACACAGGGGGAGGTGGCTGGAGCATCTCAGCTGATTACAGAGCCCGGGGGAGGGGACAGACACACCATGTACTGATTTATAATAGAGGAATATGATGGGGCAGTTTTGATGAAGCAGTATTTGGGAAGCATAAACAGGGCATGAGCGTTGCTAGGAAACAGTGGTTGTAAACACAAGATGCTGAGACACTCCAAATGCATGTGACTTCATCTGCTAGACTTGATAATGCTTGTAGACTCCTCCCACAGTTTTCACACTACAGAGACAAGTAATATACCGAAACGAGCGGATTGTTCCCGATTGGCGTGTTATTACTTTGTGGAATGTTTTGCCGAATGGTCCACGAAATGACGTTTTTGCGGCGAAATTGGTCCCATAGGAATGAATGGCGAAATGTTCAAAACTAGAGTGGGAAGTGACAAAAGCTGACAACCCCATGATCAGCCAAAACATTATGACCACCCCATGATCAGCCAAAACATTATGACCGCCCCATGTAAAAAAAAAAATATTTTTGAAAAAAAAAAGTAATTTTTGAAAAAAGTAAAAAAATAATTTTTGAAAAAAAAAAAATCATTTTTGAAAAAAAAAAATATATATTTTTGAAAAAAAAAATATTTTTGAAAAAAAAAAAATTATTTTTGAAAAAAAAAAATATTTTTGAAAAAAAAATTACTTTTAAAAAAAAAAATATTTTTGAAAAAAAAATATATTTGAAAAAAAAAATTATTTTTGAAAAAAAAATTACTTTAAAAAAAATAATAATTTCGAAAAAAAAATTATTTTTGAAATAAAAAAATTCATTTTTGAAAAAAAAAATTACCTTTGAAAAAAAAAATTACTTTTGAAAAAAAAAATCATTTTTGAAGAAAAAAAAATCATTTTTGATTAAAAAAAATTCATTTTTGAAAAAAAAAATTACTTTTGAAAAAAATGTTCAGCTCTTTCAGCGAATGATGGAACTTTTTTACTACTATTTATACTTTTTAAAATATTATGCTTTTTAACACTTTTCACAGTTACTCAAGCCACTCCACCCCACCCAGTTACTCCGCCCACTCCAGTTGTAGAGCAAGAACACTTTCACAATTTCCCCAGAAATTGTACCTTTTCTAGTTCTTATTATTATAGCCAAATTTACCACCCTAACTCCTCCCACAGTTTTTACACTACATAGACAAGTAATATACCGAAACGTGCGGATTGTTCCCGAATGGTGTGCTATTACTTTGTGGAACGTTTCGCCGAATGGTTCACAAAATATCGTCATTTTTGCGGCGAAATTGGTCCCATAGGAATGAATGGGGAAACTAGAGTGGGAGATGACAAAAGCTGGAAAATCAGAACATGATTTCTAAACTGCCGCCACTCCCTCATTTTCAAGCCCACCTACACAAATCTTATATCAAAACGTTCAGCTATCCCTGCTGCCACTAAACATGTCCACGGCTAAGCCATAGTCCTGATAGTTTTCACAATATGACCATTTGTTTGTAACTCACGCCGTCCATTGACATTCATTGAAACTACACTCTAGCCCCCTCCAAATTTTAAGGGCAATTTCTAAACTGCGACCGTGCCTTCATTTTTAATATTTCACAGACATACTATACATCAAAATCTAGGTCTGGGTCTTGTGATTCTCACAATATAAAGATCTTCGCTGTAGGATGTATAGTTTTTAAAATACGGCCATTTGTTTAGAGGTCATTTCAGGAGATTTTAGCCATTAATCAGAGTGTACTGTTAGTGTTTGTTTTGTTGCCATGGTTACCAAAGCTTCTGTTATACACAGGGGGGGAAGGTGGCTGGAGCATCTCAGCTGATTACAGAGCCCGGGGGAGGGGACAGACACACCATGTACTGATTTATAATAGAGGAATATGATGAGGCAGTTTTGATGGGGTAATTCTGATGGGGCAGTTTTGATGAAGCAGTATTTGGGAAGCATAAACAGGGCATGAGCGTTGCTAGGAAACAGTGGTTGTAAACACAAGATGCTGAGACACCCCAAATGCATGTGACTTCATCTGCTAGACTTGATAATGCTTGTAGACTCCTCCCACAGTTTTTACACTACAGAGACAAGTAATATACCGAAACGTGCGGATTGTTCCCGATTGGTGTGCTATCACTTTGTGGAACGTTTCGCCGAATGGTTCACGAAATATCGTCGTTTTTGCGGCGAAATTGGTTCCATAGAAATGAATGGCAAAATGTTCAAAAGGAAATGTTGCTAGGAAACAGTGGTTGTAAACACAAGATGCTGAGACACCCCAAATGCATGTGACTTCATCTGCTAGACTTGATAATGCTTGTAGACTCCTCCCACATTTTCCACACTACAGAGACAAGTAATATACCGAAACGTGCGGATTTTTCCCGATTGGTGTGCTATTACTTTGTGGAACGTTTCGCCGAATGGTCCACGAAATATCGTCGTTTTTGCGGCAAAATTGGTCCCATAGGAATGAATGGCGAAATGTTCAAAACTAGAGTGGGAGGTGACAAAAGCTGACAACCCCATGATCAGCCAAAACATTATGACCACCCCATGATCAGCCAAAACATTATGACCGCCCCATGTAAAAAAAAAAATATTTTTGAAAAAAATAAAAATTAATTTTTGAAAAAAAAAATATTTTTGAAAAAAAAAAATATTTTTGAAAAAAAAATATATTTTTGAAAAAAAAATTACTTTTGAAAAAAAAAAATTAAAAAAACAATCATTTTTGAAAAAACAAAATTCATTTTTGAAAAAAAAAATTTCATTTTTGAAAAAAAAAATCATTTAAAAAAATCATTTTTGAAAAAACAAAAAAACAAAATCATTTTTGAAAAAACAAAAAAACAAAATCATTTTTGAAAAAAAAAAATCACAAAGCTCTGAGGGGAATTATAGCTCCTCTCACACAGCTCTAAGGACAATTATAGCATTATAGCTCCTCCCACACAGCTTGGAGGGAAGTTATAGCTCCTCCAATACAGCTTTGAGGGGAATTATAGCTCCTCCCACACAGCTCAAAGGGGAATTATAGCATTATAGCTTAGCATTATAGCTCCTCCCACACAACTCTGAGGGGAATTATAGTTTCTCCCACACCGCTGTGAGGGGAATTATAGCTCCTCCTACACAGCTCTGAGGGGAATTACAGCTTAGCATTATAGCTCCTCCCACACAGCTGAGGAGAATTAGAGCTCCTCCCACACAACTCTGAGAGGAATTATAGTTTCTTCCACACCGCTGTGAGGGGAATTATAGCTCCTTTCAAACAGCTCTGAGGGGAATTATAGCTTCTCCCACACAACTCTGATGGGAAATGTAGCTTCTCCCACACAGCTCTGAGGGGAAATATAGCTTCTCCCACACAGCTCTAAGGGGAATTATAGCTCCTCCCACACAACACTAAGGGGAATTGTATCTCCTCCCACACAGCTCTGAGGGGAATTATAGCATTATTGCTCCTCCCACACAGCTCAGAGGGGAGTTATAGCTCCTCCCACACAGCTCTGAGGCGAATTATAGCTCCTCCTCCAACACAACTCTGAGGGGAATTATAGCTCTTCGAACAAAGCTCTGAGGAGAATTATAGCTCCTTCCACAAATATCATCATGCCATCTAAAGGAAAGAGATCTAAAGCTGCAAAGATACGCTGGACTAAACTGGATCCGGAGCCCCACAGCAGCATAGTGGATATGGAGGTTTGTGACAGTGAATGTGCCCAGGAGGTACATAGTGAACCTGTGGTGTCATTTTCATGTTCAACTCAGTGTCAAGTTCAAGAGCACAGTGACAGTGTGATGGGCACTTCTGAAAACCATGGCATGCAAGAACCATGTGTACCAAGTGAGATTTCTGTGCAGGCATCATTTCATCAGGGTCATCATGGCTATGGAAGGTTAAGGAACAAACAGTGTACATGCATGGCTCTGACATTTTTGGCATACCACAGTGAGCTTGATGATGTGAGAAAGGGTGATCTTGATCAAATACTGAAGAAGGGCAACAGCTTGTATGGCTCAACAATAAAACAGCTAAAACAAAGAAATGTCTATCAGCATCAACACTTGACAATGGAAGAAGTGCCCCTCAGAGTCAACACTGACAAATATGAGTATAACGTTGTTAAATCTCCAGTGTTATCGGGATGTATGAGAGACACGGTAGACGGTGACAACCAAGGTTGGTTTGTTGACCTCTCCACAAGACTTCAGTGCCTCAATGCAGATGTTACACATGCACTTTTTATAGTAGTGCCATATTGCATTGCATTGTTCAGAGACAAGTCTGGGAGATATGGACTGTTTGATTCTCATAGTCGAAATAAGGATGGACTTCCTGCCACTGGAAAAGGAAAAGCTGTTATGATCACTTTTACACATTTGAGTGATATGGGGGCAAGGATTTATAAGTTGTATGAATTGCTCCTTACAGACACCAGAGGCCCTATTGATGGACTGCAGTATGACTTCATGCCAGTCTCATTTCATCGTGCAAGACGTCTGTCAGATGGTTTGCTGTCCCCACTGGTGCAATCTGACAAACCACATAATGCAAAGCATGTGGAGAACAAAGTGACACAGATGACCAAAGATGTAACACACACTGGATTCCCAGCCAGCAAGCATTCTCCACGGTCAGTTGATGCAAAATCTTCACAGGGCATATGGAAGGACAGTAAGGCATTGTCCAAATTAAATGCACAGAGACGACAAAAACTGAAGACAAGACACAGAAATGAAAGAAGGCGTGATTTCAAGGCTACAAAGATGTCTGTCACCAATAAGAAAAGGACATACATCACCAGCCGATACAGAGCAGATGCTGATTTTAAGTTGAAGCAGAAGCAATATATCATTCGCAAATATGCAACAGATGCCAATTTCAACTTGAAGCAGAAGCAATACATCACCAGAAAATATGCGACAAATGCAGATTTCAACTTGAAACAGAAGCAGTACACCACCAGAAAATATGCGACAAATGCAGATTACAACCTGAAGAAGAAGCAATACATCACCAGAAAATATGCCACAAATGTCGATTTCAAGTTGAAGCAGAAGCAATACATCACCAGAAAATATCATAATGATCCTGCTTTCAGAAAACGTCACTTGCAACATTGCATGAGTTACATGAAAATGAAGCGTCAAACTCAAGCAGATTTTCGCATAACCCATAAGATGCAATGTGCCTTCAAAATAAGAATGAAATACAGACGATGGACTCGTGTCATGCGGGAATGCAGTCAACCAGTGGACAACAGCCTAATGCAGACAGCTATATCCACTTTCCATGAATGCATTAAAGCTGGGCCAACATTTGTGTGCACGATGTGTCATCGCACCCTTTTCCCTAACCAAGTGAAACATTGCATTCACAGCAATTACAAGAAGAATCTACACATTGTTGCTGCCTGTTTGACAGGGAAATATGTCCATGTGTGCAACAATCACTGTCAAGGACCTGAACAATGCACCGTACCAGATGAAAGGACCAAAGAATGGATTTGTCACAACTGTGATTTACATTTAAAAGCAGGACACAAATCATCCATCGCTGTAGCTAACAACATGGAGCTGGCGCCCATTCCCCCAGAGCTCTGCGATTTGAATGTGCTGGAAAGACAACTTTTGGCCAAAATACTGCCATTTGCCAAGATCATCACACTTCCCAAAGGTCGACAGGCAGCTATACATGGCGCTGTAGTGTGTGTGCCATCCGAGGTGGAAACCACGGTCAATACTCTACCAAGATCGCACAGCAAATCCCAGTTACACAGAGTCAAGCTGAAAAGACGTCTGACTTACAAAGGCCACCAGCTGTTTCATTATGTCAACATGGGAAATGTAGTAGCAGGTCTGTCAAAACTCATTGACACACACCCCGACTACAGTGACATTTCAATTAGAGTGGATGAGACAATCGCTGATGATGATGATAATGATGATGGGATGGAACTCGACAGTTGTGACGAAACTGAAATGATGGAGATACTTGAACGCATCGAAAATTGTGATCCATCAGAGGTACAGTCTGCATGTTTACCGGCTGCTTCTGAGCAACAGGAAGGCCATGACCAACAACCTCCCAATGCAGAGGATGAGAAGGATACACTAAGACCTGGAATTGGCCTAGACAGTTGTTTGCAGCCATCTGACCTTGGAGAGGAAGCACTGACACACGGTGATGGAATATTCAGCATTGCACCTGCACAAGGAAACACACCTGTCAGCTTCTTTAAAGTTCCTAGGCTTGAGGCAATGGCTTTCCCTGTTCAGTTCCCTACTGGACAGAATACATTGGACCAGGCAAGACAAGTCAAACTGTCCCCGAGCATGTATTTCAATGCAAGGCTTTTTTGTGTTGATACTCGTTTTGCAAGAGACACAAGCTACCTCTTCTTTGCGCAGTTTGTCACAGAAACACACATGGCCAAAAGCAGCATGTCCATCCAGTTAAGGAAAGGAAAACCCAATACCAGGGATGGACGGAAAATATCCAACAAGCTGCTACAGGACAAGTGTGAGGTTGAGAGGTTGGTGCGAAACCGAGATGCCACAAGGTTCATGCAACCACTGAGAGGGAGTCCAGCTTACTGGGATAAAAATCTGAAGAATTTGCTAGCCATGGTCAGACAATTGGGTAAGCCAACATTTTTTCTTACCTTCTCTGCTGCAGAATTCAGATGGCCAGAGGTAATAACGGCAATAAAGGCACAACAAGGTCAAAAGGTGGATTTTGCGGGGCTAGACTGGGCTGAAAAGTGTGACATTCTTCGAGGCAACCCAGTGACCACCATGCGCATGTTTGACAAACGGGTTGATGCTCTGATGCGAGAGCTGCTGTTGGGTCCTGCACAGCCAATTGGTGAAGTTATCGATTACTTTTACCGGGTTGAATTTCAGGCGAGAGGGAGCCCTCATATACATTGTCTCTGTTGGGTAGCAGGAGCTCCTATATTTGGACAAGACAGTGATGACAAGGTGTGTGCCTTTATAGATCATAACATCTCATGCCAGCTGCCTGATGAAGCCAAACAGGCCTTACTTCACAGATTTGTAACAGAACTTCAAATGCACAGCAGATCTCATTCAAAATCATGCAAGAAAGGTAACAGAGTATGCAGATTTGGATTTCCAAAGCCACCTATTAGAAAAACGAGGATAACTTACCCGATGCCAGAAGAACAAGGAGATTGTGCAATGAAACCACAAGCAGCCAAAAACAAACTGAAACCAGTCTGGGATTTGCTTAATAACCCAAAAGTGCAGCTTGAAGACATGTCACAGCTACTGGCACAGTGTGATATGACTTTGAATCAGTACAACTCCTACATTCAGGCATTGACCTCCTCAAGCGTGATTCTAATGAAGCGTGATGTCAAGGACTGCTGGGTGAACAACTATAATCCACATTTGCTGACGGCCTGGAACGCCAACATGGACATCCAGTACATTCTTGATGAGTATGGTTGCATCATGTACATGTTGTCCTACATATCCAAGCCAGAACGGGAGCTGAGTGACTATCTCAAAACAATAGTCAAAGAAATGAGCCCAGAAACAGCGACAGAACGAGAAGAAATGAAAGAGGTTCTTCAGGCTTATTCAAAACACAGAGAGGTCAGTGCCCAGGAGTCTGTGGCCCGTACGTGCAGCCTGAAAATGAAGTCTTGCTCACGTGAGGTTGTTTTTCTGCCAACTGGTGACAACGCACTGAAAATGAGTCTCCCGCTCAGTGCATTGCAGAACAAACCAGCCGATTCTCTTAATGTGTGGATGACGAGTTTTGTCGACAAATACAGAGCCAGACCTGAAACACCAGAGTTTGAGTCCATGTGTCTGGCAGACTTTGCATCCCATTACAGGGTTGTCTATGGCAAGCAGAAGGAAGATGGCAAGCAAAAGGAAGACAGCAAGCGTGTCAGCCTATTGAATGAAATGGGAATGATTCAAAAACGCACGAGAGGGAAGCCTGCAATCATCAGGTACGCACGCTTCTCAGAGAAGAAGGACCCTGAGAACTACTACGGCAGACTGCTTAAACTGTACCTCCCCCACCGTTCAGAGTCATCACTGAAAACTGTAAGGTTCCCAACACACCAGGATTTTTACAAAGGCGCCTGTGTGAGCTTACCAGGAGAAGAAGCAATCCAAGCAGTGTCTGCAATTGTTACCAGCAACCAAAAGAAGTTCGAACAACACAACAAAATTGTGGAACAAGTCTTGGATGACTTTGTAAAAAACGGACCTGTTGAAGATGCTTGGAACACCTTTGCCCCAGAAGCTGAGTTGGATAGGTTGGAATGTGTAGAGGAACGCAAAGAAGGGGAGCCACTTCATGAGAATGAACAAGATGATGTTCCGGAGTATACACGTCACAAACAAACAGGTGGAATTGCGCTTACTGTGAAAGCCCCACAAATGTGCCCTGATTTCCTTCGGAAAATGTACAGAAACCTTAACCGGACACAAGCTCAGACATTCTACTCAGTTTGTGACTGGTGCACTAACCGTGTGCGTGGCCTAAATCCTGACCCATTCTATTACTTTGTCACTGGTGGTGCAGGGACAGGCAAATCACACCTGATAAAGTGCATCTATGCTGAGGCGACAAAGATACTCTGTAAACTTACCAGACTACGTGAGGAAGCAGACATATCCATGCCCAGCGTTTTACTAACTGCATTTACAGGAACAGCAGCTTTCAACATTTCAGGCAACACATTGCATTCTCTGCTGAAGTTGCCAAGAAGCTTGAAGCCACCCTACCAAGGACTTGGAAATCTAATAGATGAAGTGAGGGCACAGCTGTCAAATGCGGAGATCATTGTTATTGACGAGGTGTCAATGATTTCAAAGCCCCTGTTTGCCTACATCAACTGGAGATTACAGCAAATCAAAGGCAGTAAGAAACCTTTTGGTGGTATGTCAGTACTAGCAGTAGGAGACTTTTACCAGGTCCCCCCGCTGGGAAAAAGTAAGCCACTCTGCGTGTTTGAGGAAAATACCAATTGTTGTAATATGTTCACCGATTTATGTGGGACATTGTTGTGTGTATGTACACATGCAGTCAATGTTGACCGAATGGTTGATTTGTCCAACTGAATTTTAACATAGCAAGGGAACAAGCTGAAGACTCTTTGATGTGTTAATCATATGCAAGTCTATTTGAACATTTCAAAGGGTATTCAGGTGGTATGTTAATCTAATCTAATTACATATATCTAAAGAGGACTTGTTGATGTTGATATGCGGGAGTGCAAATTGGGGCGGTTTATAACTGCAACTGTTCACGGCTGGGGGTTGTTGTCTGTTTGAAAGACTAAAGCTAAATTGAAAGGCCAATCAAATTGCTCAGCCATTCAATATTTAGTGAATATAACACGGCATTCAGTCTATAAGTTTTAAGAGTGGGGCTAGTCTGTGTGTAGGGGAGGCTTGTCTGTGCATGGCTGGGAAGACTGAATAATATGGGTCTCTGAATTATATTTCCTCTGTCGGATTTCTTTGTCATCTGTGGACTTTGGACTTTATTCTGTGTTGGAAGTCAATAAAGTGCATCTCTCTGGAAGAATTGGGTTGCTGCGGAAGAGTACTTACTAATTCATTATCGTACCCACTCTACATCATATCACCCAATATATATTAATATACTATATCACTACACTGGTGCCGTGACCCGGATGATGTTGTTGATGTTGTAATATGTTCACCGATTTATGTGGGACATTGTTGTGTGTATGTACACATGCAGTCAATGTTGACCGAATGGTTGATTTGTCCAACTGAATTTTAACATAGCAAGGGAACAAGCTGAAGACTCTTTGATGTGTTAATCATATGCAAGTCTATTTGAACATTTCAAAGGGTATTCAGGTGGTATGTTAATCTAATCTAATTACATATATCTAAAGAGGACTTGTTGATGTTGATATGCGGGAGTGCAAATTGGGGCGGTTTATAACTGCAACTGTTCACGGCTGGGGGTTGTTGTCTGTTTGAAAGACTAAAGCTAAATTGAAAGGCCAATCAAATTGCTCAGCCATTCAATATTTAGTGAATATAACACGGCATTCAGTCTATAAGTTTTAAGAGTGGGGCTAGTCTGTGTGTAGGGGAGGCTTGTCTGTGCATGGCTGGGAAGACTGAATAATATGGGTCTCTGAATTATATTTCCTCTGTCGGATTTCTTTGTCATCTGTGGACTTTGGACTTTATTCTGTGTTGGAAGTCAATAAAGTGCATCTCTCTGGAAGAATTGGGTTGCTGCGGAAGAGTACTTACTAATTCATTATCGTACCCACTCTACATCATATCACCCAATATATATTAATATACTATATCACTACACCAATGACGTCTGGAAAGACAACTTTCAGATGATCACGCTGACAGAGATCATGCGACAGAAGGAAGACATTTCATTTGCTGAGCTTTTGAATAGAATCAGAGTCAAGCAGAAGACTGGCACCTTAAGCAATGATGACAAAGCTCTGCTTGCTCAGGCTTTTACAGATCCCACCCACTGCCCTAATGACGTGCTACACATATTTGCCACCAACAAAGAGGTTCACAAACATAATGCTGCAACTGTGTCTGTTCTCCATTCAAACGTCACCAACATAGATGCCGACGATTACAGAAAAGACCCTAAGACAGGAGTGATGCTGAGGCAACACGAACCTTTCAAAGGACACAAAGACAATCTGATTGACACACTGCAAGCAGCTGAAGGTGCCCGTATCATGGTCACAAGAAACATTGATGTAGAAGACGGGCTTGTTAACGGGACATTTGGCAAGATTGCAAGAATAATCATCCAGACTGAGAATGGTGCTACTACGGTAAACAAGCTTGGGCTTGTGCTGGACAATCCAAATGCAGGACAGAGATACCGTAACAAGTCGTCTTGTGATGCTGACAACTTGGTGTACATAGAAAGGGTAGAGGAAAACCTGAGACAGAAAGGAGTTGTTCGCAGGCAGTTCCCCCTGAAGTTGGCTTTTGGATGTACGATTCATAAGTGTCAGGGGATGTCGATACAGTCGGCAGTGGTCTCATTGAAACGGGTCTTCCAACCGGGAATGGCCTATGTTGCTCTGAGTAGAACGACTACTCTACAAGGACTGTACATAACCGACTTTGATGAGAAGAAGATCTTTGCTGATCCTGAAATCACAGCTTCCCTGGATTCAATGAAGAATGCATCACTGGAAAGTGTTATGCCCCTCTTAAAGTTTCTACAGACAACAGACAAACAGCAAACATTAACAATTATCCATCACAACACGGAAGGATTACCAGCTCACATTGAAGATATCAAATCTCACCATGAGTTGACACTTGGAGATGTTTTATGTTTCACTGAAACTCATCTCTCAGGCTCTTCTGTTGCTGAAAGTCTCCAGCTGGAGGGCTACAACCTGTTCAAACGCAACAGACACCTCTCGTACACAAACCTTCCTGACATTGCAAGTAAAAGTGGCGGAGGTGTCGCCTTGTATGTCAGAAACCATTTCAAGGCCTATGAAAAGCAGTATCATCACAATGTGACTGACTTGGAGTTCTTGGTTGTCAAACTGGAGTCCCCTGTACAAGCTTTGATCGCTGTCGTTTACAGGCCACCGGATTACAGTATTGGCTAATTCCTTACTAACCTGCTGGGCCTCTTGGAATCTTTGGAAATAATGGATTGCCAACCTATAATACTCTGTGGAGATTTCAATGAAGATTTTCTGTGCAGAGAAAAGAAGCCAATATCTGACCTTCTTCACTCAAGAGGATATACTCAACTGGTCTGGGCAGCCACCACAGAAAAAAACACACTGTTGGATCACATTTACATCTCCAGGGTGCAGCAGTGTCTCCAGTCAGGAGTACTGCACAGTTATTACAGCTACCATTATCCTGTGTATTGTGTTTTGAGCAGTGGTTGTGAACACGCTTAGAGCCTGCATAAACAGGGCATGAGTGTTGCCAGGAAACAGTGGTTGTGAGACAGTGGTCATCAAACAGATAAAGTGGCAATGAGGGTCAGTTTACGTGGCCATAGTTATGTGGGACCATTTACAATTAGCTAAACATCATTCTCTATATTTCATGTTCGGTGTACTTGTTAGACACTGAACTCACTTACTCCCCCCCATCCATCACAGACATCTGTCCTCATCATATAGTAAGAGGAATACCGCGCTGTAGTGCACCCAAAAAGGGTACCTGTTCGTGAAATATTGTGAATGACCAAATAGGGGATAACCAAAATAGTGATGAAAATAACTTAGTGAAAAAAAATTACAAAAAACGACATAATAACAAAAGCAGCCACTCTATGTGAGATACACACACTAATACAACAATATAACAAATATAGCAGCGCTGTAAATAGGAGTAAATACTAGTACCAGTGTTGAATAGGACTAATTGGTTAGAACCCAAATTAAATAACTAACACAGTTCTTGAAACCTAAATCAATAAGTGTTCACTGGACAGTCCTAACACAGTGAATAAAGTCCAAATAAATGTTGTGAAAATACATAGGCTCAGACCCCATTTTTTTAAAGCAGGAAATGTAAAATAGAAAAAATTCCTCCACCGCACCACGGTGGTAGCTGAAAATAAAATGCGCGCTTACCAAACGGCAAGCACAAGGGGGCTTGCGACCTTAACCCGGTCAGGGCCTTTCATTGGATGGGCTTCTAGGAAACGACATGCCACTTCATACAGCCAAAGGGTGATGATACCACTAGTCCACCAAGTCACAGGAAATCACTCTTATCATGGAGATTAATAAAAGACTCCTAGCTGGGGGGTTGTTCTCATTTAGGGGTACCCCGGGAAAAGACAGGGAAACAACATAGCGTAATCCTGGTTTTGAGGTTTATTAAAAGAATTAAAATAACACTTACAGTGTAGCAGATTCAAATAAGCATAAGAAGCCGGCTGGCTAAAACGATCACCCGTCCTACAGACGGTAGATGCAGCACGTCAGCTCGCCCTATCACACTGTCCTCATCACACTCACCCTCTCCTTCCTGTGCTATAGCCTGCTTGCTGATTAGTAAGACAAAGAAACAGCAAGGAGCAAAACTGCAGAGAAACTGAAAATTTGTAAGGGTTTAAAGTATATGCTTTAATGAATTGCCTTGTATCCAAAAAGTTCAAAAAGTTGACTGTTCAAAATGTTAATGTTAATGTTAATGTATAACGGAAATATACCGCCAGTTCGCTTGTGATGCAATATATTGAAATTATATGTACACTGTGTAAACTGTTTTTGACACACTTGATTTTGGGACGCGAGTCCGTCAGGTGCTATGCTTTGGCTGGGGCGGAATAAATCCTGGTAACCCTTAAGTCTGTGTCCGACAAAGTCATTTACTGATATTTCTACCTTCTACATCATTAGCACTTGTGCACTTTTTAAATTTGATCAATCAATTGGTTAGTGTAATGTTTACTATCTTTACTCACTACAAACACTCCACACAGTTACTCTGCCCATCTGCCCAGTTCAACCTTTCCACAGTTACTCCAACCACACAACAGTTACTCCAGGCACTCCCCCCAGTTACTCCGCTCACTCCAGATGTAGAGGCAAGAACACTTTTCACAATTTCCCCAGAAAATGTACCTTTTCTAGTTAAGTGTTCTTGCATAGCAAGACCACTTACTGTTATCTCACATATATATTATTAAGTGTTCTTGCATAGCAAGACCACTTACTGTTATCTCACATATATATTATTCTTATTATTATAGCCAAATTTACCACCCTAACTCCTCCCACAGTTTTTACACTACATAGACAAGTAATATACCGAAACGTGCGGATTGTTCCCGAATGGTGTGCTATTACTTTGTGGAACGTTTCGCCGAATGGTTCACGAAATATCGTCGTTTTTGCGGCGAAATTGGTCCCATAGGAATGAATGGGGAAACTAGAGTGGGAGATGACAAAAGCTGGAAAATCAGAACATGATTTCTAAACTGCCGCCACTCCCTCATTTTCAAGCCCACCTACACAAATCTTATATCAAAACGTTCAGCTATCCCTGCTGCCACTAAACATGTCCACGGCTAAGCCATAGTCCTGATAGTTTTCCCAATATGACCATTTGTTTGCAACTCACGCCGTCCATTGACATTCATTGAAACTACACTCTAGCCCCCTCCAAATTTGAAGGGCAATTTCTAAAC